>NC_071123.1:12440833-12749166 GCF_024256425.1 Clarias gariepinus | reverse complement strand
CAACATGTATGCCATAATGCATGAATGTTGTGGAAATGAACATTCATTACATTTTTTGCCTTGGTAAGCTGAGATAAAGCGTTTGCTGCGTTCTTAGTGCTGAACGAGGTCAGGAAAGCAGATTGTCACACAACTAATGCATGGTAATTGTAAAACATACAAAATAAGTTCATGAGCATGTCTAAGCATCAAAATGTGAGAAAGGATAACGAAAACGTTGTTTTTCAACATGTATGTATATGGATAGTTATGTAAAACATACAAAATAAGTTTGTAAGCATTTTTTAGCATCAATATGTGAAAAAGAACAGCGAAAAAGTTGTTTTTCAACATGTATGTATATGATTAAATATGTAAAACATGGAAAATTAGTTTGTAAGCATTTATTAAGCATCAAAATTTAAAAAAGGTGAGATAAAGCTGAGACAAAGCGTTTGCTGCGTTCTTAGTGTTGAACGAGGTCAGGAAAGCAGACTGTCAAACAACTAATGCATGGTCATTGTAAAACATACAAAATAAGTTCATGAGCATGTTTAAGCATCAAAATGTGAGAAAGGATAACGAAAAAGTTGTTTTTCAACATGTATGCCAAAATGCATGAATTTTTGTGGAAATGAACATTCATTAAATTTTTTGCCTTGGTAAGCTGAGATAAAGCGTTTGCTGCCTTCTTAGTGCTGAACGAGGTCAGGAAAGCAGATTGTCACACAACTAATGCATGGTCAATGTACAACATACAAAATAAGTTCATGAGCATGTTTAAGCATCAAAATGTGAGAAAGGATAACGAAAACGTTGTTTTTCAACATTTATGTATATGGATAGTTATGCAAAACATACAAAATTAGTTTGTAAGCATTTTTTAGCCTCAACATGTGAAAAAGAACAGCGAAAAACTTGTTTTTCAACATGTATGTATATGAATAATTATGTAAAACATGCAAAATTTGTTTGTAAGCACTTATTAAGCATCAAAATTTGAAAAAGGTGAGATAAAGCTGAGACAAAGCGTTTGCTGCGTTCTTAGTGCTGAACGAGGTCAGGAAAGCAGATTGTCACACAACTAATGCATGGTCATTGTAAAACATACAAAAAAAGTTCATAAGCATCTTCAAGCATCAAAATGTGAAAAAGAATAACGAAAAAGTTGTTTTTCAACATGTATGTATATGGATAGTTATGTAAAACATAAAAAATTAGTTTGTAAGCATTTTTTAGCATCAATATGTGAAAAAGAACAGCGATAAAGTTGTTTTTCAACATGTATGCCATAATGCATGAATGTTGTGGAAATGAACATTCATTACATTTTTTGCCTTGGTAAGCTGAGATAAAGCGTTTGCTGCGTTCTTAGTGTTGAACGAGGTCAGGAAAGCAGACTGTCAAACAACTAATGCATGGTCATTGTAAAACATACAAAATAAGTTCATGAGCATGTTTAAGCATCAAAATGTGAGAAAGGTTAACGAAAAAGTTGTTTTTCAACATGTATGCCAAAATGCATGAATGTTGTGGAAATGAACATTCATTAAATTTTTTGCCTTGGTAAGCTGAGATAAAGCGTTTGCTGCCTTCTTAGTGCTGAACGAGGTCAGGAAAGCAGATTGTCACACAACTAATGCATGGTCATTGTAAAACATACAAAATAAGTTCATGATCCTGTTTAAGCATCAAAATGTGAGGAAGGATAACGAAAAAGTTGTTTTCACATAATGGATAGTTATGATAGTATATGGATAGTCATGTAAAACATACAAAATTAGTTTGTAAGCACTTTTTAGCATCAATATGTGAAAAAGAACAGCGAAAAAGTTGTTTTTCAACATGTATGTATATAAATAATTATGTCAAACATGCAAAATTAGTTTGTAAGTACTTATTAAGCATCAAAATTTGAAAAAGGTGAGATAAAGCTGAGACAAAGCGTTTGCTGCGATCTTAGTGCTGAACGAGGTCTGGAAAGCAGATTGTCACACAACTAATGCATGGTCATTGTAAAACATACAAAATAAGTTCATGATCCTGTTTAAGCATCAAAATGTGAGGAAGGATAACGAAAAAGTTGTTTTTCAACATGTATGTATATGGATAGTCATGTAAAACATACAAAATTAGTTTGTAAGCATTTTTTAGCATCAATATGTGAAAAAGAACAGCGAAAAAGTTGTTTTTCAACATGTATGTATATGGGTATTTATGTAAAACATGCAAAATTAGT
The DNA here is from genome assembly GCF_024256425.1 of Clarias gariepinus. Lineage (NCBI taxonomy): Eukaryota > Metazoa > Chordata > Actinopteri > Siluriformes > Clariidae > Clarias > Clarias gariepinus. Next base: position 12,746,948 of record NC_071123.1, on the reverse strand, counting down.
TTGTAAGCACTTATTAAGCATCAAAATTTGAAAAAGGTGAGATAAAGCTGAGACAAAGCGTTTGCTGCGATCTTAGTGCTGAACGAGGTCAGGAAAGCAGATTGCCACGCACCTAATGCATGGTCATTGTAAAACATACAAAATAAGTTCATGATCCTGTTTAAGCATCAAAATGTGAGGAAGGATAACGCAAAAGTTGTTTTTCAACATGTAGGTATATGGATAGTCATGTAAAACATACAAAATTAGTTTGTAAGTATTTTTTAGTATCAATATGTGAAAAAGAACAGCGAAAAAGTTGTTTTCAACATGTATGTATATGGGTAATTATGTAAAACATGCAAAATTAGTTTGTAAGCACTTATTAAGCATCAAAATTTGAAAAAGGTGAGATGAACCTGAGACAAAGCGTTTGCTGCGTTTTTAGTGCTGAACGAGGTCAGGAAAGCAGATTGTCACACAACTAATGCATGGTCATTGTAAAACATACAAAATAAGTTCATGAGCCTGTTTAAGCATCAAAATGTGAGAAAGGATAACGAAAAAGTTGTTTTTCAACATGTATCCCAAAATGCATGAATTTTTGTGGAAATGAACATTCATTAAATTTTTTGCCTTGGTAAGCTGAGATAAAGCGTTTGCTGACTTCTTAGTGCTGAACGAGGTCAGGAAAGCAGATTGTCACACAACTAATGCATGGTCAATGTACAACATACAAAATAAGTTCATGAGCATGTTTAAGCATCAAAATGTGAGAAGGGATAACGAAAACGTTGTTTTTCAACATTTATGTATATGGATAGTTATGCAAAACATACAAAATTAGTTTGTAAGCATTTTTTAGCCTCAACATGTGAAAAAGAACAGCGAAAAACTTGTTTTTCAACATGTATGTATATGAATAATTATGTAAAACATGCAAAATTTGTTTGTAAGCACTTATTAAGCATCAAAATTTGAAAAAGGTGAGATAAAGCTGAGACAAAGCGTTTGCTGCGTTCTTAGTGCTGAACGAGGTCAGGAAAGCAGATTGTCACACAACTAATGCATGGTCATTGTAAAACATACAAAAAAAGTTCATAAGCATCTTCAAGCATCAAAATGTGAAAAAGAATAACGAAAAAGTTGTTTTTCAACATGTATGTATATGGATAGTTATGTAAAACATACAAAATAAGTTTATAAGCATTTTTTAGCATCAATATGTGAAAAAGAACAGCGAAAAAGTTGTTTTTCAACATTTATGTATATGATTAAATATGTAAAACATGGAAAATTAGTTTGTAAGCATTTATTAAGCATCAAAATTTAAAAAAGGTGAGATAAAGCTGAGACAAAGCGTTTGCTGCGTTCTTAGTGTTGAACGAGGTCAGGAAAGCAGACTGTCAAACAACTAATGCATGGTCATTGTAAAACATACAAAATAAGTTCATGAGCATGTTTAAGCATCAAAATGTGAGAAAGGATAACGAAAAAGTTGTTTTTCAACATGTATGCCAAAATGCATGAATTTTTGTGGAAATGAACATTCATTAAATTTTTTGCCTTGGTAAGCTGAGATAAAGCGTTTGCTGCCTTCTTAGTGCTGAACGAGGTCAGGAAAGCAGATTGTCACACAACTAATGCATGGTCAATGTACAACATACAAAATAAGTTCATGAGCATGTTTAAACATCAAAATGTGAGAAAGGATAACGAAAACGTTGTTTTTCAACATTTATGTATATGGATAGTTATGCAAAACATACAAAATTAGTTTGTAAGCATTTTTTAGCCTCAACATGTGAAAAAGAACAGCGAAAAACTTGTTTTTCAACATGTATGTATATGAATAATTATGTAAAACATGCAAAATTTGTTTGTAAGCACTTATTAAGCATCAAAATTTGAAAAAGGTGAGATAAAGCTGAGACAAAGCGTTTGCTGCGTTCTTAGTGCTGAACGAGGTCAGGAAAGCAGATTGTCACACAACTAATGCATGGTCATTGTAAAACATACAAAAAAAGTTCATAAGCATCTTCAAGCATCAAAATGTGAAAAAGAATAACGAAAAAGTTGTTTTTCAACATGTATGTATATGGATAGTTATGTAAAACATAAAAAATTAGTTTGTAAGCATTTTTTAGCATCAATATGTGAAAAAGAACAGCGATAAAGTTGTTTTTCAACATGTATGCCATAATGCATGAATGTTGTGGAAATGAACATTCATTACATTTTTTGCCTTGGTAAGCTGAGATAAAGCGTTTGCTGCGTTCTTAGTGCTGAACGAGGTCAGGAAAGCAGATTGTCACACAACTAATGCATGGTAATTGTAAAACATACAAAATAAGTTCATGAGCATGTCTAAGCATCAAAATGTGAGAAAGGATAACGAAAACGTTGTTTTTCAACATGTATGTATATGGATAGTTATGTAAAACATACAAAATTAGTTTGTAAGCATTTTTTAGCATCAATATGTGAAAAAGAACAGCGAAAAAGTTGTTTTTCAACATGTATGTATATGATTAAATATGTAAAACATGGAAAATTAGTTTGTAAGCATTTATTAAGCATCAAAATTTAAAAAAGGTGAGATAAAGCTGAGACAAACCGTTTGCTGCGTTCTTAGTGTTGAACGAGGTCAGGAAAGCAGACTGTCAAACAACTATTGCATGGTCATTGTAAAACATACAAAATAAGTTCATGAGCATGTTTAAGCATCAAAATGTGAGAAAGGATAACGAAAAAGTTGTTTTTCAACATGTATGCCAAAATGCATGAATGTTGTGGAAATGAACATTCATTAAATGTTTTGCCTTGGTAAGCTGAGATAAAGCGTTTGCTGCCTTCTTAGTGCTGAACGAGGTCAGGAAAGCAGATTGTCACACAACTAATGCATGGTCAATGTACAACATACAAAATAAGTTCATGAGCATGTTTAAGCATCAAAATGTGAGAAAGGATAACGAAAACGTTGTTTTTCAACATTTATGTATATGGATAGTTATGCAAAACATACAAAATTAGTTTGTAAGCATTTTTTAGCCTCAACATGTGAAAAAGAACAGCGAAAAACTTGTTTTTCAACATGTATGTACATGAATAATTATGTAAAACATGCACAATTTGTTTGTAAGCACTTATTAAGCATCAAAATTTGAAAAAGGTGAGATAAAGCTGAGACAAAGCGTTTGCTTTGTTCTTAGTGCTGAACGAGGTCAGGAAAGCAGATTGTCACACAACTAATGCATGGTCATTGTAAAACATACAAAAAAAGTTCATAAGGATCTTCAAGCATCAAAATGTGAAAAAGAATAACGAAAAAGTTGTTTTTCAACATGTATGTATATGGATAGTTATGTAAAACATAAAAAATTAGTTTGTAAGCATTTTTTAGCATCAATATGTGAAAAAGAACAGCGATAAAGTTGTTTTTCAACATGTATGCCAAAATGCATGAATGTTGTGGAAATGAACATTCATTACATTTTTTGCCTTGGTAAGCTGAGATAAAGCGTTTGCTGCGTTCTTAGTGCTGAACGAGGTCAGGAAAGCAGATTGTCACACAACTAATGCATGGTCATTGTAAAACATACAAAATAAGTTCATGATCCTGTTTAAGCATCAAAATGTGATGAAGGATAACGAAAAAGTTGTTTTCACATAATGGATTGTCATGATAGTATATGGATAGTCATGTAAAACATACAAAATTAGTTTGTAAGCACTTTTTAGCATCAATATGTGAAATAGAACAGCGAAAAAGTAGTTTTTCAACATGTATGTATATAAATAATTATGTCAAACATGCAAAATTAGTTTGTAAGTACTTATTAAGCATCAAAATTTGAAAAAGGTGAGATAAAGCTGAGACAAAGCGTTTGCTGCGATCTTAGTGCTGAACGAGGTCTGGAAAGCAGATTGTCACACAACTAATGCATGGTCATTGTAAAACATACAAAATAAGTTCATGATCCTGTTTAAGCATCAAAATGTGAGGAAGGATAACGAAAAAGTTGTTTTTCAACATGTATGTATATGGATAGTCATGTAAAACATACAAAATTAGTTTGTAAGCATTTTTTAGCATCAATATGTGAAAACGACAGCGAAAAAGTTGTTTTTCAACATGTATGTATATGGGTATTTATGTAAAACATGCAAAATTAGTTTGAAAGCACTTATTAGGCATCAAAATTTGAAAAAGGTGAGATAAAGCTGAGACAAAGCGTTTGCTGCGTTCTTAGTGCTGAACGAGGTCAGGAAAGCAGATTGTCACACAACTAATGCATGGTCACTGTAAATCATTCAAAATAAGTTCATGATCCTGTTTAAGCATCAAAATGTGAGGAAGGATAACGAAAAAGTTGTTTTTCAACATGTATGTATATGGATAGTCATGTAAAACATACAAAATTAGTTTGTAAGTATTTTTTAGTATCAATATGTGAAAAAGAACAGCGAAAAAGTTGTTTTCAACATGTATGTATATGGGTAATTATGTAAAACATGCAAAATTAGTTTGTAAGCACTTATTAAGCATCAAAATTTGAAAAAGGTGAGATGAACCTGAGACAAAGCGTTTGCTGCGTTTTTAGTGCTGAACGAGGTCAGGAAAGCAGATTGTCACACAACTAATGCATGGTCATTGTAAAACATACAAAATAAGTTCATGATCCTGTTTAAGCATCAAAATGTGAGGAAGGATAACGCAAAAGTTGTTTTTCAACATGTATGTATATGAATAATTATGTAAAACATGCAAAATTAGTTTGTAAGCATTTATTAAGCATCAGAATTTGAAAAAGGTGGGATAAAGCTGAGACAAAGCGTTTGCTGCGTTCTTAGTGCTGAACGAGGTCAGGAAAGCAGATTGTCACACAACTAATGCATGGTCATTGTAAAACATACAAAATAAGTTCATGACCATGTTTAAGCATCAAAATGTGAGAAAGGATAACGAAAACGTTGTTTTTCAACATGTATGTATATGGATAGTTATGTAAAACATACAAAATTAGTTTGTAAGCATTTTTTAGCATCAATATGTGAAAAAGAACAGCGAAAAAGTTGTTTTTCAACATGTATGTATATGGGTAATTATGTAAAACATGCAAAATTAGTTTGTAAGCACTTATTAAGCATCAAAATTTGAAAAAGGTGAGATAAAGCTGAGACAAAGCGTTTGCTGCGTTCTTAGTGCTGAACGAGGTCAGGAAAGCAGATTGTCACACAACCAATGCATTGTCATTGTAAAACATACAAAATAAGTTCATGACCATGTTTAGGCATCAAAATGTGAAAAAGGTGAGTTAAAGCTTAGACAAAGCGTTTGCTGCGTTCTTAGTGCTGAACGAGGTCAGGAAAGCAGATTGTCACACAACTAATGCATGGTCATTGTAAAACATACAAAATAAGTTCATGATCCTGTTTAAGCATCAAAATGTGAGGAAGGATAACGAAAAAGTTGTTTTTCAACATGTATGTATATGGATAGTGATGTAAAACATGCAAAATTAGTTTGTAAGCACTTATTAAGCATCAATATGTGAAAAAGAACAGCGAAAAAGTTGTTTTTCAACATGTATGTATATGGATAGTGATGTAAAACATGCAAAATTAGTTTGTAAGCACTTATTAAGCATCAAAATTTGAAAAGGTGAGATAAAGCTGAGACAAAGCGTTTGCTGCGTTCTTAGTGCTGAACGAGGTCAGGAAAGCAGATTGTCACACAACTAATGCATGGTCATTGTAAAACATACAAAATAAGTTCATGATCCTGTTTAAGCATCAAAAGGTGAGGAAGGATAACGAAAAAGTTGTTTTTCACATAATGGATAGTCATGATAGTATATGGATAGTCATTTAAAACATACAAAATTAGTTTGTAAGCATTTTTTAGCATCAATATGTGAAAAAGAACATCGAAAAAGTTGTTTTTCAACATGTATGTATATGGATAATTATGTAAAACATGCAAAATTAGTTTGTAAGCATTTATTAAGCATCAAAATTTGAAAAGGTGAGATAAAGCTGAGACAAAGCGTTTGCTGCGTCCTTAGTGCTGAACGAGGTCAGGAAAGCAGATTGTCACACAACTAATGCATGGTCGTTGTAAAACATACAAAATAAGTTCATGATCATGTTTAAGCATCAAAATTTGAAAAAGGTGAGATAAAGCTTAGACAAAGCGTTTGCTGCGTTCTTAGTGCTGAACGAGGTCTGGAAAGCAGATTGTCACACAACTAATGCATGGTCATTGTAAAACATACAAAATAAGTTCATGAGCATGTTTAAGCATCAAAATGTGAGGAAGGATAACGAAAACGTTGTTTTTCAACATGTATGTATATGGATAGTTATGTAAAACATACAAAATTAGTTTGTAAGCATTTTTTAGCATCAATATGTTAAACAGAACAGCGAAAAAGTTGTTTTTCAACATGTATGTATATGGGTAATTATGTAAAACATGCAAAATTAGTTTGTAAGCACTTATTAAGCATCAAAATTTGAAAAAGGTGAGATAAAGCTGAGACAAAGCGTTTGCTGCGTTCTTAGTGCTGAACGAGGTCAGGAAGGCAGATTTTCACACAACTAATGCATGGTCATTGTAAAACATACAAAATAAGTTCATGATCCTCTTTAAGCATCAAAATGTGAGGAAGGATAACGAAAAAGTTGTTTTTCAACATGTATGTATATGGATAGTGATGTAAAACATACAAAATTAGTTTGTAAGCATTTTTTAGCATCAATATGTGAAAAAGAACAGCGAAAAAGTTGTTTTTCAACATATATGTATATGGGTAATTATGTAAAACATGCAAAATTAGATTGTAAGTGCTTATTAAGCATCAAAATTTGAAAAAGGTGAGATAAAGCTAAGACAAAGCGTTTGCTGCGTTCTTAGTGCTGAACGAGGTCAGGAAAGCAGATTGTCACACAACTAATGCATGGTCATTGTAAAACATACAAAAAAAGTTCATAAGCATCTTCAAGCATCAAAATGTGAAAAAGAATAACGAAAAAGTTGTTTTTCAACATGTATGTATATGGATAGTTATGTAAAACATAAAAAATTAGTTTGTAAGCATTTTTTAGCATCAATATGTGAAAAAGAACAGCGATAAAGTTGTTTTTCAACATGTATGCCATAATGCATGAATGTTGTGGAAATGAACATTCATTACATTTTTTGCCTTGGTAAGCTGAGATAAAGCGTTTGCTGCGTTCTTAGTGCTGAACGAGGTCAGGAAAGCAGATTGTCACACAACTAATGCATGGTAATTGTAAAACATACAAAATAAGTTCATGAGCATGTCTAAGCATCAAAATGTGAGAAAGGATAACGAAAACGTTGTTTTTCAACATGTATGTATATGGATAGTTATGTAAAACATACAAAATTAGTTTGTAAGCATTTTTTAGCATCAATATGTGAAAAAGAACAGCGAAAAAGTTGTTTTTCAACATGTATGTATATGATTAAATATGTAAAACATGCAAAATTAGTTTGTAAGCATTTATTAAGCATCAAAATTTTAAAAAGGTGAGATAAAGCTGAGACAAAGCGTTTGCTGCGTTCTTAGTGTTGAACGAGGTCAGGAAAGCAGACTGTCAAACAACTAATGCATGGTCATTGTAAAACATACAAAATAAGTTCATTAGCATGTTTAAGCATCAAAATGTGAGAAACGATAACGAAAAAGTTGTTTTTCAACATGTATGCCAAAATGCATGAATGTTGTGGAAATGAACATTCATTAAATGTTTTGCCTTGGTAAGCTGAGATAAAGCGTTTGCTGCCTTCTTAGTGCTGAACGAGGTCAGGTAAGCAGATTGTCACACAACTAATGCATGGTCAATGTACAACATACAAAATAAGTTCATGAGCATGTTTAAGCATCAAAATGTGAGAAAGGATAACGAAAACGTTGTTTTTCAACATTTATGTATATGGATAGTTATGCAAAACATACAAAATTAGTTTGTAAGCATTTTTTAACCTCAACATGTGAAAAAGAACAGCGAAAAACTTGTTTTTCAACATGTATGTACATGAATAATTATGTAAAACATGCACAATTTGTTTGTAAGCACTTATTAAGCATCAAAATTTGAAAAAGGTGAGATAAAGCTGAGACAAAGCGTTTGCTTTGTTCTTAGTGCTGAACGAGGTCAGGAAAGCAGATTGTCACACAACTAATGCATGGTCATTGTAAAACATACAAAAAAAGTTCATAAGCATCTTCAAGCATCAAAATGTGAAAAAGAATAACGAAAAAGTTGTTTTTCAACATGTATGTATATGGATAGTTATGTAAAACATAAAAAATTAGTTTGTAAGCATTTTTTAGCATCAATATGTGAAAAAGAACAGCGATAAAGTTGTTTTTCAACATGTATGCCAAATTGCATGAATGTTGTGGAAATGAACATTCATTACATTTTTTGCCTTGGTAAGCTGAGATAAAGCGTTTGCTGCGTTCTTAGTGCTGAACGAGGTCAGGAAAGCAGATTGTCACACAACTAATGCATGGTCATTGTAAAACATACAAAATAAGTTCATGACCATGTTTAGGCATCAAAATTTGAAAAAGGTGAGATAAAGCTTAGACAAAGCGTTTGCTGCGTTCTTAGTGCTGAACGAGGTCTGGAAAGCAGATTGTCACACAACTAATGCATGGTCATTGTAAAACATACAAAATAAGTTCATGATCCTGTTTAAGCATCAAAATGTGAGGAAGGATAACGAAAAAGTTGTTTTCACATAATGGATAGTTATGATAGTATATGGATAGTCATGTAAAACATACAAAATTAGTTTGTAAGCACTTTTTAGCATCAATATGTGAAAAAGAACAGCGAAAAAGTTGTTTTTCAACATGTATGTATATAAATAATTATGTCAAACATGCAAAATTAGTTTGTAAGTACTTATTAAGCATCAAAATTTGAAAAAGGTGAGATAAAGCTGAGACAAAGCGTTTGCTGCGATCTTAGTGCTGAACGAGGTCTGGAAAGCAGATTGTCACACAACTAATGCATGGTCATTGTAAAACATACAAAATAAGTTCATGATCCTGTTTAAGCATCAAAATGTGAGGAAGGATAACGAAAAAGTTGTTTTTCAACATGTATGTATATGGATAGTCATGTAAAACATACAAAATTAGTTTGTAAGCATTTTTTAGCATCAATATGTGAAAACGACAGCGAAAAAGTTGTTTTTCAACATGTATGTATATGGGTATTTATGTAAAACATGCAAAATTAGTTTGAAAGCACTTATTAGGCATCAAAATTTGAAAAAGGTGAGATAAAGCTGAGACAAAGCGTTTGCTGCGTTCTTAGTGCTGAACGAGGTCAGGAAAGCAGATTGTCACACAACTAATGCATGGTCACTGTAAATCATACAAAATAAGTTCATGATCCTGTTTAAGCATCAAAATGTGAGGAAGGATAACGAAAAAGTTGTTTTTCAACATGTATGTATATGGATAGTGATGTAAAACATGCAAAATTAGTTTGTAAGCACTTATTAAGCATCAATATGTGAAAAAGAACAGCGAAAAAGTTGTTTTTCAACATGTATGTATATGGGTATTTATGTAAAACATGCAAAATTAGTTTGTAAGCACTTATTAAGCATCAAAATTTGAAAAAGGTGAGATAAAGCTGAGACAAAGCGTTTGCTGCGATCTTAGTGCTGAACGAGGTCAGGAAAGCAGATTGCCACGCACCTAATGCATGGTCATTGTAAAACATACAAAATAAGTTCATGATCCTGTTTTAGCATCAAAATGTGAGGAAGGATAACGCAAAAGTTGTTTTTCAACATGTATGTATATGGATAGTCATGTAAAACATACAAAATTAGTTTGTAAGTGTTTTTTAGTATCAATATGTGAAAAAGAACAGCGAAAAAGTTGTTTTCAACATGTATGTATATGGGTAATTATGTAAAACATGCAAAATTAGTTTGTAAGCACTTATTAAGCATCAAAATTTGAAAAAGGTGAGATGAACCTGAGACAAAGCGTTTGCTGCGTTTTTAGTGCTGAACGAGGTCAGGAAAGCAGATTGTCACACAACTAATGCATGGTCATTGTAAAACATACAAAATAAGTTCATGATCCTGTTTAAGCATCAAAATGTGAGGAAGGATAACGAAAAAGTTGTTTTTCAACATGTATGTATATGAATAATTATGTAAAACATGCAAAATTAGTTTGTAAGCATTTATTAAGCATCAGAATTTGAAAAAGGTGGGATAAAGCTGAGACAAAGCGTTTGCTGCGTTCTTAGTGCTGAACGAGGTCAGGAAAGCAGATTGTCACACAACTAATGCATGGTCATTGTAAAACATACAAAATAAGTTCATGACCATGTTTAAGCATCAAAATGTGAGAAAGGATAACGAAAACGTTGTTTTTCAACATGTATGTATATGGATAGTTATGTAAAACATAAAAAATTAGTTTGTAAGCACTTTTTAGCATCAATATGTGAAAAAGAACAGCGAAAAAGTTGTTTTTCAACATATATGTATATGGGTAATTATGTAAAACATGCAAAATTAGTTGGTAAGTACTTATTAAGCATCAAAATTTGAAAAAGGTGAGATAAAGCTAAGACAAAGCGTTTGCTGCGTTCTTAGTGCTGAACGAGGTCAGGAAAGCAGATTGTCACACAACTAATGCATGGTCATTGTAAAACATACAAAATAAGTTCATGACCATGTTTAGGCATCAAAATTTGAAAAAGGTGAGATAAAGCTTAGACAAAGCGTTTGCTGCGTTCTTAGTGCTGAACGAGGTCTGGAAAGCAGATTGTCACACAACTAATGCATGGTCATTGTAAAACATACAAAATAAGTTTATGATCCTGTTTAAGCATCAAAATGTGAGAAGGGATAACAAAAAAGTTGTTTTTCAACATGTATGTTTATGAATAGTTATGTAAAACATACAAAATTAGTTTGTAAGCATTTTTTTAGCATCAATATGTGAAAAAGAACAGCGAAAAAGTTGTTTTTCAACATGTATGTATATGGGTAATTATGTAAAACATGCAAAATTAGTTTGTAAGCACTTATTAAGCATCAAAATTTGAAAAAGGTGAGATAAAGCTGAGACAAAGCGTTTGCTGCGTTCTTAGTGCTGAACGAGGTCAGGAAAGCAGATTGTCACACAACTAATGCATGGTCATTGTAAAACATACAAAAAAAGTTCATAAGCATCTTCAAGCATCAAAATGTGAAAAAGAATAACGAAAAAGTTGTTTTTCAACATGTATGTATATGGATAGTTATGTAAAACATAAAAAATTAGTTTGTAAGCATTTTTTAGCATCAATATGTGAAAAAGAACAGCGATAAAGTTGTTTTTCAACATGTATGCCATAATGCATGAATGTTGTGGAAATGAACATTCATTACATTTTTTGCCTTGGTAAGCTGAGATAAAGCGTTTGCTGCGTTCTTAGTGCTGAACGAGGTCAGGAAAGCAGATTGTCACACAACTAATGCATGGTAATTGTAAAACATACAAAATAAGTTCATGAGCATGTCTAAGCATCAAAATGTGAGAAAGGATAACGAAAACGTTGTTTTTCAACATGTATGTATATGGATAGTTATGTAAAACATACAAAATTAGTTTGTAAGCATTTTTTAGCATCAATATGTGAAAAAGAACAGCGAAAAAGTTGTTTTTCAACATGTATGTATATGATTAAATATGTAAAACATGCAAAATTAGTTTGTAAGCATTTATTAAGCATCAAAATTTAAAAAAGGTGAGATAAAGCTGAGACAAAGCGTTTGCTGCGTTCTTAGTGTTGAACGAGGTCAGGAAAGCAGACTGTCAAACAACTAATGCATGGTCATTGTAAAACATACAAAATAAGTTCATTAGCATGTTTAAGCATCAAAATGTGAGAAAGGATAACGAAAAAGTTGTTTTTCAACATGTATGCCAAAATGCATGAATGTTGTGGAAATGAACATTCATTAAATGTTTTGCCTTGGTAAGCTGAGATAAAGCGTTTGCTGCCTTCTTAGTGCTGAACGAGGTCAGGTAAGCAGATTGTCACACAACTAATGCATGGTCAATGTACAACATACAAAATAAGTTCATGAGCATGTTTAAGCATCAAAATGTGAGAAAGGATAACGAAAACGTTGTTTTTCAACATTTATGTATATGGATAGTTATGCAAAACATACAAAATTAGTTTGTAAGCATTTTTTAGCCTCAACATGTGAAAAAGAACAGCGAAAAACTTGTTTTTCAACATGTATGTACATGAATAATTATGTAAAACATGCACAATTTGTTTGTAAGCACTTATTAAGCATCAAAATTTGAAAAAGGTGAGATAAAGCTGAGACAAAGCGTTTGCTTTGTTCTTAGTGCTGAACGAGGTCAGGAAAGCAGATTGTCACACAACTAATGCATGGTCATTGTAAAACATACAAAAAAAGTTCATAAGCATCTTCAAGCATCAAAATGTGAAAAAGAATAACGAAAAAGTTGTTTTTCAACATGTATGTATATGGATAGTTATGTAAAACATAAAAAATTAGTTTGTAAGCATTTTTTAGCATCAATATGTGAAAAAGAACAGCGATAAAGTTGTTTTTCAACATGTATGCCAAATTGCATGAATGTTGTGGAAATGAACATTCATTACATTTTTTGCCTTGGTAAGCTGAGATAAAGCGTTTGCTGCGTTCTTAGTGCTGAACGAGGTCAGGAAAGCAGATTGTCACACAACTAATGCATGGTCATTGTAAAACATACAAAATAAGTTCATGACCATGTTTAGGCATCAAAATTTGAAAAAGGTGAGATAAAGCTTAGACAAAGCGTTTGCTGCGTTCTTAGTGCTGAACGAGGTCTGGAAAGCAGATTGTCACACAACTAATGCATGGTCATTGTAAAACATACAAAATAAGTTCATGATCCTGTTTAAGCATCAAAATGTGAGGAAGGATAACGAAAAAGTTGTTTTCACATAATGGATAGTTATGATAGTATATGGATAGTCATGTAAAACATACAAAATTAGTTTGTAAGCACTTTTTAGCATCAATATGTGAAAAAGAACAGCGAAAAAGTTGTTTTTCAACATGTATGTATATAAATAATTATGTCAAACATGCAAAATTAGTTTGTAAGTACTTATTAAGCATCAAAATTTGAAAAAGGTGAGATAAAGCTGAGACAAAGCGTTTGCTGCGATCTTAGTGCTGAACGAGGTCTGGAAAGCAGATTGTCACACAACTAATGCATGGTCATTGTAAAACATACAAAATAAGTTCATGATCCTGTTTAAGCATCAAAATGTGAGGAAGGATAACGAAAAAGTTGTTTTTCAACATGTATGTATATGGATAGTCATGTAAAACATACAAAATTAGTTTGTAAGCATTTTTTAGCATCAATATGTGAAAACGACAGCGAAAAAGTTGTTTTTCAACATGTATGTATATGGGTATTTATGTAAAACATGCAAAATTAGTTTGAAAGCACTTATTAGGCATCAAAATTTGAAAAAGGTGAGATAAAGCTGAGACAAAGCGTTTGCTGCGTTCTTAGTGCTGAACGAGGTCAGGAAAGCAGATTGTCACACAACTAATGCATGGTCACTGTAAATCATACAAAATAAGTTCATGATCCTGTTTAAGCATCAAAATGTGAGGAAGGATAACGAAAAAGTTGTTTTTCAACATGTATGTATATGGATAGTGATGTAAAACATGCAAAATTAGTTTGTAAGCACTTATTAAGCATCAATATGTGAAAAAGAACAGCGAAAAAGTTGTTTTTCAACATGTATGTATATGGGTATTTATGTAAAACATGCAAAATTAGTTTGTAAGCACTTATTAAGCATCAAAATTTGAAAAAGGTGAGATAAAGCTGAGACAAAGCGTTTGCTGCGATCTTAGTGCTGAACGAGGTCAGGAAAGCAGATTGCCACGCACCTAATGCATGGTCATTGTAAAACATACAAAATAGGTTCATGATCCTGTTTTAGCATCAAAATGTGAGGAAGGATAACGCAAAAGTTGTTTTTCAACATGTATGTATATGGATAGTCATGTAAAACATACAAAATTAGTTTGTAAGTATTTTTTAGTATCAATATGTGAAAAAGAACAGCGAAAAAGTTGTTTTCAACATGTATGTATATGAATAATTATGTAAAACATGCAAAATTAGTTTGTAAGCATTTATTAAGCATCAGAATTTGAAAAAGGTGGGATAAAGCTGAGACAAAGCGTTTGCTGCGTTCTTAGTGCTGAACGAGGTCAGGAAAGCAGATTGTCACACAACTAATGCATGGTCATTGTAAAACATACAAAATAAGTTCATGACCATGTTTAAGCATCAAAATGTGAGAAAGGATAACGAAAACGTTGTTTTTCAACATGTATGTATATGGATAGTTATGTAAAACATAAAAAATTAGTTTGTAAGCACTTTTTAGCATCAATATGTGAAAAAGAACAGCGAAAAAGTTGTTTTTCAACATATATGTATATGGGTAATTATGTAAAACATGCAAAATTAGTTGGTAAGTACTTATTAAGCATCAAAATTTGAAAAAGGTGAGATAAAGCTAAGACAAAGCGTTTGCTGCGTTCTTAGTGCTGAACGAGGTCAGGAAAGCAGATTGTCACACAACTAATGCATGGTCATTGTAAAACATACAAAATAAGTTCATGACCATGTTTAGGCATCAAAATTTGAAAAAGGTGAGATAAAGCTTAGACAAAGCGTTTGCTGCGTTCTTAGTGCTGAACGAGGTCTGGAAAGCAGATTGTCACACAACTAATGCATGGTCATTGTAAAACATACAAAATAAGTTCATAAGCATCTTCAAGCATCAAAATGTGAAAAAGAATAACGAAAAAGTTGTTTTTCAACATGTATGTATATGGATAGTTATGTAAAACATAAAAAATTAGTTTGTAAGCATTTTTTAGCATCAATATGTAAAAAAAGAACAGCGATAAAGTTGTTTTTCAACATGTATGCCATAATGCATGAATGTTGTGGAAATGAACATTCATTACATTTTTTGCCTTGGTAAGCTGAGATAAAGCGTTTGCTGCGTTCTTAGTGCTGAACGAGGTCAGGAAAGCAGATTGTCACACAACTAATGCATGGTAATTGTAAAACATACAAAATAAGTTCATGAGCATGTCTAAGCATCAAAATGTGAGAAAGGATAACGAAAACGTTGTTTTTCAACATGTATGTATATGGATAGTTATGTAAAACATACAAAATTAGTTTGTAAGCATTTTTTAGCATCAATATGTGAAAAAGAACAGCGAAAAAGTTGTTTTTCAACATGTATGTATATGATTAAATATGTAAAACATGCAAAATTAGTTTGTAAGCATTTATTAAGCATCAAAATTTAAAAAAGGTGAGATAAAGCTGAGACAAAGCGTTTGCTGCGTTCTTAGTGTTGAACGAGGTCAGGAAAGCAGACTGTCAAACAACTAATGCATGGTCATTGTAAAACATACAAAATAAGTTCATTAGCATGTTTAAGCATCAAAATGTGAGAAAGGATAACGAAAAAGTTGTTTTTCAACATGTATGCCAAAATGCATGAATGTTGTGGAAATGAACATTCATTAAATGTTTTGCCTTGGTAAGCTGAGATAAAGCGTTTGCTGCCTTCTTAGTGCTGAACGAGGTCAGGTAAGCAGATTGTCACACAACTAATGCATGGTCAATGTACAACATACAAAATAAGTTCATGAGCATGTTTAAGCATCAAAATGTGAGAAAGGATAACGAAAACGTTGTTTTTCAACATTTATGTATATGGATAGTTATGCAAAACATACAAAATTAGTTTGTAAGCATTTTTTAGCCTCAACATGTGAAAAAGAACAGCGAAAAACTTGTTTTTCAACATGTATGTACATGAATAATTATGTAAAACATGCACAATTTGTTTGTAAGCACTTATTAAGCATCAAAATTTGAAAAAGGTGAGATAAAGCTGAGACAAAGCGTTTGCTTTGTTCTTAGTGCTGAACGAGGTCAGGAAAGCAGATTGTCACACAACTAATGCATGGTCATTGTAAAACATACAAAAAAAGTTCATAAGCATCTTCAAGCATCAAAATGTGAAAAAGAATAACGAAAAAGTTGTTTTTCAACATGTATGTATATGGATAGTTATGTAAAACATAAAAAATTAGTTTGTAAGCATTTTTTAGCATCAATATGTGAAAAAGAACAGCGATAAAGTTGTTTTTCAACATGTATGCCAAATTGCATGAATGTTGTGGAAATGAACATTCATTACATTTTTTGCCTTGGTAAGCTGAGATAAAGCGTTTGCTGCGTTCTTAGTGCTGAACGAGGTCAGGAAAGCAGATTGTCACACAACTAATGCATGGTCATTGTAAAACATACAAAATAAGTTCATGACCATGTTTAGGCATCAAAATTTGAAAAAGGTGAGATAAAGCTTAGACAAAGCGTTTGCTGCGTTCTTAGTGCTGAACGAGGTCTGGAAAGCAGATTGTCACACAACTAATGCATGGTCATTGTAAAACATACAAAATAAGTTCATGATCCTGTTTAAGCATCAAAATGTGAGGAAGGATAACGAAAAAGTTGTTTTCACATAATGGATAGTTATGATAGTATATGGATAGTCATGTAAAACATACAAAATTAGTTTGTAAGCACTTTTTAGCATCAATATGTGAAAAAGAACAGCGAAAAAGTTGTTTTTCAACATGTATGTATATAAATAATTATGTCAAACATGCAAAATTAGTTTGTAAGTACTTATTAAGCATCAAAATTTGAAAAAGGTGAGATAAAGCTGAGACAAAGCGTTTGCTGCGATCTTAGTGCTGAACGAGGTCTGGAAAGCAGATTGTCACACAACTAATGCATGGTCATTGTAAAACATACAAAATAAGTTCATGATCGTGTTTAAGCATCAAAATGTAAGGAAGGATAACGAAAAAGTTGTTTTTCAACATGTATGTATATGGATAGTCATGTAAAACATACAAAATTAGTTTGTAAGCATTTTTTAGCATCAATATGTGAAAACGACAGCGAAAAAGTTGTTTTTCAACATGTATGTATATGGGTATTTATGTAAAACATGCAAAATTAGTTTGAAAGCACTTATTAGGCATCAAAATTTGAAAAAGGTGAGATAAAGCTGAGACAAAGCGTTTGCTGCGTTCTTAGTGCTGAACGAGGTCAGGAAAGCAGATTGTCACACAACTAATGCATGGTCACTGTAAATCATACAAAATAAGTTCATGATCCTGTTTAAGCATCAAAATGTGAGGAAGGATAACGAAAAAGTTGTTTTTCAACATGTATGTATATGGATAGTGATGTAAAACATGCAAAATTAGTTTGTAAGCACTTATTAAGCATCAATATGTGAAAAAGAACAGCGAAAAAGTTGTTTTTCAACATGTATGTATATGGGTATTTATGTAAAACATGCAAAATTAGTTTGTAAGCACTTATTAAGCATCAAAATTTGAAAAAGGTGAGATAAAGCTGAGACAAAGCGTTTGCTGCGATCTTAGTGCTGAACGAGGTCAGGAAAGCAGATTGCCACGCACCTAATGCATGGTCATTGTAAAACATACAAAATAAGTTCATGATCCTGTTTTAGCATCAAAATGTGAGGAAGGATAACGCAAAAGTTGTTTTTCAACATGTATGTATATGGATAGTCATGTAAAACATACAAAATTAGTTTGTAAGTATTTTTTAGTATCAATATGTGAAAAAGAACAGCGAAAAAGTTGTTTTCAACATGTATGTATATGGGTAATTATGTAAAACATGCAAAATTAGTTTGTAAGCACTTATTAAGCATCAAAATTTGAAAAAGGTGAGATGAACCTGAGACAAAGCGTTTGCTGCGTTTTTAGTGCTAAACGAGGTCAGGAAAGCAGATTGTCACACAACTAATGCATGGTCATTGTAAAACATACAAAATAAGTTCATGATCCTGTTTAAGCATCAAAATGTGAGGAAGGATAACGAAAAAGTTGTTTTTCAACATGTATGTATATGAATAATTATGTAAAACATGCAAAATTAGTTTGTAAGCATTTATTAAGCATCAGAATTTGAAAAAGGTGGGATAAAGCTGAGACAAAGCGTTTGCTGCGTTCTTAGTGCTGAACGAGGTCAGGAAAGCAGATTGTCACACAACTAATGCATGGTCATTGTAAAACATACAAAATAAGTTCATGACCATGTTTAAGCATCAAAATGTGAGAAAGGATAACGAAAACGTTGTTTTTCAACATGTATGTATATGGATAGTTATGTAAAACATAAAAAATTAGTTTGTAAGCACTTTTTAGCATCAATATGTGAAAAAGAACAGCGAAAAAGTTGTTTTTCAACATATATGTATATGGGTAATTATGTAAAACATGCAAAATTAGTTGGTAAGTACTTATTAAGCATCAAAATTTGAAAAAGGTGAGATAAAGCTGAGACAAAGCGTTTGCTGCGTTCTTAGTGCTGAACGAGGTCAGGAAAGCAGATTGTCACACAACTAATGCATGGTCATTGTAAAACATACAAAATAAGTTCATGATCCTGTTTAAGCATCAAAATGTGAGGAAGGATAACGAAAAAGTTGTTTTCACATAATGGATAGTTATGATAGTATATGGATAGTCATGTAAAACATACAAAATTAGTTTGTAAGCACTTTTTAGCATCAATATGTGAAAAAGAACAGCGAAAAATTTGTTTTTCAACATGTATGTATATAAATAATTATGTCAAACATGCAAAATTAGTTTGTAAGTACTTATTAAGCATCAAAATTTGAAAAAGGTGAGATAAAGCTGAGACAAAGCGTTTGCTGCGATCTTAGTGCTGAACGAGGTCTGGAAAGCAGATTGTCACACAACTAATGCATGGTCATTGTAAAACATACAAAATAAGTTCATGATCCTGTTTAAGCATCAAAATGTGAGGAAGGATAACGAAAAAGTTGTTTTTCAACATGTATGTATATGGATAGTCATGTAAAACATACAAAATTAGTTTGTAAGCATTTTTTAGCATCAATATGTGAAAACGACAGCGAAAAAGTTGTTTTTCAACATGTATGTATATGGGTATTTATGTAAAACATGCAAAATTAGTTTGAAAGCACTTATTAGGCATCAAAATTTGAAAAAGGTGAGATAAAGCTGAGACAAAGCGTTTGCTGCGTTCTTAGTGCTGAACGAGGTCAGGAAAGCAGATTGTCACACAACTAATGCATGGTCACTGTAAATCATACAAAATAAGTTCATGATCCTGTTTAAGCATCAAAATGTGAGGAAGGATAACGAAAAAGTTGTTTTTCAACATGTATGTATATGGATAGTGATGTAAAACATGCAAAATTAGTTTGTAAGCACTTATTAAGCATCAATATGTGAAAAAGAACAGCGAAAAAGTTGTTTTTCAACATGTATGTATATGGGTATTTATGTAAAACATGCAAAATTAGTTTGTAAGCACTTATTAAGCATCAAAATTTGAAAAAGGTGAGATAAAGCTGAGACAAAGCGTTTGCTGCGATCTTAGTGCTGAACGAGGTCAGGAAAGCAGATTGCCACGCACCTAATGCATGGTCATTGTAAAACATACAAAATAAGTTCATGATCCTGTTTTAGCATCAAAATGTGAGGAAGGATAACGCAAAAGTTGTTTTTCAACATGTATGTATATGGATAGTCATGTAAAACATACAAAATTAGTTTGTAAGTATTTTTTAGTATCAATATGTGAAAAAGAAAAGCGAAAAAGTTGTTTTCAACATGTATGTATATGGGTAATTATGTAAAACATGCAAAATTAGTTTGTAAGCACTTATTAAGCATCAAAATTTGAAAAAGGTGAGATGAACCTGAGACAAAGCGTTTGCTGCGTTTTTAGTGCTGAACGAGGTCAGGAAAGCAGATTGTCACACAACTAATGCATGGTCATTGTAAAACATACAAAATAAGTTCATGATCCTGTTTAAGCATCAAAATGTGAGGAAGGATAACGAAAAAGTTGTTTTTCAACATGTATGTATATGAATAATTATGTAAAACATGCAAAATTAGTTTGCAAGCATTTATTAAGCATCAGAATTTGAAAAAGGTGGGATAAAGCTGAGACAAAGCGTTTGCTGCGTTCTTAGTGCTGAACGAGGTCAGGAAAGCAGATTGTCACACAACTAATGCATGGTCATTGTAAAACATACAAAATAAGTTCATGACCATGTTTAAGCATCAAAATGTGAGAAAGGATAACGAAAACGTTGTTTTTCAACATGTATGTATATGGATAGTTATGTAAAACATACAAAATTAGTTTGTAAGCACTTTTTAGCATCAATATGTGAAAAAGAACAGCGAAAAAGTTGTTTTTCAACATATATGTAAATGGGTAATTATGTAAAACATGCAAAATTAGTTGGTAAGTACTTATTAAGCATCAAAATTTAAAAAAGGTGAGATAAAGCTGAGACAAACCGTTTGCTGCGTTCTTAGTGTTGAACGAGGTCAGGAAAGCAGACTGTCAAACAACTAATGCATGGTCATTGTAAAACATACAAAATAAGTTCATGAGCATGTTTAAGCATCAAAATGTGAGAAAGGATAACGAAAAAGTTGTTTTTCAACATGTATGCCAAAATGCATGAATGTTGTGGAAATGAACATTCATTAAATGTTTTGCCTTGGTAAGCTGAGATAAAGCGTTTGCTGCCTTCTTAGTGCTGAACGAGGTCAGGAAAGCAGATTGTCACACAACTAATGCATGGTCAATGTACAACATACAAAATAAGTTCATGAGCATGTTTAAGCATCAAAATGTGAGAAAGGATAACGAAAACGTTGTTTTTCAACATTTATGTATATGGATAGTTATGCAAAACATACAAAATTAGTTTGTAAGCATTTTTTAGCCTCAACATGTGAAAAAGAACAGCGAAAAACTTGTTTTTCAACATGTATGTACATGAATAATTATGTAAAACATGCACAATTTGTTTGTAAGCACTTATTAAGCATCAAAATTTGAAAAAGGTGAGATAAAGCTGAGACAAAGCGTTTGCTTTGTTCTTAGTGCTGAACGAGGTCAGGAAAGCAGATTGTCACACAACTAATGCATGGTCATTGTAAAACATACAAAATAAGTTCATGACCATGTTTAAGCATCAAAATGTGAGAAAGGATAACGAAAACGTTGTTTTTCAACATGTATGTATATGGATAGTTATGTAAAACATAAAAAATTAGTTTGTAAGCATTTTTTAGCATCAATATGTGAAAACGACAGCGAAAAAGTTGTTTTTCAACATGTATGTATATGGGTATTTATGTAAAACATGCAAAATTAGTTTGAAAGCACTTATTAGGCATCAAAATTTGAAAAAGGTGAGATAAAGCTGAGACAAAGCGTTTGCTGCGTTCTTAGTGCTGAACGAGGTCAGGAAAGCAGATTGTCACACAACTAATGCATGGTCACTGTAAATCATACAAAATAAGTTCATGATCCTGTTTAAGCATCAAAATGTGAGGAAGGATAACGAAAAAGTTGTTTTTCAACATGTATGTATATGGATAGTGATGTAAAACATGCAAAATTAGTTTGTAAGCACTTATTAAGCATCAATATGTGAAAAAGAACAGCGAAAAAGTTGTTTTTCAACATGTATGTATATGGGTATTTATGTAAAACATGCAAAATTAGTTTGTAAGCACTTATTAAGCATCAAAATTTGAAAAAGGTGAGATAAAGCTGAGACAAAGCGTTTGCTGCGATCTTAGTGCTGAACGAGGTCAGGAAAGCAGATTGCCACGCACCTAATGCATGGTCGTTGTAAAACATACAAAATAAGTTCATGATCCTGTTTTAGCATCAAAATGTGAGGAAGGATAACGCAAAAGTTGTTTTTCAACATGTATGTATATGGATAGTCATGTAAAACATACAAAATTAGTTTGTAAGTATTTTTTAGTATCAATATGTGAAAAAGAACAGCGAAAAAGTTGTTTTCAACATGTATGTATATGGGTAATTATGTAAAACATGCAAAATTAGTTTGTAAGCACTTATTAAGCATCAAAATTTGAAAAAGGTGAGATGAACCTGAGACAAAGCGTTTGCTGCGTTTTTAGTGCTGAACGAGGTCAGGAAAGCAGATTGTCACACAACTAATGCATGGTCATTGTAAAACATACAAAATAAGTTCATGATCCTGTTTAAGCATCAAAATGTGAGGAAGGATAACGAAAAAGTTGTTTTTCAACATGTATGTATATGAATAATTATGTAAAACATGCAAAATTAGTTTGTAAGCATTTATTAAGCATCAGAATTTGAAAAAGGTGGGATAAAGCTGAGACAAAGCGTTTGCTGCGTTCTTAGTGCTGAACGAGGTCAGGAAAGCAGATTGTCACACAACTAATGCATGGTCATTGTAAAACATACAAAATAAGTTCATGACCATGTTTAAGCATCAAAATGTGAGAAAGGATAACGAAAACGTTGTTTTTCAACATGTATGTATATGGATAGTTATGTAAAACATAAAAAATTAGTTTGTAAGCACTTTTTAGCATCAATATGTGAAAAAGAACAGCGAAAAAGTTGTTTTTCAACATATATGTATATGGGTAATTATGTAAAACATGCAAAATTAGTTGGTAAGTACTTATTAAGCATCAAAATTTGAAAAAGGTGAGATAAAGCTAAGACAAAGCGTTTGCTGCGTTCTTAGTGCTGAACGAGGTCAGGAAAGCAGATTGTCACACAACTAATGCATGGTCATTGTAAAACATACAAAATGAGTTCATGACCATGTTTAGGCATCAAAATTTGAAAAAGGTGAGATAAAGCTTAGACAAAGCGTTTGCTGCGTTCTTAGTGCTGAACGAGGTCTGGAAAGCAGATTGTCACACAACTAATGCATGGTCATTGTAAAACATACAAAATAAGTTTATGATCCTGTTTAAGCATCAAAATGTGAGAAGGGATAACAAAAAAGTTGTTTTTCAACATGTATGTTTATGAATAGTTATGTAAAACATACAAAATTAGTTTGTAAGCATTTTTTTAGCATCAATATGTGAAAAAGAACAGCGAAAAAGTTGTTTTTCAACATGCATGTATATGGGTAATTATGTAAAACATGCAAAATTAGTTTGTAAGCACTTATTAAGCATCAAAATTTGAAAAAGGTGAGATAAAGCTGAGACAAAGCGTTTGCTGCGTTCTTAGTGCTGAACGAGGTCAGGAAAGCAGATTGTCACACAACTAATGCATGGTCATTGTAAAACATACAAAAAAAGTTCATAAGCATCTTCAAGCATCAAAATGTGAAAAAGAATAACGAAAAAGTTGTTTTTCAACATGTATGTATATGGATAGTTATGTAAAACATAAAAAATTAGTTTGTAAGCATTTTTTAGCATCAATATGTGAAAAAGAACAGCGATAAAGTTGTTTTTCAACATGTATGCCATAATGCATGAATGTTGTGGAAATGAACATTCATTACATTTTTTGCCTTGGTAAGCTGAGATAAAGCGTTTGCTGCGTTCTTAGTGCTGAACGAGGTCAGGAAAGCAGATTGTCACACAACTAATGCATGGTAATTGTAAAACATACAAAATAAGTTCATGAGCATGTCTAAGCATCAAAATGTGAGAAAGGATAACGAAAACGTTGTTTTTCAACATGTATGTATATGGATAGTTATGTAAAACATACAAAATTAGTTTGTAAGCATTTTTTAGCATCAATATGTGAAAAAGAACAGCGAAAAAGTTGTTTTTCAACATGTATGTATATGATTAAATATGTAAAACATGCAAAATTAGTTTGTAAGCATTTATTAAGCATCAAAATTTAAAAAAGGTGAGATAAAGCTGAGACAAAGCGTTTGCTGCGTTCTTAGTGTTGAACGAGGTCAGGAAAGCAGACTGTCAAACAACTAATGCATGGTCATTGTAAAACATACAAAATAAGTTCATTAGCATGTTTAAGCATCAAAATGTGAGAAAGGATAACGAAAAAGTTGTTTTTCAACATGTATGCCAAAATGCATGAATGTTGTGGAAATGAACATTCATTAAATGTTTTGCCTTGGTAAGCTGAGATAAAGCGTTTGCTGCCTTCTTAGTGCTGAACGAGGTCAGGTAAGCAGATTGTCACACAACTAATGCATGGTCAATGTACAACATACAAAATAAGTTCATGAGCATGTTTAAGCATCAAAATGTGAGAAAGGATAACGAAAACGTTGTTTTTCAACATTTATGTATATGGATAGTTATGCAAAACATACAAAATTAGTTTGTAAGCATTTTTTAGCCTCAACATGTGAAAAAGAACAGCGAAAAACTTGTTTTTCAACATGTATGTACATGAATAATTATGTAAAACATGCACAATTTGTTTGTAAGCACTTATTAAGCATCAAAATTTGAAAAAGGTGAGATAAAGCTGAGACAAAGCGTTTGCTTTGTTCTTAGTGCTGAACGAGGTCAGGAAAGCAGATTGTCACACAACTAATGCATGGTCATTGTAAAACATACAAAAAAAGTTCATAAGCATCTTCAAGCATCAAAATGTGAAAAAGAATAACGAAAAAGTTGTTTTTCAACATGTATGTATATGGATAGTTATGTAAAACATAAAAAATTAGTTTGTAAGCATTTTTTAGCATCAATATGTGAAAAAGAACAGCGATAAAGTTGTTTTTCAACATGTATGCCAAATTGCATGAATGTTGTGGAAATGAACATTCATTACATTTTTTGCCTTGGTAAGCTGAGATAAAGCGTTTGCTGCGTTCTTAGTGCTGAACGAGGTCAGGAAAGCAGATTGTCACACAACTAATGCATGGTCATTGTAAAACATACAAAATAAGTTCATGACCATGTTTAGGCATCAAAATTTGAAAAAGGTGAGATAAAGCTTAGACAAAGCGTTTGCTGCGTTCTTAGTGCTGAACGAGGTCTGGAAAGCAGATTGTCACACAACTAATGCATGGTCATTGTAAAACATACAAAATAAGTTCATGATCCTGTTTAAGCATCAAAATGTGAGGAAGGATAACGAAAAAGTTGTTTTCACATAATGGATAGTTATGATAGTATATGGATAGTCATGTAAAACATACAAAATTAGTTTGTAAGCACTTTTTAGCATCAATATGTGAAAAAGAACAGCGAAAAAGTTGTTTTTCAACATGTATGTATATAAATAATTATGTCAAACATGCAAAATTAGTTTGTAAGTACTTATTAAGCATCAAAATTTGAAAAAGGTGAGATAAAGCTGAGACAAAGCGTTTGCTGCGATCTTAGTGCTGAACGAGGTCTGGAAAGCAGATTGTCACACAACTAATGCATGGTCATTGTAAAACATACAAAATAAGTTCATGATCCTGTTTAAGCATCAAAATGTGAGGAAGGATAACGAAAAAGTTGTTTTTCAACATGTATGTATATGGATAGTCATGTAAAACATACAAAATTAGTTTGTAAGCATTTTTTAGCATCAATATGTGAAAACGACAGCGAAAAAGTTGTTTTTCAACATGTATGTATATGGGTATTTATGTAAAACATGCAAAATTAGTTTGAAAGCACTTATTAGGCATCAAAATTTGAAAAAGGTGAGATAAAGCTGAGACAAAGCGTTTGCTGCGTTCTTAGTGCTGAACGAGGTCAGGAAAGCAGATTGTCACACAACTAATGCATGGTCACTGTAAAATAAGTTCATGATCCTGTTTAAGCATCAAAATGTGAGGAAGGATAACGAAAAAGTTGTTTTTCAACATGTATGTATATGGATAGTGATGTAAAACATGCAAAATTAGTTTGTAAGCACTTATTAAGCATCAATATGTGAAAAAGAACAGCGAAAAAGTTGTTTTTCAACATGTATGTATATGGGTATTTATGTAAAACATGCAAAATTAGTTTGTAAGCACTTATTAAGCATCAAAATTTGAAAAAGGTGAGATAAAGCTGAGACAAAGCGTTTGCTGCGATCTTAGTGCTGAACGAGGTCAGGAAAGCAGATTGCCACGCACCTAATGCATGGTCATTGTAAAACATACAAAATAAGTTCATGATCCTGTTTTAGCATCAAAATGTGAGGAAGGATAACGCAAAAGTTGTTTTTCAACATGTATGTATATGGATAGTCATGTAAAACATACAAAATTAGTTTGTAAGTATTTTTTAGTATCAATATGTGAAAAAGAACAGCGAAAAAGTTGTTTTCAACATGTATGTATATGGGTAATTATGTAAAACATGCAAAATTAGTTTGTAAGCACTTATTAAGCATCAAAATTTGAAAAAGGTGAGATGAACCTGAGACAAAGCGTTTGCTGCGTTTTTAGTGCTGAACGAGGTCAGGAAAGCAGATTGTCACACAACTAATGCATGGTCATTGTAAAACATACAAAATAAGTTCATGATCCTGTTTAAGCATCAAAATGTGAGGAAGGATAACGAAAAAGTTGTTTTTCAACATGTATGTATATGAATAATTATGTAAAACATGCAAAATTAGTTTGTAAGCATTTATTAAGCATCAGAATTTGAAAAAGGTGGGATAAAGCTGAGACAAAGCGTTTGCTGCGTTCTTAGTGCTGAACGAGGTCAGGAAAGCAGATTGTCACCCAACTAATGCATGGTCATTGAAAAACATACAAAATAAGTTCATGACCATGTTTAAGCATCAAAATGTGAGAAAGGATAACGAAAACGTTGTTTTTCAACATGTATGTATATGGATAGTTATGTAAAACATAAAAAATTAGTTTGTAAGCACTTTTTAGCATCAATATGTGAAAAAGAACAGCGAAAAAGTTGTTTTTCAACATATATGTATATGGGTAATTATGTAAAACATGCAAAATTAGTTGGTAAGTACTTATTAAGCATCAAAATTTGAAAAAGGTGAGATAAAGCTGAGACAAAGCGTTTGCTGCGTTCTTAGTGCTGAACGAGGTCAGGAAAGCAGATTGTCACACAACTAATGCATGGTCATTGTAAAACATACAAAATAAGTTCATGATCCTGTTTAAGCATCAAAATGTGAGGAAGGATAACGAAAAAGTTGTTTTCACATAATGGATAGTTATGATAGTATATGGATAGTCATGTAAAACATACAAAATTAGTTTGTAAGCACTTTTTAGCATCAATATGTGAAAAAGAACAGCGAAAAAGTTGTTTTTCAACATGTATGTATATAAATAATTATGTCAAACATGCAAAATTAGTTTGTAAGTACTTATTAAGCATCAAAATTTGAAAAAGGTGAGATAAAGCTGAGACAAAGCGTTTGCTGCGATCTTAGTGCTGAACGAGGTCTGGAAAGCAGATTGTCACACAACTAATGCATGGTCATTGTAAAACATACAAAATAAGTTCATGATCCTGTTTAAGCATCAAAATGTGAGGAAGGATAACGAAAAAGTTGTTTTTCAACATGTATGTATATGGATAGTCATGTAAAACATACAAAATTAGTTTGTAAGCATTTTTTAGCATCAATATGTGAAAACGACAGCGAAAAAGTTGTTTTTCAACATGTATGTATATGGGTATTTATGTAAAACATGCAAAATTAGTTTGAAAGCACTTATTAGGCATCAAAATTTGAAAAAGGTGAGATAAAGCTAAGACAAAGCGTTTGCTGCGTTCTTAGTGCTGAACGAGGTCAGGAAAGCAGATTGTCACACAACTAATGCATGGTCACTGTAAATCATACAAAATAAGTTCATGATCCTGTTTAAGCATCAAAATGTGAGGAAGGATAACGAAAAAGTTGTTTTTCAACATGTATGTATATGGATAGTGATGTAAAACATGCAAAATTAGTTTGTAAGCACTTATTAAGCATCAATATGTGAAAAAGAACAGCGAAAAAGTTGTTTTTCAACATGTATGTATATGGGTATTTATGTAAAACATGCAAAATTAGTTTGTAAGCACTTATTAAGCATCAAAATTTGAAAAAGGTGAGATAAAGCTGAGACAAAGCGTTTGCTGCGATCTTAGTGCTGAACGAGGTCAGGAAAGCAGATTGCCACGCACCTAATGCATGGTCATTGTAAAACATACAAAATAAGTTCATGATCCTGTTTTAGCATCAAAATGTGAGGAAGGATAACGCAAAAGTTGTTTTTCAACATGTATGTATATGGATAGTCATGTAAAACATACAAAATTAGTTTGTAAGTATTTTTTAGTATCAATATGTGAAAAAGAACAGCGAAAAAGTTGTTTTCAACATGTATGTATATGGGTAATTATGTAAAACATGCAAAATTAGTTTGTAAGCACTTATTAAGCATCAAAATTTGAAAAAGGTGAGATGAACCTGAGACAAAGCGTTTGTTTCCTTTTTTTAGTGCTGAACGAGGTCAGGAAAGCAGATTGTCACACAACTAATGCATGGTCATTGTAAAACATACAAAATAAGTTCATGATCCTGTTTAAGCATCAAAATGTGAGGAAGGATAACGAAAAAGTTGTTTTTCAACATGTATGTATATGAATAATTATGTAAAACATGCAAAATTAGTTTGCAAGCATTTATTAAGCATCAGAATTTGAAAAAGGTGGGATAAAGCTGAGACAAAGCGTTTGCTGCGTTCTTAGTGCTGAACGAGGTCAGGAAAGCAGATTGTCACCCAACTAATGCATGGTCATTGTAAAACATACAAAATAAGTTCATGACCATGTTTAAGCATCAAAATGTGAGAAAGGATAACGAAAACGTTGTTTTTCAACATGTATGTATATGGATAGTTATGTAAAACATACAAAATTAGTTTGTAAGCACTTTTTAGCATCAATATGTGAAAAAGAACAGCGAAAAAGTTGTTTTTCAACATATATGTATATGGGTAATTATGTAAAACATGCAAAATTAGTTGGTAAGTACTTATTAAGCATCAAAATTTGAAAAAGGTGAGATAAAGCTGAGACAAAGCGTTTGCTGCGTTCTTAGTGCTGAACGAGGTCAGGAAAGCAGATTGTCACACAACCAATGCATTGTCATTGTAAAACATACAAAATAAGTTCATGACCATGTTTAGGCATCAAAATGTGAAAAAGGTGAGATAAAGCTTAGACAAAGCGTTTGCTGCGTTCTTAGTGCTGAACGAGGTCTGGAAAGCAGATTGTCACACAACTAATGCATGGTCATTGTAAAACATACAAAATAAGTTCATGATCCTGTTTAAGCATCAAAATGTGTGGAAGGATAACGAAAAAGATGTTTTCACATAATGGATAGTCATGATAGTATATGGATAGTCACGTAAATCATACAAAATTAGTTTGTAAGCACTTTTTAGCATCAATATGTGAAAAAGAACAGCGAAAAAGTTGTTTTTCAACATGTATGTATATAAATAATTATGTCAAACATGCAAAATTAGTTTGTAAGTACTTATTAAGCATCAAAATTTGAAAAAGGTGAGATAAAGCTGAGACAAAGCGTTTGCTGCGATCATTTTTTAGCATCAATATGTGAAAACGACAGCGAAAAAGTTGTTTTTCAACATGTATGTATATGGGTATTTATGTAAAACATGCAAAATTAGTTTGAAAGCACTTATTAGGCATCAAAATTTGAAAAAGGTGAGATAAAGCTGAGACAAAGCGTTTGCTGCGATCTTAGTGCTGAACGAGGTCTGGAAAGCAGATTGTCACACAACTAATGCATGGTCATGGTAAAACATACAAAATAAGTTCATGACCATGTTTAAGCATCAAAATGTGAGAAAGGATAACGAAAACGTTGTTTTTCAACATGTATGTATATGGATAGTTATGTAAAACATAAAAAATTAGTTTGTAAGCACTTTTTAGCATCAATATGTGAAAAAGAACAGCGAAAAAGTTGTTTTTCAACATATATGTATATGGGTAATTATGTAAAACATGCAAAATTAGTTGGTAAGTACTTATTAAGCATCAAAATTTGAAAAAGGTGAGATAAAGCTGAGACAAAGCGTTTGCTGCGTTCTTAGTGCTGAACGAGGTCAGGAAAGCAGATTGTCACACAACTAATGCATGGTCATTGTAAAACATACAAAATAAGTTCATGATCCTGTTTAAGCATCAAAATGTGAGGAAGGATAACGAAAAAGTTGTTTTCACATAATGGATAGTTATGATAGTATATGGATAGTCATGTAAAACATACAAAATTAGTTTGTAAGCACTTTTTAGCATCAATATGTGAAAAAGAACAGCGAAAAAGTTGTTTTTCAACATGTATGTATATAAATAATTATGTCAAACATGCAAAATTAGTTTGTAAGTACTTATTAAGCATCAAAATTTGAAAAAGGTGAGATAAAGCTGAGACAAAGCGTTTGCTGCGATCTTAGTGCTGAACGAGGTCTGGAAAGCAGATTGTCACACAACTAATGCATGGTCATTGTAAAACATACAAAATAAGTTCATGATCCTGTTTAAGCATCAAAATGTGAGGAAGGATAACGAAAAAGTTGTTTTTCAACATGTATGTATATGGATAGTCATGTAAAACATACAAAATTAGTTTGTAAGCATTTTTTAGCATCAATATGTGAAAACGACAGCGAAAAAGTTGTTTTTCAACATGTATGTATATGGGTATTTATGTAAAACATGCAAAATTAGTTTGAAAGCACTTATTAGGCATCAAAATTTGAAAAAGGTGAGATAAAGCTGAGACAAAGCGTTTGCTGCGTTCTTAGTGCTGAACGAGGTCAGGAAAGCAGATTGTCACACAACTAATGCATGGTCACTGTAAATCATACAAAATAAGTTCATGATCCTGTTTAAGCATCAAAATGTGAGGAAGGATAACGAAAAAGTTGTTTTTCAACATGTATGTATATGGATAGTGATGTAAAACATGCAAAATTAGTTTGTAAGCACTTATTAAGCATCAATATGTGAAAAAGAACAGCGAAAAAGTTGTTTTTCAACATGTATGTATATGGGTATTTATGTAAAACATGCAAAATTAGTTTGTAAGCACTTATTAAGCATCAAAATTTGAAAAAGGTGAGATAAAGCTGAGACAAAGCGTTTGCTGCGATCTTAGTGCTGAACGAGGTCAGGAAAACAGATTGCCACACAACTAATGCATGGTCATTGTAAAACATACAAAATAAGTTCATGATCCTGTTTAAGCATCAAAATGTGAGGAAGGATAACGAAAAAGTTGTTTTTCAACATGTATGTATATGGATAGTCATGTAAAACATACAAAATTAGTTTGTAAGCATTTTTTAGCATCAATATGTGAAAACGACAGCGAAAAAGTTGTTTTTCAACATGTATGTATATGGGTATTTATGTAAAACATGCAAAATTAGTTTGAAAGCACTTATTAGGCATCAAAATTTGAAAAAGGTGAGATAAAGCTGAGACAAAGCGTTTGCTGCGTTCTTAGTGCTGAACGAGGTCAGGAAAGCAGATTGTCACACAACTAATGCATGGTCACTGTAAATCATACAAAATAAGTTCATGATCCTGTTTAAGCATCAAAATGTGAGGAAGGATAACGAAAAAGTTGTTTTTCAACATGTATGTATATGGATAGTGATGTAAAACATGCAAAATTAGTTTGTAAGCACTTATTAAGCATCAATATGTGAAAAAGAACAGCGAAAAAGTTGTTTTTCAACATGTATGTATATGGGTAATTATGTAAAACATGCAAAATTAGTTTGTAAGCACTTATTAAGCATCAAAATTTGAAAAAGGTGAGATAAAGCTGAGACAAAGCGTTTGCTGCGATCTTAGTGCTGAACGAGGTC
Source organism: Clarias gariepinus (assembly GCF_024256425.1). NCBI lineage: Eukaryota > Metazoa > Chordata > Actinopteri > Siluriformes > Clariidae > Clarias > Clarias gariepinus. The sequence goes on along the minus strand of NC_071123.1, from coordinate 12,715,073 downwards.
AGGAAAACAGATTGCCACGCACCTAATGCATGGTCATTGTAAAACATACAAAATAAGTTCATGATCCTGTTTTAGCATTAAAATGTGAGGAAGGATAACGCAAAAGTTGTTTTTCAACATGTATGTATATGGATAGTCATGTAAAACATACAAAATTAGTTTGTAAGTATTTTTTAGTATCAATATGTGAAAAAGAACAGCGAAAAAGTTGTTTTCAACATGTATGTATATGGGTAATTATGTAAAACATGCAAAATTAGTTTGTAAGCACTTATTAAGCATCAAAATTTGAAAAAGGTGAGATGAACCTGAGACAAAGCGTTTGCTGCGTTTTTAGTGCTGAACGAGGTCAGGAAAGCAGATTGTCACACAACTAATGCATGGTCATTGTAAAACATACAAAATAAGTTCATGATCCTGTTTAAGCATCAAAATGTGAGGAAGGATAACGAAAAAGTTGTTTTTCAACATGTATGTATATGAATAATTATGTAAAACATGCAAAATTAGTTTGCAAGCATTTATTAAGCATCAGAATTTGAAAAAGGTGGGATAAAGCTGAGACAAAGCGTTTGCTGCGTTCTTAGTGCTGAACGAGGTCAGGAAAGCAGATTGTCACACAACTAATGCATGGTCATTGTAAAACATACAAAATAAGTTCATGAGCATGTTTAAGCATCAAAATGTGAGAAAGGATAACGAAAACGTTGTTTTTCAACATGTATGTATATGGATAGTTATGTAAAACATACAAAATTAGTTTGTAAGCATTTTTTAGCATCAATATGTGAAAAAGAACAGCGAAAAAGTTGTTTTTCAACATGTATGTATATGGGTAATTATGTAAAACATGCAAAATTAGTTTGTAAGCACTTATTAAGCATCAAAATTTGAAAAAGGTGAGATAAAGCTGAGACAAAGCGTTTGCTGCGTTCTTAGTGCTGAACGAGGTCAGGAAAGCAGATTGTCACACAACCAATGCATTGTCATTGTAAAACATACAAAATAAGTTCATGACCATGTTTAGGCATCAAAATGTGAAAAAGGTGAGTTAAAGCTTAGACAAAGCGTTTGCTGCGTTCTTAGTGCTGAACGAGGTCAGGAAAGCAGATTGTCACACAACTAATGCATGGTCATTGTAAAACATACAAAATAAGTTCATGATCCTGTTTTAGCATTAAAATGTGAGGAAGGATAACGCAAAAGTTGTTTTTCAACATGTATGTATATGGATAGTCATGTAAAACATACAAAATTAGTTTGTAAGTATTTTTTAGTATCAATATGTGAAAAAGAACAGCGAAAAAGTTGTTTTCAACATGTATGTATATGGGTAATTATGTAAAACATGCAAAATTAGTTTGTAAGCACTTATTAAGCATCAAAATTTGAAAAAGGTGAGATGAACCTGAGACAAAGCGTTTGCTGCGTTTTTAGTGCTGAACGAGGTCAGGAAAGCAGATTGTCACACAACTAATGCATGGTCATTGTAAAACATACAAAATAAGTTCATGATCCTGTTTAAGCATCAAAATGTGAGGAAGGATAACGAAAAAGTTGTTTTTCAACATGTATGTATATGAATAATTATGTAAAACATGCAAAATTAGTTTGCAAGCATTTATTAAGCATCAGAATTTGAAAAAGGTGGGATAAAGCTGAGACAAAGCGTTTGCTGCGTTCTTAGTGCTGAACGAGGTCAGGAAAGCAGATTGTCACACAACTAATGCATGGTCATTGTAAAACATACAAAATAAGTTCATGACCATGTTTAAGCATCAAAATGTGAGAAAGGATAACGAAAACGTTGTTTTTCAACATGTATGTATATGGATAGTTATGTAAAACATACAAAATTAGTTTGTAAGCATTTTTAGCATCAATATGTGAAAAAGAACAGCGAAAAAGTTGTTTTTCAACATGTATGTATATGGGTAATTATGTAAAACATGCAAAATTAGTTTGTAAGCACTTATTAAGCATCAAAATTTGAAAAAGGTGAGATAAAGCTGAGACAAAGCGTTTGCTGCGTTCTTAGTGCTGAACGAGGTCAGGAAAGCAGATTGTCACACAACCAATGCATTGTCATTGTAAAACATACAAAATAAGTTCATGACCATGTTTAGGCATCAAAATGTGAAAAAGGTGAGTTAAAGCTTAGACAAAGCGTTTGCTGCGTTCTTAGTGCTGAACGAGGTCTGGAAAGCAGATTGTCACACAACTAATGCATGGTCATTGTAAAACATACAAAATAAGTTCATGATCCTGTTTAAGCATCAAAATGTGTGGAAGGATAACGAAAAAGATGTTTTCACATAATGGATAGTCATGATAGTATATGGATAGTCACGTAAATCATACAAAATTAGTTTGTAAGCACTTTTTAGCATCAATATGTGAAAAAGAACAGCGAAAAAGTTGTTTTTCAACATGTATGTATATAAATAATTATGTCAAACATGCAAAATTAGTTTGTAAGTACTTATTAAGCATCAAAATTTGAAAAAGGTGAGATAAAGCTGAGACAAAGCGTTTGCTGCGATCATTTTTTAGCATCAATATGTGAAAACGACAGCGAAAAAGTTGTTTTTCAACATGTATGTATATGGGTATTTATGTAAAACATGCAAAATTAGTTTGAAAGCACTTATTAGTCATCAAAATTTGAAAAAGGTGAGATAAAGCTGAGACAAAGCGTTTGCTGCGTTCTTAGTGCTGAACGAGGTCAGGAAAGCAGATTGCCACACACCTAATGCATGGTCATTGTAAAACATACAAAATAAGTTCATGATCCTGTTTAAGCATCAAAATGTGAGGAAGGATAACGCAAAAGTTGTTTTTCAACATGTATGTATATGGATAGTCATGTAAAACATACAAAATTAGTTTGTAAGTATTTTTTAGTATCAATATGTGAAAAAGAACAGCGAAAAAGTTGTTTTCAACATGTATGTATATGGGTAATTATGTAAAACATGCAAAATTAGTTGGTAAGTACTTATTAAGCATCAAAATTTGAAAAAGGTGAGATAAAGCTGAGACAAAGCGTTTGCTGCGTTCTTAGGGCTGAACGAGGTCAGGAAAGCAGATTGTCACACAACTAATGCATGGTCATTGTAAAACATACAAAATAAGTTCATGACCATGTTTAGGCATCAAAATTTGAAAAAGGTGAGATAAAGCTTAGACAAAGCGTTTGCTGCGTTCTTAGTGCTGAACGAGGTCTGGAAAACAGATTGTCACACAACTAATGCATGGTCATTGTAAAACATACAAAATAAGTTCATGATCCTGTTTAAGCATCAAAATGTGAGGAAGGATAACGAAAGAGTTGTTTTCACATAATGGATAGTCATGATAGTATATGGATAGTCATGTCAATCATACAAAATTAGTTTGTAAGCACTTTTTAGCATCAATATGTGAAAAAGAACAGCGAAAAAGTTGTTTTTCAACATGTATGTATATAAATAATTATGTCAAACATGCAAAATTAGTTTGTAAGTACTTATTAAGCATCAAAATTTGAAAAAGGTGAGATAAAGCTGAGACAAAGCGTTTGCTGCGATCTTAGTGCTGAACGAGGTCAGGAAAGCAGATTGTCACACAACTAATGCATGGTCATTGTAAAACATACAAAATAAGTTCATGATCCTGTTTAAGCATCAAAATGTGAGGAAGGATAACGAAAAAGTTGTTTTTCAACATGTATGTATATGGTTAGTCATGTAAAACATACAAAATTAGTTTGTAAGCATTTTTTAGCATCAATATGTGAAAACGACAGCGAAAAAGTTGTTTTTCAACATGTATGTATATGGGTATTTATGTAAAACATGCAAAATTAGTTTGAAATCACTTATTAGGCATCAAAATTTGAAAAAGGTGAGATAAAGCTTAGACAAAGCGTTTGCTGCGTTCTTAGTGCTGAACGAGGTCAGGAAAGCAGATTGTCACACAACTAATGCATGGTCATTGTAAAACATACAAAATAAGTTCATGATCCTGTTTAAGCATCAAAATGTGAGGAAGGATAACGAAAAAGTTGTTTTTCAACATGTATGTATATGGATAGTGATGTAAAACATGCAAAATTAGTTTGTAAGCACTTATTAAGCATCAATATGTGAAAAAGAACAGCGAAAAAGTCGTTTTTCAACATGTATGTATATGGGTAATTATGTAAAACATGCAAAATTAGTTTGTAAGCACTTATTAAGCATCAAAATTTGAAAAAGGTGAGATAAAGCTGAGACAAAGCGTTTGCTGCGATCTTAGTGCTGAACGAGGTCAGGAAAGCAGATTGCCACACACCTAATGCATGGTCATTGTAAAACATACAAAATAAGTTCATGACCATGTTTAGGCATCAAAATTTGAAAAAGGTGAGATAAAGCTTAGACAAAGCGTTTGCTGCGTTCTTAGTGCTGAACGAGGTCTGGAAAGCAGATTGTCACACAACTAATGCATGGTCATTGTAAAACATACAAAATAAGTTTTTGATCCTGTTTAAGTATCAAAATGTGAGAAGGGATAACAAAAAAGTTGTTTTTCAACATGTATGTATATGGATAGTGATGTAAAACATGCAAAATTAGTTTGTAAGCACTTATTAAGCATCAATATGTGAAAAAGAACAGCGAAAAAGTTGTTTTTCAACATGTATGTATATGGGTAATTATGTAAAACATGCAAAATTAGTTTGTAAGCACTTATTAAGCATCAAAATTTGAAAAGGTGAGATAAAGCTGAGACAAAGCGTTTGCTGCGTCCTTAGTGCTGAACGAGGTCAGGAAAGCAGATTGTCACACAACTAATGCATGGTCGTTGTAAAACATACAAAATAAGTTCATGATCCTGTTTAAGCATCAAAATGTGAGGAAGGATAACGAAAAAGTTGTTTTTCACATAATGGATAGTCATGATAGTATATGGATAGTGATGTAAAACATGCAAAATTAGTTTGTAAGCACTTATTAAGCATCAATATGTGAAAAAGAACAGCGAAAAGTTGTTTTTCAACATGTATGTATATGGATAGTGATGTAAAACATGCAAAATTAGTTTGTAAGCACTTATTAAGCATCAAAATTTGAAAAGGTGAGATAAAGCTGAGACAAAGCGTTTGCTGCGTTCTTAGTGCTGAACGAGGTCAGGAAAGCAGATTGTCACACAACTAATGCATGGTCATTGTAAAACATACAAAATAAGTTCATGAGCATGTTTAAGCATCAAAATGTGAGGAAGGATAACGAAAACGTTGTTTTTCAACATGTATGTATATGGATAGTTATGTAAAACATACAAAATTAGTTTGTAAGCATTTTTTAGCATCAATATGTTAAACAGAACAGCGAAAAAGTTGTTTTTCAACATGTATGTATATGGGTAATTATGTAAAACATGCAAAATTAGTTTGTAAGCACTTATTAAGCATCAAAATTTGAAAAAGGTGAGATAAAGCTGAGACAAAGCGTTTGCTGCGTTCTTAGTGCTGAACGAGGTCAGGAAGGCAGATTTTCACACAACTAATGCATGGTCATTGTAAAACATACAAAATAAGTTCATGATCCTGTTTAAGCATCAAAATGTGAGGAAGGATAACGAAAAAGTTGTTTTTCAACATGTATGTATATGGATAGTCATGTAAAACATACAAAATTAGTTTGTAAGCATTTTTTAGCATCAATATGTGAAAAAGAACAGCGAAAAAGTTGTTTTTCAACATATATGTATATGGGTAATTATGTAAAACATGCAAAATTAGATTGTAAGTGCTTATTAAGCATCAAAATTTGAAAAAGGTGAGATAAAGCTAAGACAAAGCGTTTGCTGCGTTCTTAGTGCTGAACGAGGTCAGGAAAGCAGATTGTCACACAACTAATGCATGGTCAATGTAAAACATACAAAATAAGTTCATGACCATGTTTAGGCATCAAAATTTGAAAAAGGTGAGATAAAGCTTAGACAAAGCGTTTCCTGCGTTCTTAGTGCTGAACGAGGTCTGGAAAGCAGATTGTCACACAACTAATGCATGGTCATTGTAAAACATACAAAATAAGTTCATGATCCTGTTTAAGCATCAAAATGTGAGAAGGGATAACAAAAAAGTTGTTTTTCAACATGTATGTTTATGAATAGTTATGTAAAACATACAAAATTAGTTTGTAAGCATTTTTAGCATCAATATGTGAAAAAGAACAGCGAAAAAGTTGTTTTTCAACATGTATGTATATGGGTAATTATGTAAAACATGCAAAATTAGTTTGTAAGCACTTATTAAGCATCAAAATTTGAAAAAGGTGAGATAAAGCTGAGACAAAGCGTTTGCTGCGTTCTTAGTGCTGAACGAGGTCAGGAAAGCAGATTGTCACACAACCAATGCATTGTCATTGTAAAACATACAAAATAAGTTCATGATCCTGTTTAAGCATCAAAAGGTGAGGAAGGATAACGAAAAAGTTGTTTTTCACATAATGGATAGTCATGATAGTATATGGATAGTCATGTAAAACATACAAAATTAGTTTGTAAGCATTTTTTAGCATCAATATGTGAAAAAGAACATCGAAAAAGTTGTTTTTCAACATGTATGTATATGAATAATTATGTAAAACATGCAAAATTAGTTTGTAAGCATTTATTAAGCATCAAAATTTGAAAAGGTGAGATAAAGCTGAGACAAAGCGTTTGCTGCGTCCTTAGTGCTGAACGAGGTCAGGAAAGCAGATTGTCACACAACTAATGCATGGTCGTTGTAAAACATACAAAATAAGTTCATGATCATGTTTAAGCATCAAAATTTGAAAAAGGTGAGATAAAGCTTAGACAAAGCGTTTGCTGCGTTCTTAGTGCTGAACGAGGTCTGGAAAGCAGATTGTCACACAACTAATGCATGGTCATTGTAAAACATACAAAATAAGTTCATGAGCATGTTTAAGCATCAAGATGTGAGGAAGGATAACGAAAACGTTGTTTTTCAACATGTATGTATATGGATAGTTATGTAAAACATACAAAATTAGTTTGTAAGCATTTTTTAGCATCAATATGTTAAACAGAACAGCGAAAAAGTTGTTTTTCAACATGTATGTATATGGGTAATTATGTAAAACATGCAAAATTAGTTTGTAAGCACTTATTAAGCATCAAAATTTGAAAAAGGTGAGATAAAGCTGAGACAAAGCGTTTGCTGCGTTCTTAGTGCTGAACGAGGTCAGGAAGGCAGATTTTCACACAACTAATGCATGGTCATTGTAAAACATACAAAATAAGTTCATGATCCTGTTTAAGCATCAAAATGTGAGGGAGGATAACGAAAAAGTTGTTTTTCAACATGTATGTATATGGATAGTCATGTAAAACATACAAAATTAGTTTGTAAGCATTTTTTAGCATCAATATGTGAAAAAGTACATCGAAAACGTTGTTTTTCAACATGTGTGTATATGAATAATTATGTAAAACATGCAAAAATTAGTTTGTAAGCATTTATTAAGCATCAAAATTTGAAAAAGGTGAGATAAAGCTGAGACAAAGCGTTTGCTGCGTTCTTAGTGCTGAACGAGGTCAGGAAAGCAGATTGTCACACAACTAATGCATGGTCATTGTAAAACATACAAAATAAGTTCATGATCCTGTTTAAGCATCAAAATGTGAGGAAGGATAACGAAAAAGTTGTTTTTCAACATGTATGTTTATGAATAGTTATGTAAAACATACAAAATTAGTTTGTAAGCATTTTTTAGCATCAATATGTGAAAAAGAACAGCGAAAAAGTTGTTTTTCAACATGTATGTATATGGGTAATTATGTAAAACATGCAAAATTAGTTTGTAAGCACTTATTAAGCATCAAAATTTGAAAAAGGTGAGATAAAGCTGAGACAAAGCGTTTGCTGCGTTCTTAGTGCTGAACGGGGTCAGGAAAGCAGATTGTCACACAACTAATGCATGGTCATTGTAAAACATACAAAATAAGTTCATGATCCTGTTTAAGCATCAAAAGGTGAGGAAGGATAACGAAAAAGTTGTTTTTCACATAATGGATAGTCATGATAGTATATGGATAGTCATGTAAAACATACAAAATTAGTTTGTAAGCATTTTTTAGCATCAATATGTGAAAACGACAGCGAAAAAGTTGTTTTTCAACATGTATGTATATGGGTAATTATGTAAAACATGCAAAATTAGTTTGTAAGCACTTATTAAGCATCAAAATTTGAAAAAGGTGAGATAAAGCTGAGACAAAGCGTTTGCTGCGTTCTTAGTGCTGAACGAGGTCAGGAAAGCAGATTGTCACACAACTAATGCATGGTCATTGTAAAACATACAAAATAAGTTCATGATCATGTTTAAGCATCAAAATTTGAAAAAGGTGAGATAAAGCTTAGACAAAGCGTTTGCTGCGTTCTTAGTGCTGAACGAGGTCTGGAAAGCAGATTGTCACACAACTAATGCATGGTCATTGTAAAACATACAAAATAAGTTCATGAGCATGTTTAAGCATCAAGATGTGAGGAAGGATAACGAAAACGTTGTTTTTCAACATGTATGTATATGGATAGTTATGTAAAACATACAAAATTAGTTTGTAAGCATTTTTTAGCAACAATATGTTAAACAGAACAGCGAAAAAGTTGTTTTTCAACATGTATGTATATGGGTAATTATGTAAAACATGCAAAATTAGTTTGTAAGCACTTACTAAGCATCAAAATTTGAAAAAGGTGAGATAAAGCTGAGACAAAGCGTTTGCTGCGTTCTTAGTGCTGAACGAGGTCAGGAAGGCAGATTTTCACACAACTAATGCATGGTCATTGTAAAACATACAAAATAAGTTCATGATCCTGTTTAAGCATCAAAATGTGAGGAAGGATAACGAAAAAGTTGTTTTTCAACATGTATGTATATGGATAGTCATGTAAAACATACAAAATTAGTTTGTAAGAATATTTTAGCATCAATATGTGAAAACGACAGCGAAAAAGTTGTTTTTCAACATGTATGTATATAAATAATTATGTCAAACATGCAAAATCAGTTTGTAAGTACTTTTTAGCATCAATATGTGAAAAAGAACAGCGAAAAAGTTGTTTTTCAACATATATGTACAGTATATGGGTAATTATGTAAAACATGCAAAATTAGTTGGTAAGTACTTATTAAGCATCAAAATTTGAAAAAGGTGTGATAAAGCTGAGACAAAGCGTTTGCTGCGTTCTTAGTGCTGATCGAGGTCAGGAAAGCAGATTGTCACACAACTAATGCATGGTCATTGTAAAACATACAAAATAAGTTCATGACCATGTTTAAGCATCAAAATGTAAGAAAGGATAACGAAAACGTTGTTTTTCAACATGTATGTATATGGATAGTTATGTAAAACATACAAAATTAGTTTGTAAGCATTTTTTAGCATCAATATGTGAAAAAGAACAGCGAAAAAGTTGTTTTTCAACATATATGTATATGGGTAATTATGTAAAACATGCAAAATTAGATTGTAAGTGCTTATTAAGCATCAAAATTTGAAAAAGGTGAGATAAAGCTAAGACAAAGCGTTTGCTGCGTTCTTAGTGCTGAACGAGGTCAGGAAAGCAGATTGTCACACAACTAATGCATGGTCATTGTAAAACATACAAAATAAGTTCATGACCATGTTTAGGTATCAAAATTTGAAAAAGGTGAGATAAAGATTAGACAAAGCGTTTGCTGCGTTCTTAGTGCTGAACGAGGTCTGGAAAGCAGATTGTCACACAACTAATGCATGGTCATTGTAAAACATACAAAATAAGTTCATGATCCTGTTTAAGTATCAAAATGTGAGAAGGGATAACAAAAAAGTTGTTTTTCAACATGTATGTTTTTGAATAGTTATGTAAAACATACAAAATTAGTTTGTAAGCATTTTTTTAGCATCAATATGTGAAAAAGAACAGCGAAAAAGTTGTTTTTCAACATGTATGTATATGGGTATTTATGTAAAACATGCAAAATTAGTTTGTAAGCACTTATTAAGCATCAAAATTTGAAAAAGGTGAGATAAAGCTGAGACAAAGCGTTTGCTGCGTTCTTAGTGCTGATAGAGGTCAGGAAAGCAGATTGTCACACAACTAATGCATGGTCATTGTAAAACATACAAAATAAGTTCATGATCCTGTTTAAGCATCAAAATGTAAGAAAGGATAACGAAAACGTTGTTTTTCAACATGTATGTATATGGATAGTCATGTAAAACATACAAAATTAGTTTGTAAGCATTTTTTAGCATCAAAATGTGAAAAAGAACAGCGAAAAAGTTGTTTTTCAACATGTATGTATATGGGAAATTATGTAAAACATGCAAAATTAGTTTGTAAGCATTTATTAAGCATCAAAATTTGAAAAAGGTGAGATAAACCTGAGACAAAGCGTTTGCTGCGTTCTTAGTCCTGATCGAGGTCAGGAAAGCAGATTGTCACACAACTAATGCATAGTCATTGTAGAACATACAAAATAAGTTCATAAGTTCATGAGCATGTTTAAGCATCAAAATGTGAAAAAGGATAACGAAAACGTTGTTTTTCAACATGTATGTATATGGATAGTTATGTAAAACATACAAAATTAGTTTGTAAGCATTTTTTAGCATCAGTATGTGAAAAAGAACAGGGAAAAAGTTGTTTTTCAACATGTATCTATATGGGTAATTATGTAAAACATGCAAAATTAGTGTGTAAGCCCTTATTAAGCATCAAAATTTCTTAGTGCTGAACGAGGTCAGGAAAGCAGATTGTCACACAACTAATGCATGGTCAATGTAAAACATACAAAATAAGTTCATGACCATGTTTAGGCATCAAAATTTGAAAAAGGTGAGATAAAGCTTAGACAAAGCGTTTCCTGCGTTCTTGGTGCTGAACGAGGTCTGGAAAGCAGATTGTCACACAACTAATGCATGGTCATTGTAAAACATACAAAATAAGTTTATGATCCTGTTTAAGCATCAAAATGTGAGAAGGGATAACAAAAAAGTTGTTTTTCAACATGTATGTTTATGAATAGTTATGTAAAACATACAAAATTAGTTTGTAAGCATTTTTTTAGCATCAATATGTGAAAAAGAACAGCGAAAAAGTTGTTTTTCAACATGTATGTATATGGGTAATTATGTAAAACATGCAAAATTAGTTTGTAAGCACTTATTAAGCATCAAAATTTGAAAAAGGTGAGATAAAGCTGAGACAAAGCGTTTGCTGCGTTCTTAGTGCTGAACGAGGTCAGGAAAGCAGATTGTCACACAACTAATGCATGGTCATTGTAAAACATACAAAATAAGTTCATGATCCTGTTTAAGCATCAAAAGGTGAGGAAGGATAACGAAAAAGTTGTTTTTCACATAATGGATAGTCATGATAGTATATGGATAGTCATGTAAAACATACAAAATTAGTTTGTAAGCATTTTTTAGCATCAATATGTGAAAAAGAACATCGAAAAAGTTGTTTTTAAACATGTATGTATATGAATAATTATGTAAAACATGCAAAATTAGTTTGTAAGCATTTTTTAAGCATCAAAATTTGAAAAAGGTGAGATAAAGCTGAGACAAAGCGTTTGCTGCGTTCTTAGTGCTGAACGAGGTCAGGAAAGCAGATTGTCACACAACTAATGCATGGTCATTGTAAAACATACAAAATAAGTTCATGATTATGTTTAAGCATCAAAATTTGAAAAAGGTGAGATAAAGCTTAGACAAAGCGTTTGCTGCGTTCTTAGTGCTGAACGAGGTCTGGAAAGCAGATTGTCACACAACTAATGCATGGTCATTGTAAAACATACAAAATAAGTTCATGAGCATGTTTAAGCATCAAGATGTGAGGAAGGATAACGAAAACGTTGTTTTTCAACATGTATGTATATGGATAGTTATGTAAAACATACAAAATTAGTTTGTAAGCATTTTTTAGCATCAATATGTTAAACAGAACAGCGAAAAAGTTGTTTTTCAACATGTATGTATATGGGTAATTATGTAAAACATGCAAAATTAGTTTGTAAGCACTTATTAAGCATCAAAATTTGAAAAAGGTGAGATAAAGCTGAGACAAAGCGTTTGCTGCGTTCTTAGTGCTGAACGAGGTCAGGAAGCAGATTGTCACACAACTAATGCATGGTCATTGTAAAACATACAAAATAAGTTCATGATCCTGTTTAAGCATCAAAATGTGAGGAAGGATAACGAAAAAGTTGTTTTTCAACATGTATGTATATGGATAGTCATGTAAAACATACAAAATTAGTTTGTAAGTATTTTTTAGTATCAATATGTGAAAAAGAACAGCGAAAAAGTTGTTTTTCAACATGTATGTATATAAATAATTATGTCAAACATGCAAAATCAGTTTGTAAGTACTTTTTAGCATCAATATGTGAAAAAGAACAGCGAAAAAGTTGTTTTTCAACATATATGTACAGTATATGGGTAATTATGTAAAACATGCAAAATTAGTTGGTAAGTACTTATTAAGCATCAAAATTTGAAAAAGGTGTGATAAAGCTGAGACAAAGCGTTTGCTGCGTTCTTAGTGCTGATCGAGGTCAGGAAAGCAGATTGTCACACAACTAATGCATGGTCATTGTAAAACATACAAAATAAGTTCATGACCATGTTTAAGCATCAAAATGTGAGAAAGGATAACGAAAACGTTGTTTTTCAACATGTATGTATATGGATAGTTATGTAAAACATACAAAATTAGTTTGTAATCACTTTTTAGCATCAATATGTGAAAAAGAACAGCGAAAAAGTTGTTTTTCAACATGTATGTATATGAGTAATTATGTAAAACATGCAAAATTAGTTTGTAAGCACTTATTAAGCATCAAAATTTGAAAAAGGTGAGATAAAGCTTAGACAAAGCGTTTGCTGCGTTCTTAGTGCTGAACGAGGTCTGGAAAGCAGATTGTCACACAACTAATGCATGGTCATTGTAAAACATACAAAATAAGTTCATGACCATGTTTAGGCATCAAAATTTGAAAAAGGTGAGATAAAGCTTAGACAAAGCGTTTGCTGCGTTCTTAGTGCTGAACGAGGTCTGGAAAGCAGATTGTCACACAACTAATGCATGGTCATTGTAAAACATACAAAATAAGTTCATGATCCTGTTTAAGCATCAAAATGTGAGAAGGGATAACAAAAAAGTTGTTTTTCAACATGTATGTTTATGAATTGTTATGTAAAACATACAAAATTAGTTTGTAAGCATTTTTTAGCATCAATATGTGAAAAAGTACAGGGAAAAAGTTGTTTTTCAACATGTATGTATATGGGTAATTATGTAAAACATGCAAAATTAGTTTGTAAGCACTTATTAAGCATCAAAATTTGAAAAAGGTGAGATAAAGCTGAGACAAAGCGTTTGCTGCGTTCTTAATGCTGAACGAGGTCAGGAAAGCAGATTGTCACACAACTAATGCATGGTCATTGTAAAACATACAAAATAAGTTCATGATCCTGTTTAAGCATCAAAATGTGAGGAAGGATAACGAAAAAGTTGTTTTTCAACATGTATGTATATGTATAGTCATGTAAAACATACAAAATTAGTTTGTAAGCAATTTTTAGCATCAATATGTGAAAAAGTACATCGAAAAAGTTGTTTTTCAACATGTGTGCATATGAATAATTATGTAAAACATGCAAAAATTAGTTTGTAAGCATTTATTAAGCATCAAAATTTGAAAAAGGTGAGATAAACCTGAGCCAAAGCGTTTGCTGCGTTCTTAGTGCTGAACGAGGTCAGGAAGCAGATTGTCACACAACTAATGCATGGTCATTGTAAAACATACAAAATAAGTTCATGACCATGTTTAAGCATCAAAATGTGAGAAAGGATAACGAAAACGTTGTTTTTCAACATGTATGTATATGGATAGTTATGTAAAACATACAAAATTAGTTTGTAATCACTTTTTAGCATCAATATGTGAAAAAGAACAGCGAAAAAGTTGTTTTTCAACATGTATGTATATGAGTAATTATGTAAAACATGCAAAATTAGTTTGTAAGCACTTATTAAGCATCAAAATTTGAAAAAGGTGAGATAAAGCTTAGACAAAGCGTTTGCTGCGTTCTTAGTGCTGAACGAGGTCAGGAAAGCAGATTGTCACACAACTAATGCATGGTCATTGTAAAACATACAAAATAAGTTCATGACCATGTTTAGGCATCAAAATTTGAAAAAGGTGAGATAAAGCTTAGACAAAGCGTTTGCTGCGTTCTTAGTGCTGAACGAGGTCTGGAAAGCAGATTGTCACACAACTAATGCATGGTCATTGTAAAACATACAAAATAAGTTCATGATCCTGTTTAAGCATCAAAATGTGAGAAGGGATAACAAAAAAGTTGTTTTTCAACATGTATGTTTATGAATTGTTATGTAAAACATACAAAATTAGTTTGTAAGCATTTTTTAGCATCAATATGTGAAAAAGTACAGGGAAAAAGTTGTTTTTCAACATGTATGTATATGGGTAATTATGTAAAACATGCAAAATTAGTTTGTAAGCACTTATTAAGCATCAAAATTTGAAAAAGGTGAGATAAAGCTGAGACAAAGCGTTTGCTGCGTTCTTAATGCTGAACGAGGTCAGGAAAGCAGATTGTCACACAACTAATGCATGGTCATTGTAAAACATACAAAATAAGTTCATGATCCTGTTTAAGCATCAAAATGTGAGGAAGGATAACGAAAAAGTTGTTTTCACATAATGGATACTCATGATAGTATATGGATAGTCATGTAAAACATACAAAATTAGTTTGTAAGCACTTTTTAGCATCAATATGTGAAAAAGAACAGCGAAAAAGTTGTTTTTCAACATGTATGTATATAAATAATTATGTCAAACATGCAAAATTAGTTTGTAAGTACTTATTAAGCATCAAAATTTGAAAAAGGTGAGATAAAGCTGAGACAAAACGTTTGCTGCGTTCTTAGTGCTGAACGAGGTCAGGGAAGCAGATTGTCACACAACTAATGCATGGTCATTGTAAAACATACAAAATAAGTTCATGATCCTGTTTAAGCATCAAAATGTGATGAAGGATAACGAAAAAGTTGTTTTCACATAATGGATAGTCATGATAGTATATGGATAGTCATGTAAAACATACAAAATTAGTTTGTAAGCACTTTTTAGCATCAATATGTGAAAAAGAACAGCGAAAAAGTTGTTTTTCAACATGTATGTATATAAAAAATTATGTCAAACATGCAAAATTAGTTTGTAAGTACTTATTAAGCATCAAAATTTGAAAAAGGGGAGATAAAGCTGAGACAAAGCGTTTGCTGCGTTCTTAGTGCTGAACGAGGTCAGGAAAGCAGATTGTCACACAACTAATGCATGGTCATTGTAAAACATACAAAATAAGTTCATGATCCTGTTTAAGCATCAAAATGTGAGGAAGGATAACGAAAAAGTTGTTTTCACATAATGGATAGTCATGATAGTATATGGATAGTCATGTAAAACATACAAAATTAGTTTGTAAGCACTTTTTAGCATCAATATGTGAAAAAGAACAGCGAAAAAGTTGTTTTTCAATATGTATGTATATAAATAATTATGTCAAACATGCAAAATTAGTTTGTAAGTACTTATTAAGCATCAAAATTTGAAAAAGGTGACATAAAGCTGAGACAAAGCGTTTGCTGCGTTCTTAGTGCTGAACGAGGTCAGGAAAGCAGATTGTCACACAACTAATGCATGGTCGTTGTAAAACATACAAAATAAGTTCATGATCCTGTTTAAGCATCAAAATGTGAGGAAGGATAACGAAAAAGTTGTTTTTCAACATGTATGTATATGGATAGTGATGTAAAACATGCAAAATTAGTTTGTAAGCACTTATTAAGCATCAATATGTGAAAAAGAACAGCGAAAAAGTTGTTTTTCAACATGTATGTATATGGGTAATTATGTAAAACATGCAAAATTAGTTTGTAAGCACTTATTAAGCATCAAAATTTGAAAAAGGTGAGATAAAGCTGAGACAAAGCGTTTGCTGCGTTCTTAGTGCTGAACGAGGTCAGGAAAGCAGATTGTCACACAACCAATGCATTGTCATTGTAAAACATACAAAATAAGTTCATGATCCTGTTTAAGCATCAAAATGTGAGGAAGGATAACGAAAAAGTTGTTTTTCAACATGTATGTATATGGATAGTGATGTAAAACATACAAAATTAGTTTGTAAGCAATTTTTAGCATCAATATGTGAAAAAGTACATCGAAAAAGTTGTTTTTCAACATGTGTGTATATGAATAATTATGTAAAACATGCAAAAATGAGTTTGTAAGCATTTATTAAGCATCAAAATTTGAAAAAGGTGAGATAAACCAGAGACAAAGCGTTTGCTGCGTTCTTAGTGCTGAACGAGGTCAGGAAGCAGACTGTCACACAACCAATGCATTGTCATTGTAAAACATACAAAATAAGTTCATGAGCATGTTTAGGCATCAAAATGTGAGAAAGGATAACGAAAACGTTGTTTTTCAACATGTATGTATATGGATAGTGATGTAAAACATGCAAAATTAGTTTGTAAGCACTTATTAAGCATCAATATGTGAAAAAGAACAGCGAAAAAGTTGTTTTTCAACATGTATGTATATGGGTAATTATGTAAAACATGCAAAATTAGTTTGTAAGCACTTATTAAGCATCAAAATTTGAAAAGGGTGAGATAAAGCTTAGACAAAGCGTTTGCTGCGTTCTTAGTGCTGAACGAGGTCAGGAAAGCAGATTGTCACACAACTAATGCATGGTCATTGTAAAACATACAAAATAAGTTCATGATCATGTTTAGGCATCAAAATTTGAAAAAGGTGAGATAAAGCTTAGACAAAGCGTTTGCTGCGTTCTTAGTGCTGAACGAGGTCAGGAAAGCAGATTGTCACACAACTAATGCATGGTCATTGTAAAACATACAAAATAAGTTCATGATCCTGTTTAAGCATCAAAATGTGAGAAGGGATAACAAAAAAGTTGTTTTTCAACATGTATGTTTATGAATAGTTATGTAAAACATACAAAATTAGTTTGTAAGCATTTTTAGCATCAATATGTGAAAAAGAACAGCGAAAAAGTTGTTTTTCAACATGTATGTATATGAATAATTATGTAAAACATGCAAAATTAGTTTGTAAGCACTTATTAAGCATCAAAATTTGAAAAAGGTGAGATAAAGATGAGACAAAGCGTTTGCTGCGTTCTTAGTGCTGAACGAGGTCTGGAAAGCAGATTGTCACACAACTAATGCATGGTCATTGTAAAACATACAAAATAAGTTCATGATCCTGTTTAAGCATCAAAATGTGAGAAGGGATAACAAAAAAGTTGTTTTTCAACATGTATGTTTATGAATAGTTATGTAAAACATACAAAATTAGTTTGTAAGCATTTTTTAGCATCAATATGTGAAAAAGAACAGCGAAAAAGTTGTTTTTCAACATGTATGTATATGGGTAATTATGTAAAACATGCAAAATTAGTTTGTAAGCACTTATTAAGCATCAAAATTTGAAAAAGGTGAGATAAAGCTGAGACAAAGCGTTTGCTGCGTCCTTAGTGCTGAACGAGGTCAGGAAAGCAGATTGTCACACAACTAATGCATGGTCGTTGTAAAACATACAAAATAAGTTCATGATCCTGTTTAAGCATCAAAATGTGAGGAAGGATAACGAAAAAGTTGTTTTCACATAATGGATAGTCATGATAGTATATGGATAGTCATGTAAAACATACAAAATTAGTTTGTAAGCACTTTTTAGCATCAATATGTGAAAAAGAACAGCGAAAAAGTTGTTTTTCAACATGTATGTATATAAATAATTATGTCAAACATGCAAAATTAGGTTGTAAGTACTTATTAAGCATCAAAATTTGAAAAAGGTGAGATAAAGCTGAGACAAAACGTTTGCTGCGTTCTTAGTGCTGAACGAGGTCAGGGAAGCAGATTGTCACACAACTAATGCATGGTCATTGTAAAACATACAAAATAAGTTCATGATCCTGTTTAAGCATCAAAATGTGATGAAGGATAACGAAAAAGTTGTTTTCACATAATGGATAGTCATGATAGTATATGGATAGTCATGTAAAACATACAAAATTAGTTTGTAAGCACTTTTTAGCATCAATATGTGAAAAAGAACAGCGAAAAAGTTGTTTTTCAACATGTATGTATATAAAAAATTATGTCAAACATGCAAAATTAGTTTGTAAGTACTTATTAAGCATCAAAATTTGAAAAAGGTGAGATAAAGCTGAGACAAAGCGTTTGCTGCGTTCTTAGTGCTGAACGAGGTCAGGAAAGCAGATTGTCACACAACTAATGCATGGTCATTGTAAAACATACAAAATAAGTTCATGATCCTGTTTAAGCATCAAAATGTGAGAAGGGATAACAAAAAAGTTGTTTTTTAACATGTATGTTTATGAATAGTTATGTAAAACATACAAAATTAGTTTGTAAGCATTTTTTAGCATCAATATGTGAAAAAGTACAGGGAAAAAGTTGTTTTTCAACATGTATGTATATGGGTAATTATGTAAAACATGCAAAATTAGTTTGTAAGCACTTATTAAGCATCAAAATTTGAAAAAGGTGAGATAAAGCTGAGACAAAGCGTTTGCTGCGTCCTTAGTGCTGAACGAGGTCAGGAAAGCAGATTGTCACACAACTAATGCATGGTCGTTGTAAAACATACAAAATAAGTTCATGATCCTGTTTAAGCATCAAAATGTGAGGAAGGATAACGAAAAAGTTGTTTTCACATAATGGATAGTCATGATAGTATATGGATAGTCATGTAAAACATACAAAATTAGTTTGTAAGCACTTTTTAGCATCAATATGTGAAAAAGAACAGCGAAAAAGTTGTTTTTCAACATGTATGTATATAAATAATTATGTCAAACATGCAAAATTAGTTTGTAAGTACTTATTAAGCATCAAAATTTGAAAAAGGTGAGATAAAGCTGAGACAAAACGTTTTCTGCGTTCTTAGTGCTGAACGAGGTCAGGGAATCAGATTGTCACACAACTAATGCATGGTCATTGTAAAACATACAAAATAAGTTCATGATCCTGTTTAAGCATCAAAATGTGATGAAGGATAACGAAAAAGTTGTTTTCACATAATGGATAGTCATGATAGTATATGGATAGTCATGTAAAACATACAAAATTAGTTTGTAAGCACTTTTTAGCATCAATATGTGAAAAAGAACAGCGAAAAAGTTGTTTTTCAACATGTATGTATATAAAAAATTATGTCAAACATGCAAAATTAGTTTGTAAGTACTTATTAAGCATCAAAATTTGAAAAAGGGGAGATAAAGCTGAGACAAAGCGTTTGCTGCGTTCTTAGTGCTGAACGAGGTCAGGAAAGCAGATTGTCACACAACTAATGCATGGTCATTGTAAAACATACAAAATAAGTTCATGATCCTGTTTAAGCATCAAAATGTGAGGAAGGATAACGAAAAAGTTGTTTTCACATAATGGATAGTCATGATAGTATATGGATAGTCATGTAAAACATACAAAATTAGTTTGTAAGCACTTTTTAGCATCAATATGTGAAAAAGAACAGCGAAAAAGTTGTTTTTCAATATGTATGTATATAAATAATTATGTCAAACATGCAAAATTAGTTTGTAAGTACTTATTAAGCATCAAAATTTGAAAAAGGTGAGATAAAGCTGAGACAAAGCGTTTGCTGCGTTCTTAGTGCTGAACGAGGTCAGGAAAGCAGATTGTCACACAACTAATGCATGGTCATTGTAAAACATACAAAATAAGTTCATGATCCTGTTTAAGCATCAAAATGTGAGGAAGGATAACGAAAAAGTTGTTTTTCAACATGTATGTATATGGATAGTGATGTAAAACATGCAAAATTAGTTTGTAAGCACTTATTAAGCATCAATATGTGAAAAAGAACAGCGAAAAAGTTGTTTTTCAACATGTATGTATATGGGTAATTATGTAAAACATGCAAAATTAGTTTGTAAGCACTTATTAAGCATCAAAATTTGAAAAAGGTGAGATAAAGCTGAGACAAAGCGTTTGCTGCGTTCTTAGTGCTGAACGAGGTCAGGAAAGCAGATTGTCACACAACCAATGCATTGTCATTGTAAAACATACAAAATAAGTTCATGATCCTGTTTAAGCATCAAAATGTGAGGAAGGATAACGAAAAAGTTGTTTTTCAACATGTATGTATATGGATAGTGATGTAAAACATACAAAATTAGTTTGTAAGCATTTTTTAGCATCAAAATGTGAAAAAGAACAGCGAAAAAGTTGTTTTTCAACATGTATGTATATGGGAAATTATGTAAAACATGCAAAATTAGTTTGTAAGCATTTATTAAGCATCAAAATTTGAAAAAGGTTAGATAAACCTGAGACAAAGCGTTTGCTGCGTTCTTAGTCCAGATCGAGGTCAGGAAAGCAGATTGTCACACAACTAATGCATAGTCATTGTAGAACATACAAAATAAGTTCATAAGTTCATGAGCATGTTTAAGCATCAAAATGTGAAAAAGGATAACGAAAACGTTGTTTTTCAACATGTATGTATATGGATAGTTATGTAAAACATACAAAATTAGTTTGTAAGCATTTTTTAGCATCAGTATGTGAAAAAGAACAGGGAAAAAGTTGTTTTTCAACATGTATCTATATGGGTAATTATGTAAAACATGCAAAATTAGTGTGTAAGCCCTTATTAAGCATCAAAATTTGAAAAAGGTGAGATAAAGCTGAGACAAAGCGTTTGCTGCGTTCTTAGTGCTGAACGAGGTCTGGAAGGCAGATTTTCACACAACTAATGCATGGTCATTGTAAAACATACAAAATAAGTTCATGATCCTGTTTAAGCATCAAAATGTGAGGAAGGATAACGAAAAAGTTGTTTTTCAAAATGTATGTATATGGATAGTCATGTAAAACATACAAAATTAGTTTGTAAGCAATTTTTAGCATCAATATGTGAAAAAGTACATCGAAAAAGTTGTTTTTCAACATGTGTGTATATGAATAATTATGTAAAACATGCAAAAATTAGTTTGTAAGCATTTATTAAGCATCAAAATTTGAAAAAGGTGAGATAAACCTGAGACAAAGCGTTTGCTGCGTTCTTAGTGCTGAACGAGGTCAGGAAGCAGATTGTCACACAACTAATGCATGGTCATTGTAAAACATACAAAATAAGTTCATGACCATGTTTAAGCATCAAAATGTGAGAAAGGATAACGAAAACGTTGTTTTTCAACATGTATGTATATGGATAGTTATGTAAAACATACAAAATTAGTTTGTAATCACTTTTTAGCATCAATATGTGAAAAAGAACAGCGAAAAAGTTGTTTTTCAATATATATGTATATGGGTAATTATGTAAAACATGCAAAATTAGTATGTAAGTACTTATTAAGCATCAAAATTTGAAAAAGGTGAGATAAAGCTGAGACAAAGCGTTTGCTGCGTTCTTAGTGCTGAACGAGGTCAGGAAAGCAGATTGTCACACAACCAATGCATTGTCATTGTAAAACATACAAAATAAGTTCATGACCATGTTTAGGCATCAAAATTTGAAAAAGGTGAGATAAAGCTTAGACAAAGCGTTTGCTGCGTTCTTAGTGCTGAACGAGGTCAGGAAAGCAGATTGTCACACAACTAATGCATGGTCATTGTAAAACATACAAAATAAGTTCATGATCCTGTTTAAGCATCAAAATGTGAGAAGGGATAACAAAAAAGTTGTTTTTCAACATGTATGTTTATGAATAGTTATGTAAAACATACAAAATTAGTTTGTAAGCATTTTTTAGCATCAATATGTGAAAAAGAACAGCGAAAAAGTTGTTTTTCAACATGTATGTATATGGGTAATTATGTAAAACATGCAAAATTAGTTTGTAAGCACTTATTAAGCATCAAAATTTGAAAAGGGTGAGATAAAGCTGAGACAAAGCGTTTGCTGCGTTCTTAGTGCTGAACGAGGTCAGGAAAGCAGATTGTCACACAACTAATGCATGGTCATTGTAAAACATACAAAATAAGTTCATGATCCTGTTTAAGCATCAAAATGTGAGAAGGGATAACAAAAAAGTTGTTTTTCAACATGTATGTTTATGAATAGTTATGTAAAACATACAAAATTAGTTTGTAAGCATTTTTTAGCATCAATATGTGAAAAAGAACAGCGAAAAAGTTGTTTTTTAACATGTATGTATATGGGTAATTATGTAAAACATGCAAAATTAGTTTGTAAGCACTCATTAAGCATCAAAATTTGAAAAAGGTGAGATAAAGCTGAGACAAAGCGTTTGCTGCGTTCTTAATGCTGAACGAGGTCAGGAAAGCAGATTGTCACACAACTAATGCATGGTCATTGTAAAACATACAAAATAAGATCATGATCCTGTTTAAGCATCAAAATGTGAGAAAGGATAACGAAAAAGTTGTTTTCACATAATGGATAGTCATGATAGTATATGGATAGTCATGTAAAACATACAAAATTAGTTTGTAAGCACTTTTTAGCATCAATATGTGAAAAAGAACAGCGAAAAAGTTGTTTTTCAACATGTATGTATATAAATAATTATGTCAAACATGCAAAATTAGTTTGTAAGTACTTATTAAGCATCAAAATTTGAAAAAGGTGAGATAAAGCTGAGACAAAGCGTTTGCTGCGTTCTTAGTGCTGAACGAGGTCAGGGAAGCAGATTGTCACACAACTAATGCATGGTCATTGTAAAACATACAAAATAAGTTCATGATCCTGTTTAAGCATCAAAATGTGATGAAGGATAACGAAAAAGTTGTTTTCACATAATGGATAGTCATGATAGTATATGGATAGTCATGTAAAACATACAAAATTAGTTTGTAAGCACTTTTTAGCATCAATATGTGAAAAAGAACAGCGAAAAAGTTGTTTTTCAACATGTATGTATATAAAAAATTATGTCAAACATGCAAAATTAGTTTGTAAGTACTTATTAAGCATCAAAATTTGAAAAAGGGGAGATAAAGCTGAGACAAAGCGTTTGCTGCGTTCTTAGTGCTGAACGAGGTCAGGAAAGCAGATTGTCACACAACTAATGCATGGTCATTGTAAAACATACAAAATAAGTTCATGATCCAGTTTAAGCATCAAAATGTGAGGAAGGATAACGAAAAAGTTGTTTTCACATAATGGATAGTCATGATAGTATATGGATAGTCATGTAAAACATACAAAATTAGTTTGTAAGCACTTTTTAGCATCAATATGTGAAAAAGAACAGCGAAAAAGTTGTTTTTCAACATGTATGTATATAAATAATTATGTCAAACATGCAAAATTAGTTTGTAAGTACTTATTAAGCATCAAAATTTGAAAAAGGTGAGATAAAGGTGAGATAAAGCTGAGACAAAGCGTTTGCTGCGTTCTTAGTGCTGAACGAGGTCAGGAAAGCAGATTGTCACACAACTAATGCATGGTCATTGTAAAACATACAAAATAAGTCCATGATCCTGTTTAAGCATCAAAATGTGAGGAAGGATAACGAAAAAGTTGTTTTTCAACATGTATGTATGTGGATAGTCATCTAAAACATACAAAATTAGTTTGTAAGCATTTATTAGCATCAATATGTGAAAAAGAACAGCGAAAAAGTTGTTTTTCAACATGTATGTATATGGGTAATTATGTAAAACATGCAAAATTAGTTTGTAAGCACTTATTAAGCATCAAAATTTGAAAAAGGTGAGATAAAGCTGAGACAAAGCGTTTGCTGCGTTCTTAGTGCTGAACGAGGTCAGGAAAGCAGATTGTCACACAACTAATGCATGGTCATTGTAAAACATACAAAATAAGTTCATGATCCTGTTTAAGCATCAAAATCTGAGGAAGGATAACGCAAAAGTTGTTTTTCAACATGTATGTATATGGATAGTCATGTAAAACATACAAAATTAGTTTGTAAGTATTTTTTAATATCAATATGTGAAAAAGAACAGCGAAAAAGTTGTTTTCAACATGTATGTATATGGGTATTTATGTAAAACATGCAAAATTAGTTTGTAAGCACTTATTAGGCATCAAAATTTGAAAAAGGTGAGATAAAGCTGAGACAAAGCGTTTGCTGCGTTCTTAGTGCTGAACGATGTCAGGAAAGCAGATTGTCACACAACTAATGCATTGTCATTGTAAAACATACAAAATAAGTTCATGACCATGTTTAGGCATCAAAATTTGAAAAAGGTGAGATAAAGCTTAGACAAAGCTTTTGTTGCGTTCTTAGTGCTGAACGAGGTCAGGAAAGCAGATTGTCACACAACTAATGCATGGTCATTGTAAAACATACAAAATAAGTTCATGATCCTGTTTAAGCATCAAAATGTGAGGAAGGATAACGCAAAAGTTGTTTTTCAACATGTATGTATATGGATAGTCATGTAAAACATACAAAATTAGTTTGTAAGTATTTTTTAGTATCAATATGTGAAAAAGAACAGCGAAAAAGTTGTTTTCAACATGTATGTATATGGGTAATTATGTAAAACATGCAAAATTAGTTTGTAAGCACTTATTAAGCATCAAAATTTAAAAAAGGTGAGATAAAGCTGAGACAAAGCGTTTGCTGCGTTCTTAGTGCTGAACGAGGTCAGGAAAGCAGATTGTCACACAACTAATGCATGGTCATTGTAAAACATACAAAATAAGTTCATGATCCTGTTTAAGCATCAAAATGTGAGGAAGGATAACGAAAAAGTTGTTTTTCATCATGTATGTATATGGATAGTCATGTAAAACATACAAAATTAGTTTGTAAGCATTTTTTAGCATCAATATGTGAAAACGACAGCGAAAAAGTTGTTTTTCAACATGTATGTATATGGGTAATTATGTAAAACATGCAAAATTAGTTTGTAAGCACTTATTAAGAATCAAAATTTGAAAAAGGTGAGATAAAGCTGAGACAAAGCGTTTGCTGCGATCTTAGTGCTGAACGAGGTCAGGAAAGCAGATTGCCACACACCTAATGCATGGTCATTGTAAAACATACAAAATATGTTCATGATCCTGTTTAAGCATCAAAATGTGAGGAAGGATAACGAAAAAGTTGTTTTTCAACATGTATGTATATGGATAGTTATGTAAAACATACAAAATTAGTTTGTAAGCACTTTTTAGCATCAATATGTGAAAAAGAACAGCGAAAAAGTTGTTTTTCAATATATATGTATATGGGTAATTATGTAAAACATGCAAAATTAGTATGTAAGTACTTATTAAGCATCAAAATTTGAAAAAGGTGAGATAAAGCTGAGACAAAGCGTTTGCTGCGTTCTTAGTGCTGAACGAGGTCAGGAAAGCAGATTGTCACACAACTAATGCATGGTCATTGTAAAACATACGAAATAAGTTCATGACCATGTTTAGGCATCAAAATTTGAAAAAGGTGAGATAAAGCTTAGACAAAGCGTTTGCTGCGTTCTTAGTGCTGAACGAGGTCTGGAAAGCAGATTGTCACACAACTAATGCATGGTCATTGTAAAACATACAAAATAAGTTCATGATCCTGTTTAAGCATCAAAATGTGAGAAGGGATAACAAAAAAGTTGTTTTTCAACATGTATGTTTATGAATAGTTTTGTAAAACATACAAAATTAGTTTGTAAGCATTTTTTAGCATCAATATGTGAAAAAGTACAGGGAAAAAGTTCTTTTTCAACATGTATGTATATGGGTAATTATGTAAAACATGCAAAATTAGTTTGTAAGCACTTATTAAGCATCAAAATTTGAAAAGGGTGAGATAAAGCTTAGACAAAGCGTTTGCTGCGTTCTTAGTGCTGAACGAGGTCAGGAAAGCAGATTGTCACACAACTAATGCATGGTCATTGTAAAACATACAAAATAAGTTCATGATCCTGTTTAAGCATCAAAATGTGAGAAGGGATAACAAAAAAGTTGTTTTTCAACATGTATGTTTATGAATAGTTATGTAAAACATACAAAATTAGTTTGTAAGCATTTTTTAGCATCAATATGTGAAAAAGTTCAGGGAAAAAGTTGTTTTTCAACATGTATGTATATGGGTAATTATGTAAAACATGCAAAATTAGTTTGTAAGCACTTATTAAGCATCAAAATTTGAAAAAGGTGAGATAAAGCTGAGACAAAGCGTTTGCTGCGTTCTTAATGCTGAACGAGGTCAGGAAAGCAGATTGTCACACAACTAATGCATGGTCATTGTAAAACATACAAAATAAGTTCATGATCCTGTTTAAGCATCAAAATGTGAGGAAGGATAACGAAAAAGTTGTTTTCACATAATGGATAGTCATGATAGTATATGGATAGTCATGTAAAACATACAAAATTAGTTTGTAAGCACTTTTTAGCATCAATATGTGAAAAAGAACAGCGAAAAAGTTGTTTTTCAACATGTATGTATATAAATAATTATGTCAAACATGCAAAATTAGTTTGTAAGTACTTATTAAGCATCAAAATTTGAAAAAGGTGAGATAAAGCTGAGACAAAGCGTTTGCTGCGTTCTTAGTGCTGAACGAGGTCAGGGAAGCAGATTGTCACACAACTAATGCATGGTCATTGTAAAACATACAAAATAAGTTCATGATCCTGTTTAAGCATCAAAATGTGATGAAGGATAACGAAAAAGTTGTTTTCACATAATGGATAGTCATGATAGTATATGGATAGTCATGTAAAACATACAAAATTAGTTTGTAAGCACTTTTTAGCATCAATATGTGAAAAAGAACAGCGAAAAAGTTGTTTTTCAACATGTATGTATATAAAAAATTATGTCAAACATGCAAAATTAGTTTGTAAGTACTTATTAAGCATCAAAATTTGAAAAAAAGGAGATAAAACTGAGACAAAGCGTTTGCTGCGTTCTTAGTGCTAAACGAGGTCAGGAAAGCAGATTGTCACACAACTAATGCATGGTCATTGTAAAACATACAAAATAAGTTCATGATCCTGTTTAAGCATCAAAATGTGAGGAAGGATAACGAAAAAGTTGTTTTCACATAATGGATATTCATGATAGTATATGGATAGTCATGTAAAACATACAAAATTAGTTTGTAAGCACTTTTTAGCA
Source organism: Clarias gariepinus (assembly GCF_024256425.1). Taxonomy (NCBI): domain Eukaryota; kingdom Metazoa; phylum Chordata; class Actinopteri; order Siluriformes; family Clariidae; genus Clarias; species Clarias gariepinus. The sequence goes on along the minus strand of NC_071123.1, from coordinate 12,687,878 downwards.
TCAATATGTGAAAAAGAACAGCGAAAAAGTTGTTTTTCAACATGTATGTATATAAGTAATTATGTCAAACATGCAAAATTAGTTTGTAAGTACTTATTAAGCATCAAAATTTGAAAAAGGTGAGATAAAGCTGAGACAAAGCGTTTGCTGCGTTCTTAGTGCTGAACGAGGTCAGGAAAGCAGATTGTCACACAACTAATGCATGGTCATTGTAAAACATACAAAATAAGTCCATGATCCTGTTTAAGCAACAAAATGTGAGGAAGGATAACGAAAAAGTTGTTTTTCAACATGTATGTATATGGATAGTCATGTAAAACATACAAAATTAGTTTGTAAGCATTTTTTAGCATCAATATGTGAAAAAGAACAGCGAAAAAGTTGTTTTTCAACATGTATGTATATGGGTATTTATGTAAAACATGCAAAATTAGTTTGTAAGCACTTATTAAGCATCAAAATTTGAAAAAGGTGAGATAAAGCTGAGACAAAGCGTTTGCTGCGTTCTTAGTGCTGAACGAGGTCAGGAAAGCAGATTGTCACACAACTAATGCATGGTCATTGTAAAACATACAAAATAAGTTCATGATCCTGTTTAAGCATCAAAATCTGAGGAAGGATAACGCAAAAGTTGTTTTTCAACATGTATGTATATGGATAGTCATGTAAAACATACAAAATTAGTTTGTAAGTATTTTTTAATATCAATATGTGAAAAAGAACAGCGAAAAAGTTGTTTTCAACATGTATGTATATGGGTAATTATGTAAAACATGCAAAATTAGTTTGTAAGCACTTATTAAGCATCAAAATTTGAAAAAGGTGAGATAAACCTGAGACAAAGCGTTTGCTGCGTTTTTAGTGCTGAACGAGGTCAGGAAAGCAGATTGTCACACAACTAATGCATGGTCATTGTAAAACATACAAAATAAGTTTATGATCCTGTTTAAGCATCAAAATGTGAGGAAGGATAACGAAAAAGTTGTTTTTCAACATGTATGTATATGAATAATTATGTAAAACATGCAAAATTAGTTTGTAAGCATTTATTAAGCATCAGAATTTGAAAAAGGTGGGATAAAGCTGAGACAAAGCGTTTGCTGCGTTCTTATTGCTGAACGAGGTCAGGAAAGCAGATTGTCACACATCTAATGCATGGTCATTGTAAAACATACAAAATAAGTTCATGATCCTGTTTAAGCATCAAAATGTGAGGAAGGATAACGAAAAAGTTGTTTTCACATAATGGATAGTCATGATAGTATATGGATAGTCATGTAAAACATACAAAATTAGTTTGTAAGCACTTTTTAGCATCAATATGTGAAAAAGAACAGCGAAAAAGTTGTTTTTCAACATGTATGTATATAAATAATTATGTCAAACATGCAAAATTAGTTTGTAAGTACTTATTAAGCATCAAAATTTGAAAAAGGTGAGATAAAGCTGAGACAAAGCGTTTGCTGCGTTCTTAGTGCTGAACGAGGTCAGGGAAGCAGATTGTCACACAACTAATGCATGGTCATTGTAAAACATACAAAATAAGTTCATGATCCTGTTTAAGCATCAAAATGTGATGAAGGATAACGAAAAAGTTGTTTTCACATAATGGATAGTCATGATAGTATATGGATAGTCATGTAAAACATACAAAATTAGTTTGTAAGCACTTTTTAGCATCAATATGTGAAAAAGAACAGCGAAAAAGTTGTTTTTCAACATGTATGTATATAAATAATTATGTCAAACATGCAAAATTAGTTTGTAAGTACTTATTAAGCATCAAAATTTGAAAAAGGTGAGATAAAGCTGAGACAAAGCGTTTGCTGCGTTCTTAGTGCTGAACGAGGTCAGGAAAGCAGATTGTCACACAACTAATGCATGGTCATTGTAAAACATACAAAATAAGTTCACGATCCTGTTTAAGCATCAAAATGTGAGGAAGGATAACGAAAAAGTTGTTTTCACATAATGGATAGTCATGATTGTATGTGGATAGTCATGTAAAACATACAAAATTAGTTTGTAAGCACTTTTTAGCATCAATATGTAAAAAGAACAGCGAAAAAGTTGTTTTTCAACATGTATGTATATAAATAATTATGTCAAACATGCAAAATTAGTTTGTAAGTACTTATTAAACATCAAAATTTGAAAAAGGTGAGATAAAGCTGAGACAAAGCATTTGCTGCGTTCTTAGTGCTGAACGAGGTCAGGAAAGCAGATTGTCACACAACTAATGCATGGTAATTGTAAAACATACAAAATAAGTTCATGATCCTGTTTAAGCATCAAAATGTGAGGAAGGATAACGAAAAAAATGTTTTTCAACATGTATGTATATGGATAGTCATGTAAAACATACAAAATTAGTTTGTAAGCATTTTTTAGCATCAATATGTGAAAAAGAACAGCGAAAAAGTTGTTTTTCAACATGTATGTATATGGGTATTCATGTAAAACATGCAAAATTAGTTTGTAAGCACTTATTAAGAATCAAAATTTGAAAAAGGTGAGATAAAGCTGAGACAAAGCGTTTGCTGCGTTTTTAGTGCTGAACGAGGTCAGGAAAGCAGATTGTCACACAACTAATGCATGGTCATTGTAAAACATACAAAATAAGTTCATGATCCTGTTTAAGCATCAAAATGTGAGGAAGGATAACGAAAAAGTTGTTTTTCATCATGTATGTATATGGATAGTCATGTAAAACATTCAAAAATAAGTTTGTAAGCATTTTTTAGCATCAATATGTGAAAACGACAGCGAAAAAGTTGTTTTTCAACATGTATGTATATGGGTAATTATGTAAAACATGCAAAATTAGTTTGTAAGCACTTATTAAGAATCAAAATTTGAAAAAGGTGAGATAAAGCTGAGACAAAGCGTTTGCTGCGATCTTAGTGCTGAACGAGGTCAGGAAAGCAGATTGTCACACACCTAATGCATGGTCATTGTAAAACATACAAAATAAGTTCATGATCCTGTTTAAGCATCAAAATCTGAGGAAGGATAACGCAAAAGTTGTTTTTCAACATGTATGTATATGGATAGTCATGTAAAACATACAAAATTAGTTTGTAAGTATTTTTTAGTATCAATATGTGAAAAAGAACAGCAAAAAAGTTGTTTTCAACATGTATGTATATGGGTAATTATGTAAAACATGCAAAATTAGATTGTAAGCACTTATTAAGCATCAAAATTTGAAAAAGGTGAGATAAAGCTGAGACAAAGCGTTTGCTGCGATCTTAGTGCTGAACGAGGTCAGGAAAGCAGATTGTCACACAACTAATGCATGGTCATTGTAAAACATCCAAAATAAGTTCATGAGCACTTTTTAGCATCAATATGTGAAAAAGAACAGCGAAAAAGTTGTTTTTCAACATGTATGTATATAAATAATTATGTCAAACATGCAAAATTAGTTTGTAAGTACTTATTAAGCATCAAAATTTGAAAAAGGTGAGATAAAGCTGAGACAAAGCGTTTGCTGCGTTCTTAGTGCTGAACGAGGTCAGGAAAGCAGATTGTCACACAACTAATGCATGGTCATTGTAAAACATACAAAATAAGTTCACGATCCTGTTTAAGCATCAAAATGTGAGGAAGGATAACGAAAAAGTTGTTTTCACATAATGGATAGTCATGATAGTATATGGATAGTCATGTAAAACATACAAAATTAGTTTGTAAGCACATTTTAGCATCAATATGTGAAAAAGAACAGCGAAAAAGTTGTTTTTCAACATGTATGTATATAAATAATTATGTCAAACATGCAAAATTAGTTTGTAAGTACTTATTAAGCATCAAAATTTGAAAAAGGTGAGATAAAGCTGAGACAAAGCGTTTGCTGCGTTCTTAGTGCTGAACGAGGTCAGGAAAGCAGATTGTCACACAACTAATGCATGGTCATTGTAAAACATACAAAATAAGTTCACGATCCTGTTTAAGCATCAAAATGTGAGGAAGGATAACGAAAAAGTTGTTTTCACATAATGGATAGTCATGATTGTATATGGATAGTCATGTAAAACAAACAAATTTAGTTTGTAAGCACTTTTTAGCATCAATATGTAAAAAGAACAGCGAAAAAGTTGTTTTTCAACATGTATGTATATAAATAATTATGTCAAACATGCAAAATTAGTTTGTAAGTACTTATTAAGCATCAAAATTTGAAAAAGGTGAGATAAAGCTGAGACAAAGCGTTTGCTGCGTTCTTTGTGCTGAACGAGGTCAGGAAAGCAGATTGTCACTCAACTAATGCATGGTCATTGTAAAACATACAAAATAAGTTCATGATCCTGTTTAAGCATCAAAATGTGAGGAAGGATAACGAAAAAGTTGTTTTTCAACATGTATGTATATGGATAGTCATGTAAAACATACAAAATTAGTTTGTAAGCATTTTTTAGCATCAATATGTGAGAAAGAACAGCGAAAAAGTTGTTTTTCAACATGTATGTATATGGGTATTCATGTAAAACATGCAAAATTAGTTGGTAAGTACTTATTAAGCATCAAAATTTGAAAAAGGTGAGATAAAGCTGAGACAAAGCGTTTGCTGCGTTCTTAGTGCTGATCGAGGTCAGGAAAGCAGATTGTCACACAACTAATGCATGGTCATTGTAAAACATACAAAATAAGTTCATGACCATGTTTAAGCATCAAAATGTGAGAAAGGATAACGAAAACGTTGTTTTTCAACATGTATGTATATGGATAGTTATGTAAAACATACAAAATTAGTTTGTAAGCACTTTTTAGCATCAATATGTGAAAAAGAACAGCGAAAAAGTTGTTTTTCAACATATATGTATATGGGTAATTATGTAAAACATGCAAAATTAGATTGTAAGTACTTATTAAGCATCAAAATTTGAAAAAGGTGAGATAAAGCTAAGACAAAGCGTTTGCTGCGTTCTTAGTGCTGAACGAGGTCAGGAAAGCAGATTGTCACACAACTAATGCAAGGTCATTGTAAAACATACAAAATAAGTTCATGACCATGTTTAGGCATCAAAATTTGAAAAAGGTGAGATAAAGCTTAGACAAAGCGTTTGCTGCGTTCTTAGTGCTGAACGAGGTCTGGAAAGCAGATTGTCACACAACTAATGCATGGTCATTGTAAAACATACAAAATAAGTTCATGATCCTGTTTAAGTATCAAAATGTGAGAAGGGATAACAAAAAAGTTGTTTTTCAGCTTGTATGTTTATGAATAGTTATGAAAAACATACAAAATTAGTTTGTAAGCATTTTTTAGCATCAATATGTGAAAAAGAACAGCGAAAAAGTTGTTTTTCAACATGTATGTATATGGGTAATCATGTAAAACATGCAAAATTAGTTTGTAAGCACTTATTAAGCATCAAAATTTGAAAAAGGTGAGATAGAGCTGAGACAAAGCGTTTGCTGCGATCTTAGTGCTGAACGAGGTCAGGAAAGCAGATTGTCACACAACTAATGCATGGTCATTGTAAAACATACAAAATAAGTTCATGACCATGTTTAAGCATCAAAATGTGAGAAAGGATAACGAAAACGTTGTTTTTCAACATGTATGTATATGGATAGTTATGTAAAACATACAAAATTAGTTTGTAAGCACTTTTTAGCATCAATATGTGAAAAAGAACAGCGAAAAAGTTGTTTTTCAACATATATGTACAGTATATGGGTAATTATGTAAAACATGCAAAATTAGTTTGTAAGCACTTATTAAGCATCAAAATTTGAAAAAGGTGAGATAAAGCTGAGACAAAGCGTTTGCTGCGTTCTTAGTGCTGAACGAGGTCAGGAAAGCAGATTGTCACACAACTAATGCAAGGTCATTGTAAAACATACAAAATAAGTTCATGACCATGTTTAGGCATAAAAATTTGAAAAAGGTGAGATAAAGCTTAGACAAAGCGTTTGCTGCGTTCTTAGTGCTGAACGAGGTCTGGAAAGCAGATTGTCACACAACTAATGCATGGTCATTGTAAAACATACAAAATAAGTTCATGATCCTGTTTAAGTATCAAAATGTGAGAAGGGATAACAAAAAAGTTGTTTTTCAACATGTATGTTTATGAATAGTTATGAAAATCATACAAAATTAGTTTGTAAGCATTTTTTAGCATCAATATGTGAAAAAGAACAGCGAAAAAGTTGTTTTTCAACATGTATGTATATGGGTAATCGTGTAAAACATGCAAAATTAGTTTGTAAGCACTTATTAAGCATCAAAATTTGAAAAAGGTGAGATAGAGCTGAGACAAAGCGTTTGCTGCGATCTTAGTGCTGAACGAGGTCAGGAAAGCAGATTGTCACACAACTAATGCATGGTCATTGTAAAACATACAAAATAAGTTCATGACCATGTTTAAGCATCAAAATGTGAGAAAGGATAACGAAAACGTTGTTTTTCAACATGTATGTATATGGATAGTTATGTAAAACATACAAAATTAGTTTGTAAGCACTTTTTAGCATCAATATGTGAAAAAGAACAGCGAAAAAGTTGTTTTTCAACATATATGTACAGTATATGGGTAATTATGTAAAACATGCAAAATTAGTTTGTAAGCACTTATTAAGCATCAAAATTTGAAAAAGGTGAGATAAAGCTGAGACAAAGCGTTTGCTGCGTTCTTAGTGCTGAACGAGGTCAGGAAAGCAGATTGTCACACAACTAATGCATGGTCATTGTAAAACATACAAAATAAGTTCATGATCCTGTTTAAGCATCAAAATGTGAGGAAGGATAACGAAAAAGTTGTTTTTCACATAATGGATAGTCATGATAGTATATGGAAAGTCATGTAAAACATACAAAATTAGTTTGTAAGCATTTTTTAGCATCAATATGTAAAAAAGAACATCGAAAAAGTTGTTTTTCAACATGTATGTATATGAATAATTATGTAAAACATGCAAAATTAATTTGTAAGCATTTATTAAGCATCAAAATTTGAAAAAGGTGAGATAAAGCTGAGACAAAGCGTTTGCTGCGTTCTTAGTGCTGAACGAGGTCAGGAAATCAGATTGTCACACAACTAATGCATGGTCATTGTAAAACATACAAAATAAGTTTATGATCATGTTTAAGCATCAAAATTTGAAAAAGGTGAGATAAAGCTTAGACAAAGCGTTTGCTGCGTTCTTAGTGCTGATCGAGGTCTGGAAAGCAGATTGTCACACAACTAATGCATGGTCATTGTAAAACATACAAAATAAGTTCATGAGCATGTTTAAGCATCAAGATGTGAGGAAGGATAACGAAAACGTTGTTTTTCAACATGTATGTATATGGATAGTTATGTAAAACATACAAAATTAGTTTGTAAGCATTTTTTAGCATCAATATGGTAAACAGATCAGCGAAAAAGTTGTTTTTCAACATGTATGTATATGGGTAATTATGTAAAACATGCAAAATTAGTTTGTAAGCACTTATTAAGCATCAAAATTTGAAAAAGGTGAGATAAAGCTGAGACAAAGCGTTTGCTTTGTTCTTAGTGCTGAACGAGGTCAGGAAAGCAGATTGTCACACAACTAATGCATGGTCATTGTAAAACATACAAAAAAAGTTCATAAGCATCTTCAAGCATCAAAATGTGAAAAAGAATAACGAAAAAGTTGTTTTTCAACATGTATGTATATGGATAGTTATGTAAAACATAAAAAATTAGTTTGTAAGCATTTTTTAGCATCAATATGTAAAAAAGAACAGCGATAAAGTTGTTTTTCAACATGTATGCCAAATTGCATGAATGTTGTGGAAATGAACATTCATTACATTTTTTGCCTTGGTAAGCTGAGATAAAGCGTTTGCTGCGTTCTTAGTGCTGAACGAGGTCAGGAAAGCAGATTGTCACACAACTAATGCATGGTCATTGTAAAACATACAAAATAAGTTCATGACCATGTTTAGGCATCAAAATTTGAAAAAGGTGAGATAAAGCTTAGACAAAGCGTTTGCTGCGTTCTTAGTGCTGAACGAGGTCTGGAAAGCAGATTGTCACACAACTAATGCATGGTCATTGTAAAACATACAAAATAAGTTCATGATCCTGTTTAAGCATCAAAATGTGAGGAAGGATAACGAAAAAGTTGTTTTCACATAATGGATAGTTATGATAGTATATTGATAGTCATGTAAAACATACAAAATTAGTTTGTAAGCACTTTTTAGCATCAATATGTGAAAAAGAACAGCGAAAAAGTTGTTTTTCAACATGTATGTATATAAATAATTATGTCAAACATGCAAAATTAGTTTGTAAGTACTTATTAAGAATCAAAATTTGAAAAAGGTGAGATAAAGCTGAGACAAAGCGTTTGCTGCGATCTTAGTGCTGAACGAGGTCTGGAAAGCAGATTGTCACACAACTAATGCATGGTCATTGTAAAACATACAAAATAAGTTCATGATCCTGTTTAAGCATCAAAATGTGAGGAAGGATAACGAAAAAGTTGTTTTTCAACATGTATGTATATGGATAGTCATGTAAAACATACAAAATTAGTTTGTAAGCATTTTTTAGCATCAATATGTGAAAACGACAGCGAAAAAGTTGTTTTTCAACATGTATGTATATGGGTATTTATGTAAAACATGCAAAATTAGTTTGAAAGCACTTATTAGGCATCAAAATTTGAAAAAGGTGAGATAAAGCTGAGACAAAGCGTTTGCTGCGTTCTTAGTGCTGAACGAGGTCAGGAAAGCAGATTGTCACACAACTAATGCATGGTCACTGTAAATCATACAAAATAAGTTCATGATCCTGTTTAAGCATCAAAATGTGAGGAAGGATAACGAAAAAGTTGTTTTTCAACATGTATGTATATGGATAGTGATGTAAAACATGCAAAATTAGTTTGTAAGCACTTATTAAGCATCAATATGTGAAAAAGAACAGCGAAAAAGTTGTTTTTCAACATGTATGTATATGGGTATTTATGTAAAACATGCAAAATTAGTTTGTAAGCACTTATTAAGCATCAAAATTTGAAAAAGGTGAGATAAAGCTGAGACAAAGCGTTTGCTGCGATCTTAGTGCTGAACGAGGTCAGGAAAGCAGATTGCCACGCACCTAATGCATGGTCATTGTAAAACATACAAAATAAGTTCATGATCCTGTTTTAGCATCAAAATGTGAGGAAGGATAACGCAAAAGTTGTTTTTCAACATGTATGTATATGGATAGTCATGTAAAACATGCAAAATTAGTTTGTAAGCATTTATTAAGCATCAGAATTTGAAAAAGGTGGGATAAAGCTGAGACAAAGCGTTTGCTGCGTTCTTAGTGCTGAACGAGGTCAGGAAAGCAGATTGTCACACAACTAATGCATGGTCATTGTAAAACATACAAAATAAGTTCATGACCATGTTTAAGCATCAAAATGTGAGAAAGGATAACGAAAACGTTGTTTTTCAACATGTATGTATATGGATAGTTATGTAAAACATAAAAAATTAGTTTGTAAGCACTTTTTAGCATCAATATGTGAAAAAGAACAGCGAAAAAGTTGTTTTTCAACATATATGTATATGGGTAATTATGTAAAACATGCAAAATTAGTTGGTAAGTACTTATTAAGCATCAAAATTTGAAAAAGGTGAGATAAAGCTGAGACAAAGCGTTTGCTGCGTTCTTAGTGCTGAACGAGGTCAGGAAAGCAGATTGTCACACAACTAATGCATGGTCATTGTAAAACATACAAAATAAGTTCATGATCCTGTTTAAGCATCAAAATGTGAGGAAGGATAACGAAAAAGTTGTTTTCACATAATGGATAGTTATGATAGTATATGGATAGTCATGTAAAACATACAAAATTAGTTTGTAAGCACTTTTTAGCATCAATATGTGAAAAAGAACAGCGAAAAAGTTGTTTTTCAACATGTATGTATATAAATAATTATGTCAAACATGCAAAATTAGTTTGTAAGTACTTATTAAGCATCAAAATTTGAAAAAGGTGAGATAAAGCTGAGACAAAGCGTTTGCTGCGATCTTAGTGCTGAACGAGGTCTGGAAAGCAGATTGTCACACAACTAATGCATGGTCATTGTAAAACATACAAAATAAGTTCATGATCCTGTTTAAGCATCAAAATGTGAGAAAGGATAACGAAAACGTTGTTTTTCAACATGTATGTATATGGATAGTTATGTAAAACATACAAAATTAGTTTGTAAGCACTTTTTAGCATCAATATGTGAAAAAGAACAGCGAAAAAGTTGTTTTTCAACATATATGTAAATGGGTAATTATGTAAAACATGCAAAATTAGTTGGTAAGTACTTATTAAGCATCAAAATTTAAAAAAGGTGAGATAAAGCTGAGACAAACCGTTTGCTGCGTTCTTAGTGTTGAACGAGGTCAGGAAAGCAGACTGTCAAACAACTAATGCATGGTCATTGTAAAACATACAAAATAAGTTCATGATCCTGTTTTAGCATCAAAATGTGAGGAAGGATAACGCAAAAGTTGTTTTTCAACATGTATGTATATGGATAGTCATGTAAAACATACAAAATTAGTTTGTAAGTATTTTTTAGTATCAATATGTGAAAAAGAACAGCGAAAAAGTTGTTTTCAACATGTATGTATATGGGTAATTATGTAAAACATGCAAAATTAGTTTGTAAGCACTTATTAAGCATCAAAATTTGAAAAAGGTGAGATGAACCTGAGACAAAGCGTTTGCTGCGTTTTTAGTGCTAAACGAGGTCAGGAAAGCAGATTGTCACACAACTAATGCATGGTCATTGTAAAACATACAAAATAAGTTCATGATCCTGTTTAAGCATCAAAATGTGAGGAAGGATAACGAAAAAGTTGTTTTTCAACATGTATGTATATGAATAATTATGTAAAACATGCAAAATTAGTTTGTAAGCATTTATTAAGCATCAGAATTTGAAAAAGGTGGGATAAAGCTGAGACAAAGCGTTTGCTGCGTTCTTAGTGCTGAACGAGGTCAGGAAAGCAGATTGTCACACAACTAATGCATGGTCATTGTAAAACATACAAAATAAGTTCATGACCATGTTTAAGCATCAAAATGTGAGAAAGGATAACGAAAACGTTGTTTTTCAACATGTATGTATATGGATAGTTATGTAAAACATAAAAAATTAGTTTGTAAGCACTTTTTAGCATCAATATGTGAAAAAGAACAGCGAAAAAGTTGTTTTTCAACATATATGTATATGGGTAATTATGTAAAACATGCAAAATTAGTTGGTAAGTACTTATTAAGCATCAAAATTTGAAAAAGGTGAGATAAAGCTGAGACAAAGCGTTTGCTGCGTTCTTAGTGCTGAACGAGGTCAGGAAAGCAGATTGTCACACAACTAATGCATGGTCATTGTAAAACATACAAAATAAGTTCATGATCCTGTTTAAGCATCAAAATGTGAGGAAGGATAACGAAAAAGTTGTTTTCACATAATGGATAGTTATGATAGTATATGGATAGTCATGTAAAACATACAAAATTAGTTTGTAAGCACTTTTTAGCATCAATATGTGAAAAAGAACAGCGAAAAAGTTGTTTTTCAACATGTATGTATATAAATAATTATGTCAAACATGCAAAATTAGTTTGTAAGTACTTATTAAGCATCAAAATTTGAAAAAGGTGAGATAAAGCTGAGACAAAGCGTTTGCTGCGATCTTAGTGCTGAACGAGGTCTGGAAAGCAGATTGTCACACAACTAATGCATGGTCATTGTAAAACATACAAAATAAGTTCATGATCCTGTTTAAGCATCAAAATGTGAGAAAGGATAACGAAAACGTTGTTTTTCAACATGTATGTATATGGATAGTTATGTAAAACATACAAAATTAGTTTGTAAGCACTTTTTAGCATCAATATGTGAAAAAGAACAGCGAAAAAGTTGTTTTTCAACATATATGTAAATGGGTAATTATGTAAAACATGCAAAATTAGTTGGTAAGTACTTATTAAGCATCAAAATTTAAAAAAGGTGAGATAAAGCTGAGACAAACCGTTTGCTGCGTTCTTAGTGTTGAACGAGGTCAGGAAAGCAGACTGTCAAACAACTAATGCATGGTCATTGTAAAACATACAAAATAAGTTCATGAGCATGTTTAAGCATCAAAATGTGAGAAAGGATAACGAAAAAGTTGTTTTTCAACATGTATGCCAAAATGCATGAATGTTGTGGAAATGAACATTCATTAAATGTTTTGCCTTGGTAAGCTGAGATAAAGCGTTTGCTGCCTTCTTAGTGCTGAACGAGGTCAGGAAAGCAGATTGTCACACAACTAATGCATGGTCAATGTACAACATACAAAATAAGTTCATGAGCATGTTTAAGCATCAAAATGTGAGAAAGGATAACGAAAACGTTGTTTTTCAACATTTATGTATATGGATAGTTATGCAAAACATACAAAATTAGTTTGTAAGCATTTTTTAGCCTCAACATGTGAAAAAGAACAGCGAAAAACTTGTTTTTCAACATGTATGTACATGAATAATTATGTAAAACATGCACAATTTGTTTGTAAGCACTTATTAAGCATCAAAATTTGAAAAAGGTGAGATAAAGCTGAGACAAAGCGTTTGCTTTGTTCTTAGTGCTGAACGAGGTCAGGAAAGCAGATTGTCACACAACTAATGCATGGTCATTGTAAAACATACAAAAAAAGTTCATAAGGATCTTCAAGCATCAAAATGTGAAAAAGAATAACGAAAAAGTTGTTTTTCAACATGTATGTATATGGATAGTTATGTAAAACATAAAAAATTAGTTTGTAAGCATTTTTTAGCATCAATATGTTAAACAGAACAGCGAAAAAGTTGTTTTTCAACATGTATGTATATGGGTATTCATGTAAAACATGCAAAATTAGTTTGTAAGCACTTATTAAGCATCAAAATTTGAAAAAGGTGAGATAAAGCTGAGACAAAGCGTTTGCTGCGTTCTTAGTGCTGAACGAGGTCAGGAAAGCAGATTGTCACACAACTAATGCATGGTCATTGTAAAACATACAAAATAAGTTCATGATCCTGTTTAAGCATCAAAATGTGAGGAAGGATAACGAAAAAGTTGTTTTCACATAATGGATAGTTATGATAGTATATGGATAGTCATGTAAAACATACAAAATTAGTTTGTAAGCACTTTTTAGCATCAATATGTGAAAAAGAACAGCGAAAAAGTTGTTTTTCAACATGTATGTATATAAATAATTATGTCAAACATGCAAAATTAGTTTGTAAGTACTTATTAAGCATCAAAATTTGAAAAAGGTGAGATAAAGCTGAGACAAAGCGTTTGCTGCGATCTTAGTGCTGAACGAGGTCTGGAAAGCAGATTGTCACACAACTAATGCATGGTCATTGTAAATCATACAAAATAAGTTCATGATCCTGTTTAAGCATCAAAATGTGAGAAAGGATAACGAAAACGTTGTTTTTCAACATGTATGTATATGGATAGTTATGTAAAACATACAAAATTAGTTTGTAAGCACTTTTTAGCATCAATATGTGAAAAAGAACAGCGAAAAAGTTGTTTTTCAACATATATGTAAATGGGTAATTATGTAAAACATGCAAAATTAGTTGGTAAGTACTTATTAAGCATCAAAATTTAAAAAAGGTGAGATAAAGCTGAGACAAACCGTTTGCTGCGTTCTTAGTGTTGAACGAGGTCAGGAAAGCAGACTGTCAAACAACTAATGCATGGTCATTGTAAAACATACAAAATAAGTTCATGATCCTGTTTTAGCATCAAAATGTGAGGAAGGATAACGCAAAAGTTGTTTTTCAACATGTATGTATATGGATAGTCATGTAAAACATACAAAATTAGTTTGTAAGTATTTTTTAGTATCAATATGTGAAAAAGAACAGCGAAAAAGTTGTTTTCAACATGTATGTATATGGGTAATTATGTAAAACATGCAAAATTAGTTTGTAAGCACTTATTAAGCATCAAAATTTGAAAAAGGTGAGATGAACCTGAGACAAAGCGTTTGCTGCGTTTTTAGTGCTAAACGAGGTCAGGAAAGCAGATTGTCACACAACTAATGCATGGTCATTGTAAAACATACAAAATAAGTTCATGATCCTGTTTAAGCATCAAAATGTGAGGAAGGATAACGAAAAAGTTGTTTTTCAACATGTATGTATATGAATAATTATGTAAAACATGCAAAATTAGTTTGTAAGCATTTATTAAGCATCAGAATTTGAAAAAGGTGGGATAAAGCTGAGACAAAGCGTTTGCTGCGTTCTTAGTGCTGAACGAGGTCAGGAAAGCAGATTGTCACACAACTAATGCATGGTCATTGTAAAACATACAAAATAAGTTCATGACCATGTTTAAGCATCAAAATGTGAGAAAGGATAACGAAAACGTTGTTTTTCAACATGTATGTATATGGATAGTTATGTAAAACATAAAAAATTAGTTTGTAAGCACTTTTTAGCATCAATATGTGAAAAAGAACAGCGAAAAAGTTGTTTTTCAACATATATGTATATGGGTAATTATGTAAAACATGCAAAATTAGTTGGTAAGTACTTATTAAGCATCAAAATTTGAAAAAGGTGAGATAAAGCTGAGACAAAGCGTTTGCTGCGTTCTTAGTGCTGAACGAGGTCAGGAAAGCAGATTGTCACACAACTAATGCATGGTCATTGTAAAACATACAAAATAAGTTCATGATCCTGTTTAAGCATCAAAATGTGAGGAAGGATAACGAAAAAGTTGTTTTCACATAATGGATAGTTATGATAGTATATGGATAGTCATGTAAAACATACAAAATTAGTTTGTAAGCACTTTTTAGCATCAATATGTGAAAAAGAACAGCGAAAAAGTTGTTTTTCAACATGTATGTATATAAATAATTATGTCAAACATGCAAAATTAGTTTGTAAGTACTTATTAAGCATCAAAATTTGAAAAAGGTGAGATAAAGCTGAGACAAAGCGTTTGCTGCGATCTTAGTGCTGAACGAGGTCTGGAAAGCAGATTGTCACACAACTAATGCATGGTCATTGTAAAACATACAAAATAAGTTCATGATCCTGTTTAAGCATCAAAATGTGAGAAAGGATAACGAAAACGTTGTTTTTCAACATGTATGTATATGGATAGTTATGTAAAACATACAAAATTAGTTTGTAAGCACTTTTTAGCATCAATATGTGAAAAAGAACAGCGAAAAAGTTGTTTTTCAACATATATGTAAATGGGTAATTATGTAAAACATGCAAAATTAGTTGGTAAGTACTTATTAAGCATCAAAATTTAAAAAAGGTGAGATAAAGCTGAGACAAACCGTTTGCTGCGTTCTTAGTGTTGAACGAGGTCAGGAAAGCAGACTGTCAAACAACTAATGCATGGTCATTGTAAAACATACAAAATAAGTTCATGAGCATGTTTAAGCATCAAAATGTGAGAAAGGATAACGAAAAAGTTGTTTTTCAACATGTATGCCAAAATGCATGAATGTTGTGGAAATGAACATTCATTAAATGTTTTGCCTTGGTAAGCTGAGATAAAGCGTTTGCTGCCTTCTTAGTGCTGAACGAGGTCAGGAAAGCAGATTGTCACACAACTAATGCATGGTCAATGTACAACATACAAAATAAGTTCATGAGCATGTTTAAGCATCAAAATGTGAGAAAGGATAACGAAAACGTTGTTTTTCAACATTTATGTATATGGATAGTTATGCAAAACATACAAAATTAGTTTGTAAGCATTTTTTAGCCTCAACATGTGAAAAAGAACAGCGAAAAACTTGTTTTTCAACATGTATGTACATGAATAATTATGTAAAACATGCACAATTTGTTTGTAAGCACTTATTAAGCATCAAAATTTGAAAAAGGTGAGATAAAGCTGAGACAAAGCGTTTGCTTTGTTCTTAGTGCTGAACGAGGTCAGGAAAGCAGATTGTCACACAACTAATGCATGGTCATTGTAAAACATACAAAAAAAGTTCATAAGGATCTTCAAGCATCAAAATGTGAAAAAGAATAACGAAAAAGTTGTTTTTCAACATGTATGTATATGGATAGTTATGTAAAACATAAAAAATTAGTTTGTAAGCATTTTTTAGCATCAATATGTTAAACAGAACAGCGAAAAAGTTGTTTTTCAACATGTATGTATATGGGTATTCATGTAAAACATGCAAAATTAGTTTGTAAGCACTTATTAAGCATCAAAATTTGAAAAAGGTGAGATAAAGCTGAGACAAAGCGTTTGCTGCGTTCTTAGTGCTGAACGAGGTCAGGAAAGCAGATTGTCACACAACTAATGCATGGTCATTGTAAAACATACAAAATAAGTTCATGATCCTGTTTAAGCATCAAAATGTGAGGAAGGATAACGAAAAAGTTGTTTTTCATCATGTATGTATATGGATAGTCATGTAAAACATTCAAAAATAAGTTTGTAAGCATTTTTTAGCATCAATATGTGAAAACGACAGCGAAAAAGTTGTTTTTCAACATGTATGTATATGGGTAATTATGTAAAACATGCAAAATTAGTTTGTAAGCACTTATTAAGAATCAAAATTTGAAAAAGGTGAGATAAAGCTGAGACAAAGCGTTTGCTGCGATCTTAGTGCTGAACGAGGTCAGGAAAGCAGATTGTCACACACCTAATGCATGGTCATTGTAAAACATACAAAATAAGTTCATGATCCTGTTTAAGCATCAAAATCTGAGGAAGGATAACGCAAAAGTTGTTTTTCAACATGTATGTATATGGATAGTCATGTAAAACATACAAAATTAGTTTGTAAGTATTTTTTAGTATCAATATGTGAAAAAGAACAGCGAAAAAGTTGTTTTCAACATGTATGTATATGGGTAATTATGTAAAACATGCAAAATTAGTTTGTAAGCACTTATTAAGCATCAAAATTTGAAAAAGGTGAGATAAAGCTGAGACAAAGCGTTTGCTGCGATCTTAGTGCTGAACGAGGTCAGGAAAGCAGATTGTCACACAACTAATGCATGGTCATTGTAAAACATACAAAATAAGTTCATGAGCATGTTTAAGCATCAAAATGTGAGGAAGGATAACGAAAAAGTTGTTTTTCAACATGTATGTATATGGATAGTGATGTAAAACATGCAAAATTAGTTTGTAAGCACTTATTAAGCATCAAAATTTGAAAAGGTGAGATAAAGCTGAGACAAAGCGTTTGCTGCGTCCTTAGTGCTGAACGAGGTCAGGAAAGCAGATTGTCACACAACTAATGCATGGTCGTTGTAAAACATACAAAATAAGTTCATGATCCTGTTTAAGCATCAAAATGTGATGAAGGATAACGAAAAAGTTGTTTTCACATAATGGATAGTCATGATAGTATATGGATAGTCATGTAAAACATACAAAATTAGTTTGTAAGCACATTTTAGCATCAATATGTGAAAAAGAACAGCGAAAAAGTTGTTTTTCAACATGTATGTATATAAATAATTATGTCAAACATGCAAAATTAGTTTGTAAGTACTTATTAAGCATCAAAATTTGAAAAAGGTGAGATAAAGCTGAGACAAAGCGTTTGCTGCGTTCTTAGTGCTGAACGAGGTCAGGAAAGCAGATTGTCACACAACTAATGCATGGTCATTGTAAAACATACAAAATAAGTTCACGATCCTGTTTAAGCATCAAAATGTGAGGAAGGATAACGAAAAAGTTGTTTTCACATAATGGATAGTCATGATTGTATATGGATAGTCATGTAAAACAAACAAAATTAGTTTGTAAGCACTTTTTAGCATCAATATGTAAAAAGAACAGCGAAAAAGTTGTTTTTCAACATGTATGTATATAAATAATTATGTCAAACATGCAAAATTAGTTTGTAAGTACTTATTAAGCATCAAAATTTGAAAAAGGTGAGATAAAGCTGAGACAAAGCGTTTGCTGCGTTCTTTGTGCTGAACGAGGTCAGGAAAGCAGATTGTCACTCAACTAATGCATGGTCATTGTAAAACATACAAAATGAGTTCATGATCCTGTTTAAGCATCAAAATGTGAGGAAGGATAACGAAAAAGTTGTTTTTCAACATGTATGTATATGGATAGTCATGTAAAACATACAAAATTAGTTTGTAAGCATTTTTTAGCATCAATATGTGAGAAAGAACAGCGAAAAAGTTGTTTTTCAACATGTATGTATATGGGTATTCATGTAAAACATGCAAAATTAGTTGGTAAGTACTTATTAAGCATCAAAATTTGAAAAAGGTGAGATAAAGCTGAGACAAAGCGTTTGCTGCGTTCTTAGTGCTGATCGAGGTCAGGAAAGCAGATTGTCACACAACTAATGCATGGTCATTGTAAAACATACAAAATAAGTTCATGACCATGTTTAAGCATCAAAATGTGAGAAAGGATAACGAAAACGTTGTTTTTCAACATGTATGTATATGGATAGTTATGTAAAACATACAAAATTAGTTTGTAAGCACTTTTTAGCATCAATATGTGAAAAAGAACAGCGAAAAAGTTGTTTTTCAACATATATGTATATGGGTAATTATGTAAAACATGCAAAATTAGATTGTAAGTACTTATTAAGCATCAAAATTTGAAAAAGGTGAGATAAAGCTAAGACAAAGCGTTTGCTGCGTTCTTAGTGCTGAACGAGGTCAGGAAAGCAGATTGTCACACAACTAATGCAAGGTCATTGTAAAACATACAAAATAAGTTCATGACCATGTTTAGGCATCAAAATTTGAAAAAGGTGAGATAAAGCTTAGACAAAGCGTTTGCTGCGTTCTTAGTGCTGAACGAGGTCTGGAAAGCAGATTGTCACACAACTAATGCATGGTCATTGTAAAACATACAAAATAAGTTCATGATCCTGTTTAAGTATCAAAATGTGAGAAGGGATAACAAAAAAGTTGTTTTTCAACATGTATGTTTATGAATAGTTATGAAAAACATACAAAATTAGTTTGTAAGCATTTTTTAGCATCAATATGTGAAAAAGAACAGCGAAAAAGTTGTTTTTCAACATGTATGTATATGGGTAATCATGTAAAACATGCAAAATTAGTTTGTAAGCACTTATTAAGCATCAAAATTTGAAAAAGGTGAGATAGAGCTGAGACAAAGCGTTTGCTGCGATCTTAGTGCTGAACGAGGTCAGGAAAGCAGATTGTCACACAACTAATGCATGGTCATTGTAAAACATACAAAATAAGTTCATGACCATGTTTAAGCATCAAAATGTGAGAAAGGATAACGAAAACGTTGTTTTTCAACATGTATGTATATGGATAGTTATGTAAAACATACAAAATTAGTTTGTAAGCACTTTTTAGCATCAATATGTGAAAAAGAACAGCGAAAAAGTTGTTTTTCAACATATATGTACAGTATATGGGTAATTATGTAAAACATGCAAAATTAGTTTGTAAGCACTTATTAAGCATCAAAATTTGAAAAAGGTGAGATAAAGCTGAGACAAAGCGTTTGCTGCGTTCTTAGTGCTGAACGAGGTCAGGAAAGCAGATTGTCACACAACTAATGCAAGGTCATTGTAAAACATACAAAATAAGTTCATGACCATGTTTAGGCATAAAAATTTGAAAAAGGTGAGATAAAGCTTAGACAAAGCGTTTGCTGCGTTCTTAGTGCTGAACGAGGTCTGGAAAGCAGATTGTCACACAACTAATGCATGGTCATTGTAAAACATACAAAATAAGTTCATGATCCTGTTTAAGTATCAAAATGTGAGAAGGGATAACAAAAAAGTTGTTTTTCAACATGTATGTTTATGAATAGTTATGAAAATCATACAAAATTAGTTTGTAAGCATTTTTTAGCATCAATATGTGAAAAAGAACAGCGAAAAAGTTGTTTTTCAACATGTATGTATATGGGTAATCGTGTAAAACATGCAAAATTAGTTTGTAAGCACTTATTAAGCATCAAAATTTGAAAAAGGTGAGATAGAGCTGAGACAAAGCGTTTGCTGCGATCTTAGTGCTGAACGAGGTCAGGAAAGCAGATTGTCACACAACTAATGCATGGTCATTGTAAAACATACAAAATAAGTTCATGACCATGTTTAAGCATCAAAATGTGAGAAAGGATAACGAAAACGTTGTTTTTCAACATGTATGTATATGGATAGTTATGTAAAACATACAAAATTAGTTTGTAAGCACTTTTTAGCATCAATATGTGAAAAAGAACAGCGAAAAAGTTGTTTTTCAACATATATGTACAGTATATGGGTAATTATGTAAAACATGCAAAATTAGTTTGTAAGCACTTATTAAGCATCAAAATTTGAAAAAGGTGAGATAAAGCTGAGACAAAGCGTTTGCTGCGTTCTTAGTGCTGAACGAGGTCAGGAAAGCAGATTGTCACACAACTAATGCATGGTCATTGTAAAACATACAAAAAAAGTTCATGATCCTGTTTAAGCATCAAAATGTGAGGAAGGATAACGAAAAAGTTGTTTTTCAACATGTATGTATATGAATAATTATGTAAAACATGCAAAATTAGTTTGTAAGGATTTATTAAGCATCAGAATTTGAAAAAGGTGGGATAAAGCTGAGACAAAGCGTTTGCTGCGTTCTTAGTGCTGAACGAGGTCAGGAAAGCAGATTGTCACACAACTAATGCATGGTCATTGTAAAACATACAAAATAAGTTCATGACCATGTTTAAGCATCAAAATGTGAGAAAGGATAACGAAAACGTTGTTTTTCAACATGTATGTATATGGATAGTTATGTAAAACATACAAAATTAGTTTGTAAGCACTTTTTAGCATCAATATGTGAAAAAGAACAGCGAAAAAGTTGTTTTTCAACATATATGTACAGTATATGGGTAATTATGTAAAACATGCAAAATTAGTTGGTAAGTACTTATTAAGCATCAAAATTTGAAAAAGGTGAGATAAAGCTGAGACAAAGCGTTTGCTGCGTTCTTAGTGCTGATCGAGGTCAGGAAAGCAGATTGTCACACAACTAATGCATGGTCATTGTAAAACATACAAAATAAGTTCATGACCATGTTTAAGCATCAAAATGTGAGAAAGGATAACGAAAACGTTGTTTTTCAACATGTATGTATATGGATAGTTATGTAAAACATACAAAATTAGTTTGTAAGCACTTTTTAGCATCAATATGTGAAAAAGAACAGCGAAAAAGTTGTTTTTCAACATATATGTATATGGGTAATTATGTAAAACATGCAAAATTAGATTGTAAGTACTTATTAAGCATCAAAATTTGAAAAAGGTGAGATAAAGCTAAGACAAAGCGTTTGCTGCGTTCTTAGTGCTGAACGAGGTCAGGAAAGCAGATTGTCACACAACCAATGCATTGTCATTGTAAAACATACAAAATAAGTTCATGACCATGTTTAGGCATCAAAATGTGAAAAAGGTGAGTTAAAGCTTAGACAAAGCGTTTGCTGCGTTCTTAGTGCTGAACGAGGTCAGGAAAGCAGATTGTCACACAACTAATGCATGGTCATTGTAAAACATACAAAATAAGTTCATGATCCTGTTTAAGCATCAAAATGTGAGAAGGGATAACAAAAAAGTTGTTTTTCAACATGTATGTTTATGAATAGTTATGTAAAACATACAAAATTAGTTTGTAAGCATTTTTTAGCATCAATATGTGAAAAAGAACAGCGAAAAAGTTGTTTTTCAACATGTATGTATATGGGTAATTATGTAAAACATGCAAAATTAGTTTGTAAGCACTTATTAAGCATCAAAATTTGAAAAAGGTGAGATAAAGCTGAGACAAAGCGTTTGCTGCGTTCTTAGTGCTGAACGAGGTCAGGAAAGCAGATTGTCACACAACTAATGCATGGTCATTGTAAAACATACAAAATAAGTTCATGATCCTGTTTAAGCATCAAAATGTGAGGAAGGATAACGAAAAAGTTGTTTTTCAACATGTATGTATATGGATAGTCATGTAAAACATACAAAATTAGTTTGTAAGCATTTTTTAGCATCAATATGTGAAAACGACAGCGAAAAAGTTGTTTTTCAACATGTATGTATATGGGTAATTATGTAAAACATGCAAAATTAGTTTGTAAGCACTTATTAAGCATCAAAATTTGAAAAAGGTGAGATAAACCTGAGACAAAGCGTTTGCTGCGTTCTTAGTGCTGAACGAGGTCAGGAAAGTAGATTGTCACACAACTAATGCATGGTCATTGTAAAACATACAAAATAAGTTCATGACCATGTTTAGGCATCAAAATTTGAAAAAGGTGAGATAAAGCTTAGACAAAGCTTTTGCTGCGTTCTTAGTGCTGAACGAGGTCAGGAAAGCAGATTGTCACACAACTAATGCATGGTCATTGTAAAACATACAAAATAAGTTCATGACCATGTTTAAGCATCAAAATGTGAGAAAGGATAACGAAAACGTTGTTTTTCAACATGTTTGTATATGGATAGTTATGTAAAACATACGAAATTAGTTTGTAAGCACTTTTTAGCATCAATATGTGAAAAAGAAAAGCGAAAAAGTTGTTTTTCAACATATATGTATATGGGTAATTATGTAAAACATGCAAAATTAGTTTGTAAGTACTTATTAAGCATCAAAATTTGAAAAAGGTGAGATAAAGCTGAGACAAAGCGTTTGCTGCGTTCTTAATGCTGAACGAGGTCAGGAAAGCAGATTGTCACACAACTAATGCATGGTCATTGTAAAACATACAAAATAAGTTCATGATCCTGTTTAAGCATCAAAATGTGAGGAAGGATAACGAAAAAGTTGTTTTCACATAATGGATAGTCATGATAGTATATGGATAGTCATGTAAAACATACAAAATTAGTATGTAAGCACTTTTTAGCATCAATATGTAAAAAAAGAACATCGAAAAAGTTGTTTTTCAACATGTATGTATATAAATAATTATGTCAAACATGCAAAATTAGTTTGTAAGCACTTATTAAGCATCAAAATTTGAAAAAGGTGAGATAAAGCTGAGACAAAGCGTTTGCTGCGTTCTTAGTGCTGAACGAGGTCAGGAAAGCAGATTGTCACACAACCAATGCATTGTCATTGTAAAACATACAAAATAAGTTCATGACCATGTTTAGGCATCAAAATGTGAAAAAGGTGAGTTAAAGCTTAGACAAAGCGTTTGCTGCGTTCTTAGTGCTGAACGAGGTCAGGAAAGCAGATTGTCACACAACTAATGCATGGTCATTGTAAAACATACAAAATAAGTTCATGATCCTGTTTAAGCATCAAAATGTGAGAAGGGATAACAAAAAAGTTGTTTTTCAACATGTATGTTTATGAATAGTTATGTACAACATACAAAATTAGTTTGTAAGCATTTTTTAGCATCAATATGTGAAAAAGTACAGGGAAAAAGTTGTTTTTCAACATGTATGTATATGGGTAATTATGTAAAACATGCAAAATTAGTTTGTAAGCACTTTTTAAGCATCAAAATTTGAAAAAGGTGAGATAAAGCTGAGACAAAGCGTTTGCTGCGTTCTTAATGCTGAACGAGGTCAGGAAAGCAGATTGTCACACAACTAATGCATGGTCATTGTAAAACATACAAAATAAGTTCATGATCCTGTTTAAGCATCAAAATGTGAGGAAGGATAACGAAAAAAAGTTGTTTTCACATAATGGATAGTCATGATAGTATATGGATAGTGATGTAAAACATACAAAATTAGTTTGTAAGCACTTTTTAGCATCAATATGTGAAAAAGAACATCGAAAAAGTGGTTTTTCAACATGTATGTATATAAATAATTATGTCAAACATGCAAAATTAGTTTGTAAGCACTTATTAAGCATCAAAATTTGAAAAAGGTGAGATAAACCTGAGACAAAGCGTTTGCTGCGTTTTTAGTGCTGAACGAGGTCAGGAAAGCAGATTGTCACACAACTAATGCATGGTCATTGTAAAACATACAAAATAAGTTCATGATCCTGTTTAAGCATCAAAATGTGAGGAAGGATAACGAAAAAGTTGTTTTTCAACATGTATGTATATGAATAGTGATGTAAAACATGCAAAATTAGTTTGTAAGGATTTATTAAGCATCAGAATTTGAAAAAGGTGGGATAAAGCTGAGACAAAGCGTTTGCTGCGTTCTTAGTGCTGAACGAGGTCAGGAAAGCAGATTGTCACACAACTAATGCATGGTCATTGTAAAACATACAAAATAAGTTCATGACCATGTTTAAGCATCAAAATGTGAGAAAGGATAACGAAAACGTTGTTTTTCAACATGTATGTATATGGATAGTTATGTAAAACATACAAAATTAGTTTGTAAGCACTTTTTAGCATCAATATGTGAAAAAGAACAGCGAAAAAGTTGTTTTTCAACATATATGTACAGTATATGGGTAATTATGTAAAACATGCAAAATTAGTTGGTAAGTACTTATTAAGCATCAAAATTTGAAAAAGGTGAGATAAAGCTGAGACAAAGCGTTTGCTGCGTTCTTAGTGCTGATCGAGGTCAGGAAAGCAGATTGTCACACAACTAATGCATGGTCATTGTAAAACATACAAAATAAGTTCATGACCATGTTTAAGCATCAAAATGTGAGAAAGGATAACGAAAACGTTGTTTTTCAACATGTATGTATATGGATAGTTATGTAAAACATACAAAATTAGTTTGTAAGCACTTTTTAGCATCAATATGTGAAAAAGAACAGCGAAAAAGTTGTTTTTCAACATATATGTATATGGGTAATTATGTAAAACATGCAAAATTAGATTGTAAGTACTTATTAAGCATCAAAATTTGAAAAAGGTGAGATAAAGCTAAGACAAAGCGTTTGCTGCGTTCTTAGTGCTGAACGAGGTCAGGAAAGCAGATTGTCACACAACTAATGCATTGTCATTGTAAAACATACAAAATAAGTTCATGACCATGTTTAGGCATCAAAATTTGAAAAAGGTGAGATAAAGCTTAGACAAAGCGTTTGCTGCGTTCTTAGTGCTGAACGAGGTCTGGAAAGCAGATTGTCACACAACTAATGCATGGTCATTGTAAAACATACAAAATAAGTTCATGATCCTGTTTAAGTATCAAAATGTGAGAAGGGATAACAAAAAAGTTGTTTTTCAACATGTATGTTTATGAATAGTTATGAAAAACATACAAAATTAGTTTGTAAGCATTTTTTAGCATCAATATGTGAAAAAGAACAGCGAAAAAGTTGTTTTTCAACATGTATGTATATGGGTAATTATGTAAAACATGCAAAATTAGTTTGTAAGCACTTATTAAGCATCAAAATTTGAAAAAGGTGAGATAAAGCTGAGACAAAGCGTTTGCTGCGTTCTTAGTGCTGAACGAGGTCAGGAAAGCAGATTGTCACACAACTAATGCATGGTCATTGTAAAACATACAAAATAAGTTCATGATCCTGTTTAAGCATCAAAATGTGAGGAAGGATAACGAAAAAGTTGTTTTTCATCATGTATGTATATGGATAGTCATGTAAAACATACAAAATTAGTTTTTAAGCATTTTTTAGCATCAATATGTGAAAACGACAGCGAAAAAGTTGTTTTTCAACATGTATGTATATGGGTAATTATGTAAAACATGCAAAATTAGTTTGTAAGCACTTATTAAGCATCAAAATTTGAAAAAGGTGAGATAAACCTGAGACAAAGCGTTTGCTGCGTTCTTAGTGCTGAACGAGGTCAGGAAAGCAGATTGTCACACAACTAATGCATGGTCATTGTAAAACATACAAAATAAGTTCATGACCATGTTTAGGCATCAAAATTTGAAAAAGGTGAGATAAAGCTTAGACAAAGCTTTTGCTGCGTTCTTAGTGCTGAACGAGGTCAGGAAAGCAGATTGTCACACAACTAATGCATGGTCATTGTAAAACATACAAAATAAGTTCATGACCATGTTTAAGCATCAAAATGTGAGAAAGGATAACGAAAACGTTGTTTTTCAACATGTTTGTATATGGATAGTTATGTAAAACATACGAAATTAGTTTGTAAGCACTTTTTAGCATCAATATGTGAAAAAGAAAAGCGAAAAAGTTGTTTTTCAACATATATGTATATGGGTAATTATGTAAAACATGCAAAATTAGTTTGTAAGTACTTATTAAGCATCAAAATTTGAAAAAGGTGAGATAAAGCTGAGACAAAGCGTTTGCTGCGTTCTTAGTGCTGAACGAGGTCAGGAAAGCAGATTGTCACACAACTAATGCATGGTCATTGTAAAACATACAAAATAAGTTCATGACCATGTTTAGGCATCAAAATTTGAAAAAGGTGAGATAAAGCTTAGACAAAGCGTTTGCTGCGTTCTTAGTGCTGAACGAGGTCTGGAAAGCAGATTGTCACACAACTAATGCATGGTCATTGTAAAACATACAAAATAAGTTTATGATCCTGTTTAAGCATCAAAATGTGAGAAGGGATAACAAAAAAGTTGTTTTTCAACATGTATGTTTATGAATAGTTATGTAAAACATACAAAATTAGTTTGTAAGCATTTTTTAGCATCAATATGTAAAAAAAGAACATCGAAAAAGTTGTTTTTCAACATGTATGTATATGGGTAATTATGTAAAACATGCAAAATTAGTTTGTAAGTACTTATTAAGCATCAAAATTTGAAAAAGGTGAGATAAAGCTGAGACAAAGCGTTTGCTGCGTTCTTAGTGCTGAACGAGGTCAGGAAAGCAGATTGTCACACAACTAATGCATTGTCATTGTAAAACATACAAAATAAGTTCATGACCATGTTTAGGCATCAAAGTTTGAAAAAGGTGAGTTAAAGCTTAGACAAAGCGTTTGCTGCGTTCTTAGTGCTGAACGAGGTCAGGAAAGCAGATTGTCACACAACTAATGCATGGTCATTGTAAAACATACAAAATAAGTTCATGATCCTGTTTAAGCATCAAAATGTGAGAAGGGATAACAAAAAAGTTGTTTTTCAACATGTATGTTTATGAATAGTTATGTAAAACATACAAAATTAGTTTGTAAGCATTTTTTAGCATCAATATGTGAAAAAGAACAGCGAAAAAGTTGTTTTTCAACATGTATGTATATGGGTAATTATGTAAAACATGCAAAATTAGTTTGTAAGCACTTATTAAGCATCAAAATTTGAAAAAGGTGAGATAAAGCTGAGACAAAGCGTTTGCTGCGTTCTTAGTGCTGAACGAGGTCAGGAAAGCAGATTGTCACACAACTAATGCATTGTCATTGTAAAACATACAAAATAAGTTCATGACCATGTTTAGGCATCAAAATGTGAAAAAGGTGAGTTAAAGCTTAGACAAAGCGTTTGCTGCGTTCTTAGTGCTGAACGAGGTCAGGAAAGCAGATTGTCACACAACTAATGCATGGTCATTGTAAAACATACAAAATAAGTTCATGATCCTGTTTAAGCATCAAAATGTGAGAAGGGATAACAAAAAAGTTGTTTTTCAACATGTATGTTTATGAATAGTTATGTAAAACATACAAAATTAGTTTGTAAGCATTTTTTAGCATCAATATGTGAAAAAGAACAGCGAAAAAGTTGTTTTTCAACATGTATGTATATGGGTAATTATGTAAAACATGCAAAATTAGTTTGTATGCTCTTATTAAGCATCAAAATTTGAAAAAGGTGAGATAAAGCTGAGACAAAGCGTTTGCTGCGTTCTTAATGCTGAACGAGGTCAGGAAAGCAGATTGTCACACAACTAATGCATGGTCATTGTAAAACATACAAAATAAGTTCATGATCCTGTTTAAGCATCAAAATGTGAGGAAGGATAACGAAAAAGTTGTTTTCACATAATGGATAGTCATGATAGTATATGGATAGTCATGTAAAACATACAAAATTAGTATGTAAGCACTTTTTAGCATCAATATGTAAAAAAAGAACATCGAAAAAGTTGTTTTTCAACATGTATGTATATAAATAATTATGTCAAACATGCAAAATTAGTTTGTAAGCACTTATTAAGCATCAAAATTTGAAAAAGGTGAGATAAAGCTGAGACAAAGCGTTTGCTGCGTTCTTAGTGCTGAACGAGGTCAGGAAAGCAGATTGTCACACAACCAATGCATTGTCATTGTAAAACATACAAAATAAGTTCATGACCATGTTTAGGCATCAAAATGTGAAAAAGGTGAGTTAAAGCTTAGACAAAGCGTTTGCTGCGTTCTTAGTGCTGAACGAGGTCTGGAAAGCAGATTGTCACACAACTAATGCATGGTCATTGTAAAACATACAAAATAAGTTCATGATCCGATTTAACCATCAAAATGTGAGAAGGGATAACAAAAAAGTTGTTTTTCAACATGTATGTTTATGAATAGTTATGTAAAACATACAAAATTAGTTTGTAAGCATTTTTTAGCATCAATATGTGAAAAAGTACAGGAAAAAAGGTGTTTTTCAACATGTATGTATATGGGTAATTATGTAAAACATGCAAAATTAGTTTGTAAGCACTTATTAAGCATCAAAATTTGAAAAAGGTGAGATAAAGCTGAGACAAAGCGTTTGCTGCGTTCTTAATGCTGAACGAGGTCAGGAAAGCAGATTGTCACACAACTAATGCATGGTCATTGTAAAACATACAAAATAAGTTCATGATCCTGTTTAAGCATCAAAATGTGAGGAAGGATAACGAAAAAAAGTTGTTTTCACATAATGGATAGTCATGATAGTATATGGATAGTCATGTAAAACATACAAAATTAGTTTGTAAGCACTTTTTAGCATCAATATGTGAAAAAGAACATCGAAAAAGTGGTTTTTCAACATGTATGTATATAAATAATTATGTCAAACATGCAAAATTAGTTTGTAAGCACTTATTAAGCATCAAAATTTAAAAAAGGTGAGATAAACCTGAGACAAAGCGTTTGCTGCGTTTTTAGTGCTGAACGAGGTCAGGAAAGCAGATTGTCACACAACTAATGCATGGTCATTGTAAAACATACAAAATAAGTTCATGATCCTGTTTAAGCATCAAAATGTGAGGAAGGATAACGAAAAAGTTGTTTTTCAACATGTATGTATATGAATAATTATGTAAAACATGCAAAATTAGTTTGTAAAAATTTATTAAGCATCAAAATTTGAAAAAGGTGAGATAAAGCTGAGACAAAGCGTTTGCTGCGTTCTTAGTGCTGAACGAGGTCAGGAAAGCAGATTGTCACACAACTAATGCATGGTCATTGTAAAACATACAAAATAAGTTCATGACCATGTTTAGGCATCAAAATTTGAGAAAGGATAACGAAAAAGTTGTTTTTCAACATTTATGTATATGGATAGTCATGTAAAGCATACAAAATTGGTTTGTAAGAATTTTTTAGCATCAATATGTGAAAAAGAACATCGAAAAAGTTGTTTTTCAACATGTATGTATATGAATAATTATGTAAAACATGCAAAATTAGTTTGTAAGCATTTATTAAGCATCAAAATTTGAAAAAGGTGAGATAAAGCTGAGACAAAGCGTTTGCTGCGTTCTTAGTGCTGAACGAGGTCAGGAAAGCAGATTGTCACACAACTAATGCATGGTCATTGTAAAACATACAAAATAAGTTCATGATCCTGTTTAAGCATCAAAATGTGAGGAAGGATAACGAAAAAGTTGTTTTTCAACATGTATGTATATGGATAGTCATGTAAAACATACAAAATTAGTTTGTAAGCATTTTTTAGCATCAATATGTAAAAAAAGACAGCGAAAAAGTTGTTTTTCAACATGTATGTATATGGGTAATTATGTAAAACATGCAAAATTAGTTTGTAAGCACTTATTAAACATCAAAATTTAAAAAAGGTGAGATAAACCTTAGACAAAGCGTTTGCTGCGTTCTTAGTGCTGAACGAGGTCAGGAAAGCAGATTGTCACACAACTAATGCATGGTCATTGTAAAACATACAAAATAAGTTCATGACCATGTTTAGGCATCAAAATTTGAAAAAGGTGAGATAAAGCTTAGACAAAGCTTTTGCTGCGTTCTTAGTGCTGAACGAGGTCAGGAAAGCAGATTGTCACACAACTAATGCATGGTCATTGTAAAACATACAAAATAAGTTCATGATCCTGTTTAAGTATCAAAATGTGAGAAAAGAAAACAAAAAAGTTGTTTTTCAACATGTATGTTTATGAATAGTTATGAAAAACATACAAAATTAGTTTGTAAGCATTTTTTAGCATCAATATGTGAAAAAGAACAGCGAAAAA
The DNA here is from genome assembly GCF_024256425.1 of Clarias gariepinus. Classification (NCBI taxonomy): domain Eukaryota; kingdom Metazoa; phylum Chordata; class Actinopteri; order Siluriformes; family Clariidae; genus Clarias; species Clarias gariepinus. Next base: position 12,657,617 of record NC_071123.1, on the reverse strand, counting down.
GTTGTTTTTCAACATGTATGTATATGGGTAATTATGTAAAACATGCAAAATTAGTTTGTAAGCACTTATTAAGCATCAAAATTTGAAAAAGGTGAGATAAAGCTGAGACAAAGCGTTTGCTGCGTTCTTAGTGCTGAACGAGGTCAGGAAAGCAGATTGTCACACAACTAATGCATGGTCATTGTAAAACATACAAAATAAGTTCATGATCCTGTTTAAGCATCAAAATGTGAGGAAGGATAACGAAAAAGTTGTTTTTCACATAATGGATAGTCATGATATTATATGGATAGTGATGTAAAACATGCAAAATTAGTTTGTAAGCATTTTTTAGCATCAATATGTGAAAAAGAACAGCGAAAAGTTGTTTTTCAACATGTATGTATATGGGTAATTATGTAAAACATGCAAAATTAGTTTGTAAGCACTTATTAAGCATCAAAATTTGAAAAAGGTGAGATAAAGCTGAGACAAAGCGTTTGCTGCGTTCTTAGTGCTGAACGAGGTCAGGAAAGCAGATTGTCACACAACTAATGCATGGTCATTGTAAAACATACAAAATAAGTTCATGATCCTGTTTAAGCATCAAAATGTGAGGAAGGATAACGAAAAAGTTGTTTTTCACATAATGGATAGTCATGATAGTATATGGATAGTCATGTAAAACATACAAAATTAGTTTGTAAGCATTTTTTAGCATCAATATGTGAAAAAGAACATCGAAAAAGTTGTTTTTTAACATGTATGTATATGAATAATTATGTAAAACATGCAAAATTAGTTTGTAAGCATTTATTAAGCATTAAAATTTGAAAAAGGTGAGATAAAGCTGAGACAAAGCGTTTGCTGCGTTCTTAGTGCTGAACGAGGTCAGGAAAGCAGATTGTCACACAACTAATGCATGGTCATTGTAAAACATACAAAATAAGTTCATGATCATGTTTAAGCATCAAAATTTGAAAAAGGTGAGATAAAGCTTAGACAAAGCGTTTGCTGCGTTCTTAGTGCTGAACGAGGTCTGGAAAGCAGATTGTCACACAACTAATGCATGGTCATTGTAAAACATACAAAATAAGTTCATGAGCATGTTTAAGCATCAAAATGTGAGGAAGGATAACGAAAACGTTGTTTTTCAACATGTATGTATATGGATAGTTATGTAAAACATACAAAATTAGTTTGTAAGCATTTTTTAGCATCAATATGTGAAAAAGAACAGCGAAAAAGTTGTTTTTCAACATGTATGTATATGGGTAATTATGTAAAACATGCAAAATTAGTTTGTAAGCACTTATTAAGCATCAAAATTTGAAAAAGGTGAGATAAAGCTGAGACAAAGCGTTTGCTGCGTTCTTAGTGCTGAACGAGGTCAGGAAAGCAGATTGTCACACAACTAATGCATGGTCATTGTAAAACATACAAAATAAGTTCATGATCCTGTTTAAGCATCAAAATGTGAGGAAGGATAACGAAAAAGTTGTTTTTCACATAATGGATAGTCATGATATTATATGGATAGTCATGTAAAACATACAAAATTAGTTTGTAAGCATTTTTTAGCATCAATATGTGAAAAAGAACAGCGAAAAGTTGTTTTTCAACATGTATGTATATGGGTAATTATGTAAAACATGCAAAATTAGTTTGTAAGCACTTATTAAGCATCAAAATTTGAAAAAGGTGAGATAAAGCTGAGACAAAGCGTTTGCTGCGTTCTTAGTGCTGAACGAGGTCAGGAAAGCAGATTGTCACACAACTAATGCATGGTCATTGTAAAACATACAAAATAAGTTCATGATCCTGTTTAAGCATCAAAATGTGAGGAAGGATAACGAAAAAGTTGTTTTTCACATAATGGATAGTCATGATAGTATATGGATAGTCATGTAAAACATACAAAATTAGTTTGTAAGCATTTTTTAGCATCAATATGTGAAAAAGAACATCGAAAAAGTGGTTTTTTAACATGTATGTATATGAATAATTATGTAAAACATGCAAAATTAGTTTGTAAGCATTTATTAAGCATTAAAATTTGAAAAAGGTGAGATAAAGCTGAGACAAAGCGTTTGCTGCGTTTTTAGTGCTGAACGAGGTCAGGAAAGCAGATTGTCACACAGCTAATGCATGGTCATTGTAAAATATACAAAATAAGTTCATGATCATGTTTAAGTATCAAAATTTGAAAAAGGTGAGATAAAGCTTAGACAAAGCGTTTGCTGCGTTCTTAGTGCTGAACGAGGTCTGGAAAGCAGATTGTCACACAACTAATGCATGGTCATTGTAAAACATACAAAATAAGTTCATGAGCATGTTTAAGCATCAAGATGTGAGGAAGGATAACGAAAACGTTGTTTTTCAACATGTATGTATATGGATAGTTATGTAAAACATACAAAATTAGTTTGTAAGCATTTTTTAGCATCAATATGTTAAACAGAACAGCGAAAAAGTTGTTTTTCAACATGTATGTATATGGGTAATTATGTAAAACATGCAAAATTAGTTTGTAAGCACTTATTAAGCATCAAAATTTGAAAAAGGTGAGATAAAGCTGAGACAAAGCGTTTGCTGCGTTCTTAGTGCTGAACGAGGTCAGGAAGGCAGATTTTCACACAACTAATGCATGGTCATTGTAAAACATACAAAATAAGTTCATGATCCTGTTTAAGCATCAAAATGTGAGGAAGGATAACGAAAAAGTTGTTTTTCAACATGTATGTATATGGATAGTCATGTAAAACATACAAAATTAGTTTGTAAGCATTTTTTAGCATCAATATGTGAAAAATTACATCGAAAAAGTTGTTTTTCAACATGTGTGTATATGAATAATTATGTAAAACATGCAAAAATTAGTTTGTAAGCATTTATTAAGCATCAAAATTTGAAAAAGGTGAGATAAAGCTGAGACAAAGCGTTTGCTGCGTTCTTAGTGCTGAACGAGGTCAGGAAAGCAGATTGTCACACAACTAATGCATGGTCATTGTAAAACATACAAAATAAGTTCATGACCATGTTTAGGCATCAAAATTTGAAAAAGGTGAGATAAAGCTTAGACAAAGCTTTTGCTGCGTTCTTAGTGCTGAACGAGGTCAGGAAAGCAGATTGTCACACAACTAATGCATGGTCATTGTTAAACATACAAAATAAGTTCATGATCCTGTTTAAGTATCAAAATGTGAGAAAAGAAAACAAAAAAGTTGTTTTTCAACATGTATGTTTATGAATAGTCATGAAAAACATACAAAATTAGTTTGTAAGCATTTTTTAGCATCAATATGTGAAAAAGAACAGCGAAAAAGTTGTTTTTCAACATGTATGTATATGGGTAATTATGTAAAACATGCAAAATTAGTTTGTAAGCACTTATTAAGCATCAAAATTTGAAAAAGGTGAGATAAAGCTGAGTCAAAGGATTTGCTGCGTTCTTAGTGCTGAACGAGGTCAGGAAAGCAGATTGTCACACAACTAATGCATTGTCATTGTAAAACATACAAAATAAGTTCATGATCCTGTTTAAGCATCAAAATGTGAGGAAGGATAACGAAAAAGTTGTTTTTCAACATGTATGTATATGGATAGTCATGTAAAACATACAAAATTAGTTTGTAAGCATTTTTTAGCATCAATATGTGAAAAAGAACAGCGAAAAAGTTGTTTTTCAACATGTATGTATATGGGTAATTATGTAAAACATGCAAAATTAGTTTGTAAGCACTTATTAAGCATCAAAATTTGAAAAAGGTGAGATAAAGCTGAGACAAAGCGTTTGCTGCGTTCTTAGTGCTGAACGAGGTCAGGAAAGCAGATTGTCACACAACCAATGCATTGTCATTGTAAAACATACAAAATAAGTTCATGACCATGTTTAGGCATCAAAATTTGAAAAAGGTGAGTTAAAGCTTAGACAAAGCGTTTGCTGCGTTCTTAGTGCTGAACGAGGTCAGGAAAGCAGATTGTCACACAACTAATGCATGGTCATTGTAAAACATACAAAATAAGTTCATGATCCTGTTTAAGTATCAAAATGTGAGAAAAGAAAACAAAAAAGTTGTTTTTCAACATGTATGTTTATGAATAGTTATGAAAAACATACAAAATTAGTTTGTAAGCATTTTTTAGCATCAATATGTGAAAAAGAACAGCGAAAAAGTTGTTTTTCAACATGTATGTATATGGGTAATTATGTAAAACATGCAAAATTAGTTTGTAAGCACTTATTAAGCATCAAAATTTGAAAAAGGTGAGATAAAGCTGAGACAAAGCGTTTGCTGCGTTCTTAGTGCTGAACGAGGTCAGGAAAGCAGATTGTCACACAACTAATGCATGGTCATTGTAAAACATACAAAATAAGTTCATGATCCTGTTTAAGCATCAAAATGTGAGGAAGGATAACGAAAAAGTTGTTTTTCACATAATGGATAGTCATGATAGTATATGGATAGTCATGTAAAACATACAAAATTAGTTTGTAAGCATTTTTTAGCATCAATATGTGAAAAAGAACATCGAAAAAGTTGTTTTTTAACATGTATGTATATGAATAATTATGTAAAACATGCAAAATTAGTTTGTAAGCATTTATTAAGCATTAAAATTTGAAAAAGGTGAGATAAAGCTGAAACAAAGCGTTTGCTGCGTTCTTAGTGCTGAACGAGGTCAGGAAAGCAGATTGTCACACAGCTAATGCATGGTCATTGTAAAACATACAAAATAAGTTCATGATCATGTTTAAGCATCAAAATTTGAAAAAGGTGAGATAAAGCTTAGACAAAGCGTTTGCTGCGTTCTTAGTGCTGAACGAGGTCTGGAAAGCAGATTGTCACACAACTAATGCATGGTCATTGTAAAACATACAAAATAAGTTCATGAGCATGTTTAAGCATCAAGATGTCAGGAAGGATAACGAAAACGTTGTTTTTCAACATGTATGTATATGGATAGTTATGTAAAACATACAAAATTAGTTTGTAAGCATTTTTTAGCATCAATATGTTAAACAGAACAGCGAAAAAGTTGTTTTTCAACATGTATGTATATGGGTAATTATGTAAAACATGCAAAATTAGTTTGTAAGCACTTATTAAGCATCAAAATTTGAAAAAGGTGAGATAAAGCTGAGACAAAGCGTTTGCTGCGTTCTTAGTGCTGAACGAGGTCAGGAAGGCAGATTTTCACACAACTAATGCATGGTCATTGTAAAACATACAAAATAAGTTCATGATCCTGTTTAAGCATCAAAATGTGAGGAAGGATAACGAAAAAGTTGTTTTTCAACATGTATGTATATGGATAGTCATGTAAAACATACAAAATTAGTTTGTAAGCATTTTTTAGCATCAATATGTGAAAAAGTACATCGAAAAAGTTGTTTTTCAACATGTGTGAATATGAATAATTATGTAAAACATGCAAAAATTAGTTTGTAAGCATTTATTAAGCATCAAAATTTGAAAAAGGTGAGATAAAGCTGAGACAAAGCGTTTGCTGCGTTCTTAGTGCTGAACGAGGTCAGGAAGCAGATTGTCACACAACTAATGCATGGTCATTGTAAAACATACAAAATAAGTTCATGATCCTGTTTAAGCATCAAAATGTGAGGAAGGATAACGAAAAAGTTGTTTTTCAACATGTATGTATATGGATAGTCATGTAAAACATACAAAATTAGTTTGTAAGCATTTTTTAGCATCAATATGTGAAAACGACAGCGAAAAAGTTGTTTTTCAACATGTATGTATATGGGTAATTATGTAAAACATGCAAAATTAGTTTGTAAGCACTTATTAAGCATCAAAATTTGAAAAAGGTGAGATAAAGCTGAGACAAAGCGTTTGCTGCGTTCTTAGTGCTGACCGAGGTCAGGAAAGCAGATTGTCACACAGCTAATGCATGGTCATTGTAAAACATACAAAATAAGTTCATGATCATGTTTAAGCATCAAAATTTGAAAAAGGTGAGATAAAGCTTAGACAAAGCGTTTGCTGCGTTCTTAGTGCTGAACGAGGTCTGGAAAGCAGATTGTCACACAACTAATGCATGGTCATTGTAAAACATACAAAATAAGTTCATGAGCATGTTTAAGCATCAAGATGTCAGGAAGGATAACGAAAACGTTGTTTTTCAACATGTATGTATATGGATAGTTATGTAAAACATACAAAATTAGTTTGTAAGCATTTTTTAGCATCAATATGTTAAACAGAACAGCGAAAAAGTTGTTTTTCAACATGTATGTATATGGGTAATTATGTAAAACATGCAAAATTAGTTTGTAAGCACTTATTAAGCATCAAAATTTGAAAAAGGTGAGATAAAGCTGAGACAAAGCGTTTGCTGCGTTCTTAGTGCTGAACGAGGTCAGGAAGGCAGATTTTCACACAACTAATGCATGGTCATTGTAAAACATACAAAATAAGTTCATGATCCTGTTTAAGCATCAAAATGTGAGGAAGGATAACGAAAAAGTTGTTTTTCAACATGTATGTATATGGATAGTCATGTAAAACATACAAAATTAGTTTGTAAGCATTTTTTAGCATCAATATGTGAAAAAGTACATCGAAAAAGTTGTTTTTCAACATGTGTGAATATGAATAATTATGTAAAACATGCAAAAATTAGTTTGTAAGCATTTATTAAGCATCAAAATTTGAAAAAGGTGAGATAAAGCTGAGACAAAGCGTTTGCTGCGTTCTTAGTGCTGAACGAGGTCAGGAAGCAGATTGTCACACAACTAATGCATGGTCATTGTAAAACATACAAAATAAGTTCATGATCCTGTTTAAGCATCAAAATGTGAGGAAGGATAACGAAAAAGTTGTTTTTCAACATGTATGTATATGGATAGTCATGTAAAACATACAAAATTAGTTTGTAAGCATTTTTTAGCATCAATATGTGAAAACGACAGCGAAAAAGTTGTTTTTCAACATGTATGTATATGGGTAATTATGTAAAACATGCAAAATTAGTTTGTAAGCACTTATTAAGCATCAAAATTTGAAAAAGGTGAGATAAAGCTGAGACAAAGCGTTTGCTGCGTTCTTAGTGCTGACCGAGGTCAGGAAAGCAGATTGTCACACAACTAATGCATGGTCATTGTAAAACATACAAAATAAGTTCATGATCCTGTTTAAGCATCAAAATGTGAGGAAGGATAACGAAAAAGTTGTTTTTCAACATGTATGTATATGGATAGTCATGTAAAACATACAAAATTAGTTTGTAAGCATTTTTTAGCATCAATATGTGAAAAAGTACATCGAAAAAGTTGTTTTTCAACATGTGTGAATATGAATAATTATGTAAAACATGCAAAAATTAGTTTGTAAGCATTTATTAAGCATCAAAATTTGAAAAAGGTGAGATAAAGCTGAGACAAAGCGTTTGCTGCGTTCTTAGTGCTGAACGAGGTCAGGAAGCAGATTGTCACACAACTAATGCATGGTCATTGTAAAACATACAAAATAAGTTCATGATCCTGTTTAAGCATCAAAATGTGAGGAAGGATAACGAAAAAGTTGTTTTTCAACATGTATGTATATGGATAGTCATGTAAAACATACAAAATTAGTTTGTAAGCATTTTTTAGCATCAATATGTGAAAACGACAGCGAAAAAGTTGTTTTTCAACATGTATGTATATGGGTAATTATGTAAAACATGCAAAATTAGTTTGTAAGCACTTATTAAGCATCAAAATTTGAAAAAGGTGAGATAAAGCTGAGACAAAGCGTTTGCTGCGTTCTTAGTGCTGACCGAGGTCAGGAAAGCAGATTGTCACACAACTAATGCATGGTCATTGTAAAACATACAAAATAAGTTCATGATCCTGTTTAAGCATCAAAATGTGAGGAAGGATAACGAAAAAGTTGTTTTTCATCATGTATGTATATGGATAGTCATGTAAAACATACAAAATTAGTTTGTAAGCATTTTTTAGCATCAATATGTGAAAACGACAGCGAAAAAGTTGTTTTTCAACATGTATGTATATGGGTAATTATGTAAAACATGCAAAATTAGTTTGTAAGCACTTATTAAGCATCAAAATTTGAAAAAGGTGAGATAAAGCTGAGACAAAGCGTTTGCTGCGTTCTTAGTGCTGAACGAGGTCAGGAAGGCAGATTTTCACACAACTAATGCATGGTCATTGTAAAACATACAAAATAAGTTCATGATCCTGTTTAAGCATCAAAATGTGAGGAAGGATAACGAAAAAGTTGTTTTTCAACATGTATGTATATGGATAGTCATGTAAAACATACAAAATTAGTTTGTAAGCATTTTTTAGCATCAATATGTGAAAAATTACATCGAAAAAGTTGTTTTTCAACATGTGTGTATATGAATAATTATGTAAAACATGCAAAAATTAGTTTGTAAGCATTTATTAAGCATCAAAATTTGAAAAAGGTGAGATAAAGCTGAGACAAAGCGTTTGCTGCGTTCTTAGTGCTGAACGAGGTCAGGAAAGCAGATTGTCACACAACTAATGCATGGTCATTGTAAAACATACAAAATAAGTTCATGACCATGTTTAGGCATCAAAATTTGAAAAAGGTGAGATAAAGCTTAGACAAAGCTTTTGCTGCGTTCTTAGTGCTGAACGAGGTCAGGAAAGCAGATTGTCACACAACTAATGCATGGTCATTGTTAAACATACAAAATAAGTTCATGATCCTGTTTAAGTATCAAAATGTGAGAAAAGAAAACAAAAAAGTTGTTTTTCAACATGTATGTTTATGAATAGTCATGAAAAACATACAAAATTAGTTTGTAAGCATTTTTTAGCATCAATATGTGAAAAAGAACAGCGAAAAAGTTGTTTTTCAACATGTATGTATATGGGTAATTATGTAAAACATGCAAAATTAGTTTGTAAGCATTTATTAAGCATCAAAATTTGAAAAGGTGAGATAAAGCTGAGACAAAGCGTTTGCTGCGTCCTTAGTGCTGAACGAGGTCAGGAAAGCAGATTGTCACACAACTAATGCATGGTCGTTGTAAAACATACAAAATAAGTTCATGATCCTGTTTAAGCATCAAAATGTGAGGAAGGATAACGAAAAAGTTGTTTTTCAACATGTATGTATATGGATAGTGATGTAAAACATGCAAAATTAGTTTGTAAGCACTTATTAAGCATCAATATGTGAAAAAGAACAGCGAAAAAGTTGTTTTTCAACATGTATGTATATGGGTAATTATGTAAAACATGCAAAATTAGTTTGTAAGCACTTATTAAGCATCAAAATTTGAAAAGGGTGAGATAAAGCTTAGACAAAGCGTTTGCTGCGTTCTTAGTGCTGAACGAGGTCAGGAAAGCAGATTGTCACACAACTAATGCATGGTCATTGTAAAACATACAAAATAAGTTCATGACCATGTTTAGGCATCAAAATTTGAAAAAGGTGAGATAAAGCTTAGACAAAGCTTTTGCTGCGTTCTTAGTGCTGAACGAGGTCAGGAAAGCAGATTGTCACACAACTAATGCATGGTCATTGTAAAACATACAAAATAAGTTCATGATCCTGTTTAAGTATCAAAATGTGAGAAAAGAAAACAAAAAAGTTGTTTTTCAACATGTATGTTTATGAATAGTTATGAAAAACATACAAAATTAGTTTGTAAGCATTTTTTAGCATCAATATGTGAAAAAGAACAGCGAAAAAGTTGTTTTTCAACATGTATGTATATGGGTAATTATGTAAAACATGCAAAATTAGTTTGTAAGCACTTATTAAGCATCAAAATTTGAAAAAGGTGAGATAAAGCTGAGACAAAGCGTTTGCTGCGTTCTTAGTGCTGAACGAGGTCAGGAAAGCAGATTGTCACACAACTAATGCATGGTCATTGTAAAACATACAAAATAAGTTCATGATCCTGTTTAAGCATCAAAATGTGAGGAAGGATAACGAAAAAGTTGTTTTTCACATAATGGATAGTCATGATAGTATATGGATAGTCATGTAAAACATACAAAATTAGTTTGTAAGCATTTTTTAGCATCAATATGTGAAAAAGAACATCGAAAAAGTTGTTTTTTAACATGTATGTATATGAATAATTATGTAAAACATGCAAAATTAGTTTGTAAGCATTTATTAAGCATTAAAATTTGAAAAAGGTGAGATAAAGCTGAGACAAAGCGTTTGCTGCGTTCTTAGTGCTGAACGAGGTCAGGAAAGCAGATTGTCACACAGCTAATGCATGGTCATTGTAAAACATACAAAATAAGTTCATGATCATGTTTAAGCATCAAAATTTGAAAAAGGTGAGATAAAGCTTAGACAAAGCGTTTGCTGCGTTCTTAGTGCTGAACGAGGTCTGGAAAGCAGATTGTCACACAACTAATGCATGGTCATTGTAAAACATACAAAATAAGTTCATGAGCATGTTTAAGCATCAAGATGTGAGGAAGGATAACGAAAACGTTGTTTTTCAACATGTATGTATATGGATAGTTATGTAAAACATACAAAATTAGTTTGTAAGCATTTTTTAGCATCAATATGTTAAACAGAACAGCGAAAAAGTTGTTTTTCAACATGTATGTATATGGGTAATTATGTAAAACATGCAAAATTAGTTTGTAAGCACTTATTAAGCATCAAAATTTGAAAAAGGTGAGATAAAGCTGAGACAAAGCGTTTGCTGCGTTCTTAGTGCTGAACGAGGTCAGGAAGGCAGATTTTCACACAACTAATGCATGGTCATTGTAAAACATACAAAATAAGTTCATGATCCTGTTTAAGCATCAAAATGTGAGGAAGGATAACGAAAAAGTTGTTTTTCAACATGTATGTATATGGATAGTCATGTAAAACATACAAAATTAGTTTGTAAGCATTTTTTAGCATCAATATGTGAAAAAGTACATCGAAAAAGTTGTTTTTCAACATGTGTGAATATGAATAATTATGTAAAACATGCAAAAATTAGTTTGTAAGCATTTATTAAGCATCAAAATTTGAAAAAGGTGAGATAAAGCTGAGACAAAGCGTTTGCTGCGTTCTTAGTGCTGAACGAGGTCAGGAAGCAGATTGTCACACAACTAATGCATGGTCATTGTAAAACATACAAAATAAGTTCATGATCCTGTTTAAGCATCAAAATGTGAGGAAGGATAACGAAAAAGTTGTTTTTCAACATGTATGTATATGGATAGTCATGTAAAACATACAAAATTAGTTTGTAAGCATTTTTTAGCATCAATATGTGAAAACGACAGCGAAAAAGTTGTTTTTCAACATGTATGTATATGGGTAATTATGTAAAACATGCAAAATTAGTTTGTAAGCACTTATTAAGCATCAAAATTTGAAAAAGGTGAGATAAAGCTGAGACAAAGCGTTTGCTGCGTTCTTAGTGCTGACCGAGGTCAGGAAAGCAGATTGTCACACAACTAATGCATGGTCATTGTAAAACATACAAAATAAGTTCATGATCCTGTTTAAGCATCAAAATGTGAGGAAGGATAACGAAAAAGTTGTTTTTCATCATGTATGTATATGGATAGTCATGTAAAACATACAAAATTAGTTTGTAAGCATTTTTTAGCATCAATATGTGAAAACGACAGCGAAAAAGTTGTTTTTCAACATGTATGTATATGGGTAATTATGTAAAACATGCAAAATTAGTTTGTAAGCACTTATTAAGCATCAAAATTTGAAAAAGGTGAGATAAACCTGAGACAAAGCGTTTGCTGCGTTCTTAGTGCTGAACGAGGTCAGGAAAGCAGATTGTCACACAACTAATGCATGGTCATTGTAAAACATACAAAATAAGTTCATGACCATGTTTAGGCATCAAAATTTGAAAAAGGTGAGATAAAGCTTAGAAAAAGTTTTTGCTGCGTTCTTAGTGCTGAACGAGGTCAGGAAAGCAGATTGTCACACAACTAATGCATGGTCATTGTAAAACATACAAAATAAGTTCATGACCATGTTTAAGCATCAAAATGTGAGAAAGGATAACGAAAACGTTGTTTTTCAACATGTATGTATATGGATAGTTATGTAAAACATACGAAATTAGTTTGTAAGCACTTTTTAGCATCAATATGTGAAAAAGAAAAGCGAAAAAGTTGTTTTTCAACATATATGTATATGGGTAATTATGTAAAACATGCAAAATTAGTTTGTAAGTACTTATTAAGCATCAAAATTTGAAAAAGGTGAGATAAAGCTGAGACAAAGCGTTTGCTGCGTTCTTAGTGCTGAACGAGGTCAGGAAAGCAGATTGTCACACAACTAATGCATGGTCATTGTAAAACATACAAAATAAGTTCTTGACCATGTTTAGGCATTAAAATTTGAAAAAGGTGAGATAAAGCTTAGACAAAGCGTTTGCTGCGTTCTTAGTGCTGAACGAGGTCTGGAAAGCAGATTGTCACACAACTAATGCATGGTCATTGTAAAACATACAAAATAAGTTCATGATCCTGTTTAAGTATCAAAATGTGAGAAGGGATAACAAAAAAGTTGTTTTTCAACATGTATGTTTATGAATAGTTATAAAAAACATACAAAATTAGTTTGTAAGCATTTTTTAGCATCATTATGTGAAAAAGAACAGCGAAAAAGTTGTTTTTCAACATGTATGTATATGGGTAATTATGTAAAACATGCAAAATTAGTTTGTAAGCACTTATTAAGCATCAAAATTTGAAAAAGGTGAGATAAAGCTGAGACAAAGCGTTTGCTGCGATCTTAGTGCTGAACGAGGTCAGGAAAGCAGATTGTCACACAACTAATGCGTGGTCATTGTAAAACATACAAAATAAGTTCATGATCCTGTTTAAGCATCAAAATGTGAGGAAGGATAACGAAAAAGTTGTTTTTCATCATATATGTATATGGATAGTCATGTAAAACATACAAAATTAGTTTGTAAGCATTTTTTAGCATCAATATGTGAACACGACAGCGAAAAAGTTGTTTTTCAACATGTATGTATATGGGTAATTATGTAAAACATGCAAAATTAGTTTGTAAGCACTTATTAAGAATCAAAATTTGAAAAAGGTGAGATAAAGCTGAGACAAAGCGTTTGCTGCGATCTTAGTGCTGAACGAGGTCATGAAAGCAGATTGTCACACACCTAATGCATGGTCATTGTAAAACATACAAAATAAGTTCATGATCCTGTTTAAGCATCAAAATGTGAGGAAGGATAACGCAAAAGTTGTTTTTCAACATGTATGTATATGGATAGTCATGTAAAACATACAAAATTAGTTTGTAAGTATTTTTTAGTATCAATATGTGAAAAAGAACAGCGAAAAAGTTGTTTTCAACATGTATGTATATGGGTAATTATGTAAAACATGCAAAATTAGTTTGTAAGCACTTATTAAGCATCAAAATTTGAAAAAGGTGAGATAAACCTGAGACAAAGCGTTTGCTGCGTTTTTAGTGCTGAACGAGGTCATGAAAGCAGATTGTCACACACCTAATGCATGGTCATTGTAAAACATACAAAATAAGTTCATGATCCTGTTTAAGCATCAAAATGTGAGGAAGGATAACGCAAAAGTTGTTTTTCAACATGTATGTATATGGATAGTCATGTAAAACATACAAAATTAGTTTGTAAGCACTTTTTAGCATCAATATGTAAAAAAAGACATCGAAAAAGTTGTTTTTCAACATGTATGTATATGGGTAATTATGTAAAACATGCAAAATTAGTTTGTAAGCACTTATTAAGCATCAAAATTTGAAAAAGGTGAGATAAAGCTTAGACAAAGCGTTTGCTGCGTTCTTAGTGCTGAACGAGGTCAGGAAAGCAGATTGTCACACAACTAATGCATGGTCATTGTAAAACATACAAAATAAGTTCATGACCATGTTTAGGCATCAAAATTTGAAAAAGGTGAGATAAAGCTTAGACAAAGCTTTTGCTGCGTTCTTAGTGCTGAACGAGGTCAGGAAAGCAGATTGTCACACAACTAATGCATGGTCATTGTAAAACATACAAAATAAGTTCATGATCCTGTTTAAGTATCAAAATGTGAGAAAAGAAAACAAAAAAGTTGTTTTTCAACATGTATGTTTATGAATAGTTATGAAAAACATACAAAATTAGTTTGTAAGCATTTTTTAGCATCAATATGTGAAAAAGAACAGCGAAAAAGTTGTTTTTCAACATGTATGTATATGGGTAATTATGTAAAACATGCAAAATTAGTTTGTAAGCACTTATTAAGCATCAAAATTTGAAAAAGGTGAGATAAAGCTGAGACAAAGCGTTTGCTGCGTTCTTAGTGCTGAACGAGGTCAGGAAAGCAGATTGTCACACAACTAATGCATGGTCATTGTAAAACATACAAAATAAGTTCATGATCCTGTTTAAGCATCAAAATGTGAGGAAGGATAACGAAAAAGTTGTTTTTCACATAATGGATAGTCATGATAGTATATGGATAGTCATGTAAAACATACAAAATTAGTTTGTAAGCATTTTTTAGCATCAATATGTGAAAAAGAACATCGAAAAAGTTGTTTTTTAACATGTATGTATATGAATAATTATGTAAAACATGCAAAATTAGTTTGTAAGCATTTATTAAGCATTAAAATTTGAAAAAGGTGAGATAAAGCTGAGACAAAGCGTTTGCTGCGTTCTTAGTGCTGAACGAGGTCAGGAAAGCAGATTGTCACACAACTAATGCATGGTCATTGTAAAACATACAAAATAAGTTCATGATCATGTTTAAGCATCAAAATTTGAAAAAGGTGAGATAAAGCTTAGACAAAGCGTTTGCTGCGTTCTTAGTGCTGAACGAGGTCTGGAAAGCAGATTGTCACACAACTAATGCATGGTCATTGTAAAACATACAAAATAAGTTCATGAGCATGTTTAAGCATCAAGATGTGAGGAAGGATAACGAAAACGTTGTTTTTCAACATGTATGTATATGGATAGTTATGTAAAACATACAAAATTAGTTTGTAAGCATTTTTTAGCATCAATATGTTAAACAGAACAGCGAAAAAGTTGTTTTTCAACATGTATGTATATGGGTAATTATGTAAAACATGCAAAATTAGTTTGTAAGCACTTATTAAGCATCAAAATTTGAAAAAGGTGAGATAAAGCTGAGACAAAGCGTTTGCTGCGTTCTTAGTGCTGAACGAGGTCAGGAAGGCAGATTTTCACACAACTAATGCATGGTCATTGTAAAACATACAAAATAAGTTCATGATCCTGTTTAAGCATCAAAATGTGAGGAAGGATAACGAAAAAGTTGTTTTTCAACATGTATGTATATGGATAGTCATGTAAAACATACAAAATTAGTTTGTAAGCATTTTTTAGCATCAATATGTGAAAAAGTACATCGAAAAAGTTGTTTTTCAACATGTGTGAATATGAATAATTATGTAAAACATGCAAAAATTAGTTTGTAAGCATTTATTAAGCATCAAAATTTGAAAAAGGTGAGATAAAGCTGAGACAAAGCGTTTGCTGCGTTCTTAGTGCTGAACGAGGTCAGGAAGCAGATTGTCACACAACTAATGCATGGTCATTGTAAAACATACAAAATAAGTTCATGATCCTGTTTAAGCATCAAAATGTGAGGAAGGATAACGAAAAAGTTGTTTTTCAACATGTATGTATATGGATAGTCATGTAAAACATACAAAATTAGTTTGTAAGCATTTTTTAGCATCAATATGTGAAAACGACAGCGAAAAAGTTGTTTTTCAACATGTATGTATATGGGTAATTATGTAAAACATGCAAAATTAGTTTGTAAGCACTTATTAAGCATCAAAATTTGAAAAAGGTGAGATAAAGCTGAGACAAAGCGTTTGCTGCGTTCTTAGTGCTGACCGAGGTCAGGAAAGCAGATTGTCACACAACTAATGCATGGTCATTGTAAAACATACAAAATAAGTTCATGATCCTGTTTAAGCATCAAAATGTGAGGAAGGATAACGAAAAAGTTGTTTTTCATCATGTATGTATATGGATAGTCATGTAAAACATACAAAATTAGTTTGTAAGCATTTTTTAGCATCAATATGTGAAAACGACAGCGAAAAAGTTGTTTTTCAACATGTATGTATATGGGTAATTATGTAAAACATGCAAAATTAGTTTGTAAGCACTTATTAAGCATCAAAATTTGAAAAAGGTGAGATAAACCTGAGACAAAGCGTTTGCTGCGTTCTTAGTGCTGAACGAGGTCAGGAAAGCAGATTGTCACACAACTAATGCATGGTCATTGTAAAACATACAAAATAAGTTCATGACCATGTTTAGGCATCAAAATTTGAAAAAGGTGAGATAAAGCTTAGAAAAAGTTTTTGCTGCGTTCTTAGTGCTGAACGAGGTCAGGAAAGCAGATTGTCACACAACTAATGCATGGTCATTGTAAAACATACAAAATAAGTTCATGACCATGTTTAAGCATCAAAATGTGAGAAAGGATAACGAAAACGTTGTTTTTCAACATGTATGTATATGGATAGTTATGTAAAACATACGAAATTAGTTTGTAAGCACTTTTTAGCATCAATATGTGAAAAAGAAAAGCGAAAAAGTTGTTTTTCAACATATATGTATATGGGTAATTATGTAAAACATGCAAAATTAGTTTGTAAGTACTTATTAAGCATCAAAATTTGAAAAAGGTGAGATAAAGCTGAGACAAAGCGTTTGCTGCGTTCTTAGTGCTGAACGAGGTCAGGAAAGCAGATTGTCACACAACTAATGCATGGTCATTGTAAAACATACAAAATAAGTTCTTGACCATGTTTAGGCATTAAAATTTGAAAAAGGTGAGATAAAGCTTAGACAAAGCGTTTGCTGCGTTCTTAGTGCTGAACGAGGTCTGGAAAGCAGATTGTCACACAACTAATGCATGGTCATTGTAAAACATACAAAATAAGTTCATGATCCTGTTTAAGTATCAAAATGTGAGAAGGGATAACAAAAAAGTTGTTTTTCAACATGTATGTTTATGAATAGTTATAAAAAACATACAAAATTAGTTTGTAAGCATTTTTTAGCATCATTATGTGAAAAAGAACAGCGAAAAAGTTGTTTTTCAACATGTATGTATATGGGTAATTATGTAAAACATGCAAAATTAGTTTGTAAGCACTTATTAAGCATCAAAATTTGAAAAAGGTGAGATAAAGCTGAGACAAAGCGTTTGCTGCGATCTTAGTGCTGAACGAGGTCAGGAAAGCAGATTGTCACACAACTAATGCGTGGTCATTGTAAAACATACAAAATAAGTTCATGATCCTGTTTAAGCATCAAAATGTGAGGAAGGATAACGAAAAAGTTGTTTTTCATCATATATGTATATGGATAGTCATGTAAAACATACAAAATTAGTTTGTAAGCATTTTTTAGCATCAATATGTGAACACGACAGCGAAAAAGTTGTTTTTCAACATGTATGTATATGGGTAATTATGTAAAACATGCAAAATTAGTTTGTAAGCACTTATTAAGAATCAAAATTTGAAAAAGGTGAGATAAAGCTGAGACAAAGCGTTTGCTGCGATCTTAGTGCTGAACGAGGTCATGAAAGCAGATTGTCACACACCTAATGCATGGTCATTGTAAAACATACAAAATAAGTTCATGATCCTGTTTAAGCATCAAAATGTGAGGAAGGATAACGCAAAAGTTGTTTTTCAACATGTATGTATATGGATAGTCATGTAAAACATACAAAATTAGTTTGTAAGTATTTTTTAGTATCAATATGTGAAAAAGAACAGCGAAAAAGTTGTTTTCAACATGTATGTATATGGGTAATTATGTAAAACATGCAAAATTAGTTTGTAAGCACTTATTAAGCATAAAAATTTGAAAAAGGTGAGATAAACCTGAGACAAAGCGTTTGCTGCGTTTTTAGTGCTGAACGAGGTCAGGAAAGCAGATTGTCACACAACTAATGCATGGTCATTGTAAAACATACAAAATAAGTTCATGATCCTGTTTAAGCATCAAAATTTGAAAAAGGTGAGATAAAGCTGAGACAAAGCGTTTGCTGCGTTCTTAGTGCTGAACGAGATCAGGAAAGCAGATTGTCACACAACTAATGCATGGTCATTGTAAAACATACAAAATAAGTTCATGATCCTGTTTAAGCATCAAAATGTGAGGAAGGATAACGAAAAAGTTGTTTTTCACATAATGGATAGTCATGATAGTATATGGATAGTCATGTAAAACATACAAAATTAGTTTGTAAGCATTTTTTAGCATCAATATGTGAAAAAGAACATCGAAAAAGTTGTTTTTCAACATGTATGTATATGAATAATTATGTAAAACATGCAAAATTAGTTTGTAAGCATTTATTAAGCATCAAAATTTGAAAAAGGTGAGATAAAGCTGAGACAAAGCGTTTGCTGCGTTCTTAGTGCTGAACGAGGTCAGGAAAGCAGATTGTCACACAACTAATGCATGGTCATTGTAAAACATACAAAATAAGTTCATGAGCATGTTTAAGCATCAAAATGTGAGGAAGGATAACGAAAACGTTGTTTTTCAACATGTATGTATATGGATAGTTATGTAAAACATACAAAATTAGTTTGTAAGCATTTTTTAGCATCAATATGTTAAACAGAACAGCGAAAAAGTTGTTTTTCAACATGTATGTATATGGGTAATTATGTAAAACATGCAAAATTAGTTTGTAAGCACTTATTAAGCATCAAAATTTGAAAAAGGTGAGATAAAGCTGAGACAAAGCGTTTGCTGCGTTCTTAGTGCTGAACGAGGTCAGGAAGGCAGATTTTCACACAACTAATGCATGGTCATTGTAAAACATACAAAATAAGTTCATGATCCTGTTTAAGCATCAAAATGTGAGGAAGGATAACGAAAAAGTTGTTTTTCAACATGTATGTATATGGATAGTCATGTAAAACATACAAAATTAGTTTGTAAGCATTTTTTAGCATCAATATGTGAAAAAGTACATCGAAAAAGTTGTTTTTCAACATGTGTGTATATGAATAATTATGTAAAACATGCACAAATTAGTTTGTAAGCATTTATTAAGCATCAAAATTTGAAAAAGGTGAGATAAAGCTGAGACAAAGCGTTTGCTGCGTTCTTAGTGCTGAACGAGGTCAGGAAGCAGATTGTCACACAACTAATGCATGGTCATTGTAAAACATACAAAATAAGTTCATGATCCTGTTTAAGCATCAAAGTGAGGAAGGATAACGAAAAAGTTGTTTTTCATCATGTATGTATATGGATAGTCATGTAAAACATACAAAATTAGTTTGTAAGCATTTTTTAGCATCAATATGTGAAAACGACAGCGAAAAAGTTGTTTTTCAACATGTATGTATATGGGTAATTATGTAAAACATGCAAAATTAGTTTGTAAGCACTTATTAAGCATCAAAATTTGAAAAAGGTGAGATAAAGCTGAGACAAAGCGTTTGCTGCGTTCTTAGTGCTGAACGAGGTCAGGAAAGCAGATTGTCACACAACTAATGCATGGTCATTGTAAAACATACAAAATAAGTTCATGACCATGTTTAAGCATCAAAATGTGAGAAAGGATAACGAAAACGTTGTTTTTCAACATGTATGTATATGGATAGTTATGTAAAACATACGAAATTAGTTTGTAAGCACTTTTTAGCATCAATATGTGAAAAAGAAAAGCGAAAAAGTTGTTTTTCAACATATATGTATATGGGTATACATATGTAAACATATGTATATGGGTATACTTATGTAAAACATGCAAAATTAGTTTGTAAGTACTTATTAAGCATCAAAATTTGAAAAAGGTGAGATAAACCTGAGACAAAGCGTTTGCTGCGTTCTTAGTGCTGAACGAGGTCAGGAAAGCAGATTGTCACACAACTAATGCATGGTCATTGTAAAACATACAAAATAAGTTCATGACCATGTTTAGGCATCAAAATTTGAAAAAGGTGAGATAAAGCTTAGACAAAGCGTTTGCTGCGTTCTTAGTGCTGAACGAGGTCTGGAAAGCAGATTGTCACACAACTAATGCATGGTCATTGTAAAACATACAAAATAAGTTCATGATCCTGTTTAAGTATCAAAATGTGAGAAGGGATAACAAAAAAGTTGTTTTTCAACATGTATGTTTATGAATAGTTATAAAAAACATACAAAATTAGTTTGTAAGCATTTTTTAGTATCATTATGTGAAAAAGAACAGCGAAAAAGTTGTTTTTCAACATGTATGTATATGGGTAATTATGTAAAACATACAAAATTAGTTTGTAAGCACTTATTAAGCATCAAAATTTGAAAAAGGTGAGATAAAGCTGAGACAAAGCGTTTGCTGCGATCTTAGTGCTGAACGAGGTCAGGAAAGCAGATTGTCACACAACTAATGCATGGTCATTGTAAAACATACAAAATAAGTTCATGATCCTGTTTAAGCATCAAAATGTGAGGAAGGATAACGAAAAAGTTGTTTTTCATCATGTATGTATATGGATAGTCATGTAAAACATACAAAATTAGTTTGTAAGCATTTTTTAGCATCAATATGTGAACACGACAGCGAAAAAGTTGTTTTTCAACATGTATGTATATGGGTAATTATGTAAAACATGCAAAATTAGTTTGTAAGCACTTATTAAGAATCAAAATTTGAAAAAGGTGAGATAAAGCTGAGACAAAGCGTTTGCTGCGATCTTAGTGCTGAACGAGGTCATGAAAGCAGATTGTCACACACCTAATGCATGGTCATTGTAAAACATACAAAATAAGTTCATGATCCTGTTTAAGCATCAAAATGTGAGGAAGGATAACGCAAAAGTTGTTTTTCAACATGTATGTATATGGATAGTCATGTAAAACATACAAAATTAGTTTGTAAGTATTTTTTAGTATCAATATGTGAAAAAGAACAGCGAAAAAGTTGTTTTCAACATGTATGTATATGGGTAATTATGTAAAACATGCAAAATTAGTTTGTAAGCACTTATTAAGCATCAAAATTTGAAAAAGGTGAGATAAACCTGAGACAAAGCGTTTGCTGCGTTTTTAGTGCTGAACGAGGTCAGGAAAGCAGATTGTCACACAACTAATGCATGGTCATTGTAAAACATACAAAATAAGTTCATGATCCTGTTTAAGCATCAAAATGTGAGGAAGGATAACGAAAAAGTTGTTTTTCAACATGTATGTATATGAATAATTATGTAAAACATGCAAAATTAGTTTATAAGCATTTATTAAGCATCAGAATTTGAAAAAGGTGGGATGAAGCTGAGACAAAGCGTTTGCTTCGTTCTTAGTGCTGAACGAGGTCAGGAAAGCAGATTGTCACACAACTAATGCAGGGTCATTGTAAAACATACAAAATAAGTTCATGACCATGTTTAAGCATCAAAATGTGAGAAAGGATAACGAAAACGTTGTTTTTCAACATGTATGTATATGGATAGTTATGTAAAACATACAAAATTAGTTTGTAAGCACTTTTTAGCATCAATATGTGAAAAAGAACAGCGAAAAAGTTGTTTTTCAACATATATGTACAGTATATGGGTAATTATGTAAAACATGCAAAATTAGTTTGTAAGTACTTATTAAGCATCAAAATTT
Source organism: Clarias gariepinus (assembly GCF_024256425.1). Classification (NCBI taxonomy): domain Eukaryota; kingdom Metazoa; phylum Chordata; class Actinopteri; order Siluriformes; family Clariidae; genus Clarias; species Clarias gariepinus. Next base: position 12,636,014 of record NC_071123.1, on the reverse strand, counting down.
GAAAAAGGTGAGATAAAGCTGAGACAAAGCGTTTGCTGCGTTCTTAGTGCTGATCGAGGTCAGGAAAGCAGATTGTCACACAACTAATGCATGGTCATTGTAAAACATACAAAATAAGTTCATGATCCTGTTTAAGTATCAAAATGTGAGAAGGGATAACAAAAAAGTTGTTTTTCAACATGTATGTTTATGAATAGTTATGAAAAACATACAAAATTAGTTTGTAAGCATTTTTTAGCATCAATATGTGAAAAAGAACAGCGAAAAAGTTGTTTTTCAACATGTATGTATATGGGTAATTATGTAAAACATGCAAAATTAGTTTGTAAGCACTTATTAAGCATCAAAATTTGAAAAAGGTGAGATAAAGCTGAGACAAAGCGTTTGCTGCGTTCTTAGTGCTGAACGAGGTCAGGAAAGCAGATTGTCACACAACTAATGCATGGTCATTGTAAAACATACAAAATAAGTTCATGATCCTGTTTAAGCATCAAAATGTGAGGAAGGATAACGAAAAAGTTGTTTTTCACATAATGGATAGTCATGATAGTATATGGATAGTCATGTAAAACATACAAAATTAGTTTGTAAGCATTTTTTAGCATCAATATGTGAAAAAGAACATCGAAAAAGTTGTTTTTCAACATGTATGTATATGAATAATTATGTAAAACATGCAAAATTAGTTTGTAAGCATTTATTAAGCATCAAAATTTGCAAAAGGTGAGATAAAGCTGAGACAAAGCGTTTGCTGCGTTCTTAGTGCTGAACGAGGTCTGGAAAGCAGATTGTCACACAACTAATGCATGGTCATTGTAAAACATACAAAATAAGTTCATGAGCATGTTTAAGCATCAAGATGTGAGGAAGGATAACGAAAACGTTGTTTTTCAACATGTATGTATATGGATAGTTATGTAAAACATACAAAATTAGTTTGTAAGCATTTTTTAGCATCAATATGTTAAACAGAACAGCGAAAAAGTTGTTTTTCAACATGTATGTATATGGGTAATTATGTAAAACATGCAAAATTAGTTTGTAAGCACTTATTAAGCATCAAAATTTGAAAAAGGTGAGATAAAGCTGAGACAAAGCGTTTGCTGCGTTCTTAGTGCTGAACGAGGTCAGGTAGGCAGATTTTCACACAACTAATGCATGGTCATTGTAAAACATACAAAATAAGTTCATGATCCTGTTTAAGCATCAAAATGTGAGGAAGGATAACGAAAAAGTTGTTTTTCAACATGTATGTATATGGATAGTCATGTAAAACATACAAAATTAGTTTGTAAGCATTTTTTAGCATCAATATGTGAAAAAGTACATCGAAAAAGTTGTTTTTCAACAAGTGTGTATATGAATAATTATGTAAAACATGCAAAAATTAGTTTGTAAGCATTTATTAAGCATCAAAATTTGAAAAAGGTGAGATAAAGCTGAGACAAAGCGTTTGCTGCGTTCTTAGTGCTGAACGAGGTCAGGAAGCAGATTGTCACACAACTAATGCATGGTCATTGTAAAACATACAAAATAAGTTCATGATCCTGTTTAAGCATCAAAATGTGAGGAAGGATAACGAAAAAGTTGTTTTTCAACATGTATGTATATGGATAGTCATGTAAAACATACAAAATTAGTTTGTAAGCATTTTTTAGCATCAATATGTGAAAACGACAGCGAAAAAGTTGTTTTTCAACATGTATGTATATGGGTAATTATGTAAAACATGCAAAATTAGTTTGTAAGCACTTATTAAGCATCAAAATTTGAAAAAGGTGAGATAAAGCTGAGACAAAGCGTTTGCTGCGTTCTTAGTGCTGAACGAGGTCAGGAAAGCAGATTGTCACACAACCAATGCATTGTCATTGTAAAACATACAAAATAAGTTCATGACCATGTTTAGGCATCAAAATGTGAAAAAGGTGAGTTAAAGCTTAGACAAAGCGTTTGCTGCGTTCTTAGTGCTGAACGAGGTCAGGAAAGCAGATTGTCACACAACTAATGCATGGTCATTGTAAAACATACAAAATAAGTTCATGATCCTGTTTAAGCATCAAAATGTGAGAAGGGATAACAAAAAAGTTGTTTTTCAACATGTATGTTTATGAATAGTTATGTAAAACATACAAAATTAGTTTGTAAGCATTTTTTAGCATCAATATGTGAAAAAGAACAGCGAAAAAGTTGTTTTTCAACATGTATGTATATGGGTAATTATGTAAAACATGCAAAATTAGTTTGTAAGCACTTATTAAGCATCAAAATTTGAAAAAGGTGAGATAAAGCTGAGACAAAGCGTTTGCTGCGTTCTTAATGCTGAACGAGGTCAGGAAAGCAGATTGTCACACAACTAATGCATGGTCATTGTAAAACATACAAAATAAGTTCATGATCCTGTTTAAGCATCAAAATGTGAGGAAGGATAACGAAAAAGTTGTTTTCACATAATGGATAGTCATGATAGTATATGGATAGTCATGTAAAACATACAAAATTAGTTTGTAAGCACTTTTTAGCATCAATATGTGAAAAAGAACATCGAAAAAGTTGTTTTTCAACATGTATGTATATAAATAATTATGTCAAACATGCAAAATTAGTTTGTAAGCACTTATTAAGCATCAAAATTTGAAAAAGGTGAGATAAAGCTGAGACAAAGCGTTTGCTGCGTCCTTAGTGCTGAACGAGGTCAGGAAAGCAGATTGTCACACAACTAATGCATGGTCGTTGTAAAACATACAAAATAAGTTCATGATCCTGTTTAAGCATCAAAATGTGAGGAAGGATAACGAAAAAGTTGTTTTTCAACATGTATGTATATGGATAGTGATGTAAAACATGCAAAATTAGTTTGTAAGCACTTATTAAGCATCAATATGTGAAAAAGAACAGCGAAAAAGTTGTTTTTCAACATGTATGTATATGGATAGTGATGTAAAACATGCAAAATTAGTTTGTAAGCACTTATTAAGCATCAAAATTTGAAAAAGGTGAGATAAAGCTGAGACAAAGCGTTTGCTGCGTTCTTAGTGCTGAACGAGGTCAGGAAAGCAGATTGTCACACAACTAATGCATGGTCATTGTAAAACATACAAAATAAGTTCATGATCCTGTTTAAGCATCAAAATGTGAGGAAGGATAACGAAAAAGTTGTTTTTCATCATGTATGTATATGGATAGTCATGTAAAACATACAAAATTAGTTTGTAAGCATTTTTTAGCATCAATATGTGAAAACGACAGCGAAAAAGTTGTTTTTCAACATGTATGTATATGGGTAATTATGGAAAACATGCAAAATTAGTTTGTAAGCACTTATTAAGAATCAAAATTTGAAAAAGGTGAGATAAAGCTGAGACAAAGCGTTTGCTGCGATCTTACTGCTGAACGAGGTCAGGAAAGCAGATTGTCACACACCTAATGCATGGTCATTGTAAAACATACAAAATAAGTTCATGATCCTGTTTAAGCATCAAAATGTGAGGAAGGATAACGAAAAAGTTGTTTTTCAACATGTATGTATATGGATAGTCATGTAAAACATACAAAATTAGTTTGTAAGTATTTTTTAGTATCAATATGTGAAAAAGAACAGCGAAAAAGTTGTTTTCAACATGTATGTATATGGGTAATTATGTAAAACATGCAAAATTAGTTTGTAAGCACTTATTAAGCATCAAAATTTGAAAAAGGTGAGATAAACCTGAGACAAAGCGTTTGCTGCGTTTTTAGTGCTGAACGAGGTCAGGAAAGCAGATTGTCACACAACTAATGCATGGTCATTGTAAAACATACAAAATAAGTTCATGAGCCTGTTTAAGCATCAAAATGTGAGGAAGGATAACGAAAAAGTTGTTTTTCAACATGTATGTATATGAACAATTATGTAAAACATGCAAAATTAGTTTGTAAGCATTTATTAAGCATCAAAATTTGAAAAAGTTGAGATAAAGCTTAGACAAAGCGTTTGCTGCGTTCTTAGTGCTGAACGAGGTCTGGAAAGCAGATTGTCACACAACTAATGCATGGTCATTGTAAAACATACAAAATAAGTTCATGAGCATGTTTAAGCATCAAGATGTGAGGAAGGATAACGAAAACGTTGTTTTTCAACATGTATGTATATGGATAGTTATGTAAAACATACAAAATTAGTTTGTAAGCATCTTTTAGCATCAATATGTTAAACAGAACAGCGAAAAAGTTGTTTTTCAACATGTATGTATATGGGTAATTATGTAAAACATGCAAAATTAGTTTGTAAGCACTTATTAAGCATCAAAATTTGAAAAAGGTGAGATAAAGCTGAGACAAAGCGTTTGCTGCGTTCTTAGTGCTGAACGAGGTCAGGAAGGCAGATTGTCACACAACTAATGCATGGTCATTGTAAAACATACAAAATAAGTTCATGATCCTGTTTAAGCATCAAAATGTGAGGAAGGATAACGAAAAAGTTGTTTTTCAACATGTATGTATATGGATAGTCATGTAAAACATACAAAATTAGTTTGTAAGCATTTTTTAGCATCAATATGTGAAAAAGTACATCGAAAAAGTTGTTTTTCAACATGTGTGTATATGAATAATTATGTAAAACATGCAAAAATTAGTTTGTAAGCATTTATTAAGCATCAAAATTTGAAAAAGGTGAGATAAAGCTGAGACAAAGCGTTTGCTGCGTTCTTAGTGCTGAACGAGGTCAGGAAGCAGATTGTCACACAACTAATGCATGGTCATTGTAAAACATACAAAATAAGTTCATGATCCTGTTTAAGCATCAAAATGTGAGGAAGGATAACGAAAAAGTTGTTTTTCAACATGTATGTATATGGATAGTCATGTAAAACATACAAAATTAGTTTGTAAGCATTTTTTAGCATCAATATGTGAAAACGACAGCGAAAAAGTTGTTTTTCAACATGTATGTATATGGGTAATTATGTAAAACATGCAAAATTAGTTTGTAAGCACTTATTAAGCATCAAAATTTGAAAAAGGTGAGATAAAGCTGAGACAAAGCGTTTGCTGCGTTCTTAGTGCTGAACGAGGTCAGGAAAGCAGATTGTCACACAACTAATGCATGGTCATTGTAAAACATACAAAATAAGTTCATGATCCTGTTTAAGCATCAAAATGTGAGGAAGGATAACGAAAAAGTTGTTTTTCATCCTGTATGTATATGGATAGTCATGTAAAACATACAAAATTAGTTTGTAAGCATTTTTAAGCATCAATATGTGAAAACGACAGCGAAAAAGTTGTTTTTCAACATGTATGTATATGGGTAATTATGTAAAACATGCAAAATTAGTTTGTAAGCACTTATTAAGCATCAAAATTTGAAAAAGGTGAGATAAACCTGAGACAAAGCGTTTGCTGCGTTCTTAGTGCTGAACGAGGTCAGGAAAGCAGATTGTCACACAACTAATGCATGGTCATTGTAAAACATACAAAATAAGTTCATGACCATGTTTAGGCATCAAAATTTGAAAAAGGTGAGATAAAGCTTAGAAAAAGCTTTTGCTGCGTTCTTAGTGCTGAACGAGGTCAGGAAAGCAGATTGTCACACAACTAATGCATGGTCATTGTAAAACATACAAAATAAGTTCATGACCATGTTTAAGCATCAAAATGTGAGAAAGGATAACGAAAACGTTGTTTTTCAACATGTATGTATATGGATAGTTATGTAAAACATACGAAATTAGTTTGTAAGCACTTTTTAGCATCAATATGTGAAAAAGAAAAGCGAAAAAGTTGTTTTTCAACATATATGTATATGGGTAATTATGTAAAACATGCAAAATTAGTTTGTAAGTACTTATTAAGCATCAAAATTTGAAAAAGGTGAGATAAAGCTGAGACAAAGCGTTTGCTGCGTTCTTAGTGCTGAACGAGGTCAGGAAAGCAGATTGTCACACAACTAATGCATGGTCATTGTAAAACATACAAAATAAGTTCATGACCATGTTTAGGCATCAAAATTTGAAAAACGTGAGATAAAGCTTAGACAAAGCGTTTGCTGCGTTCTTAGTGCTGAACGAGGTCAGGAAAGCAGATTGTCACACAACTAATGCATGGTCATTGTAAAACATACAAAATAAGTTCGACTGTTACGACCCAGTCTAGGGTTGAGTCATACAGCAATGAGGATAAGGGAAAAGAGATACAAGGAAACGGTAGAAATATATGGATATGTAGAGAGATGTAGAGAGAAAACCAGCTAGCAAAGGAGTCAACGGAAGCGAAAATCGTTTCAAAGTTATATTGAGGAAAATACAGATACATACAACAAGGTATAGAACAAAAGAAATACCGGATTTAGCTTCAGGGTGGACCAAGGCCAAAATAATAAACAGAAAGTACTGGTTTTAAACAGCTAACTTCCTGAAAGCAAATTAAACCAAAAAACAGAATACTTCCCTAACTCCCTAACAATAAACACAGTGAAAAGAAACCCCCCCCCCACCCAAAAAAAACTGGCAGCCACACCCTTACTACCGGGGAAGAACGTTCAGCCCATATACGCAAGTGAGCAGTTTTAAAAGGTTCAACCATCTCTACCCAAATAAATAGATATTCAGCAATTTAACCAAAAGTCAAGGTCAAAGAACCGGATACAAGTCGTAGGAAGAAGTCTTAACATTAGCTACGCAAGCTATACACATACAGAGTTTACACAGTCTTTAAATAGCAAAATACAAAAACAGATAAAACGAAGCCACGCAGAGTTTTACACCGTCTCTAGATAGCAAATACCAAAAAGCAGATAAAACGAAGCCCAGCAGAGCTCTACACAAACCGAAGGGGAGCTCCCCTCTTCATGTTTGCGACACAGTTAAATAATGTCCCTCATTGATGACGTCAGGACGGTGGGGAGGAAGATAGCCACGCCTGGCTGATGACGAGCAGCATAAGCATCCCGGACTGGAGTTCGGAACGGATCCATCTGTGCACACAAAACAGACACACAAACACAGACAAAAATATACGCGCCCCGGCGGGCCGTAACACCCCCCCACACAAGTGTGAACCACATCTTGGTTCACATTAAACTATAAATAAACACATGATGAACACCTAATTAACTCCGAGACAATGTGTCAGCCACTAAGTTGAGTGTACCTTTCTTATGGGTGATATTCAGATTAAACCCCTGAACAATAAGGGACCAACGCATCAGTCTCTGGTTGGTATTGCACATTCGATGGAGAAATACTAATGGGTTATGGTCTGTGTAAACCTGAATAGGAATGGAACTGTTACCCAGGTATACCTCGAAGTGTTGTAAAGCCATTAATAAAGCTAATGCCTCTTTCTCAATGGTACTATAATGAAGTTGGTGTTTGGCGAACTTCTTGGAAAAGTAGCACACAGGATGATCTAGCCCATGGCTGTCTTCCTGTATGAGCACAGCCCCGACAGCGGTCCCACTGGCGTCTACTTCCAACTTGAACGGCTGACTTAAATTAGGGGCAGAGAGAACGGGAGAGCTGGTTAACAACAGCTTAACCGCATCAAAGGAGGCCTGACACTCAGGAGACCACTTAAAGGGAACCTTAGGGCTTAACAAATTCGTGAGACTTAACACAACATCCGAGAAGTTCTTACAGAAACATCGGTAGTAACCAGCCATCCCTAGGAAACGTCTGAGGCATCGCCTCGTCTTGGGCACAGGAAAAGCATTAATAGCTTGTATTTTCGCATCGAGGGGTTTCACTACCCCTTGTCCAACCAGTTTCCCTAAATATGAAACCACCCCTTTTCCAAATTCACATTTATCCAGATTTAAAACAAGCGAAGCATCAGAAAGTCGGGTAAAAACTAGTTCGAGTAATTCTAAGTGTCGCTCCCATGTATCCGAATATACTACCACATCATCAAGGTAGGCTGCACAATTCGGAACGTCCCCAAGTATACCGTTCATGAGCCTTTGGAAGGTGGCTGGAGCATTACGAAGGCCAAAAGCCATGACTGTATACTGGAGGAAGGTGTCAGGAGTGGCGAAGGCGGAAATCTGGGATGCTCTAGGCGTAAGAGGTACCTGCCAGTACCCCTTTAGAAGATCCAATTTCGTTGTGAATCTTGCTGTACCCACACAATCAACACAGTCTTCTAGTCTAGGCATCGGAAACGGATCAGGCCGAGTCACAGCATTAACCTTCCTGTAATCAGTACAAAAGCGAAACGAGGAATCAGCCTTAGGCACCAATATGCACGGCGAACACCAAGGACTGACACTAGGAACGGCTAATCCATGATTAACTAAATACTCTGTTTCTTGCTTCATAATTTCACGTTTAACAGGATTAGTTCGATAGGGATGTTGCCTAATAGGGGAATGGTCACCTACATCAATATCATGCTCGAGTACAGTAGTGCGAGACGGGACATCTGAAAACAAGCGAGGGAATTCGTAAAGAAGTGTTTGGATGTCTTCCTGAAAGGAGGGTGGCAAACTTCCTAACTTCTCTGGCAAACGTTGTAATACCTCTGAGTTGAGCAGGTGAACAGACGAAACACAATTTCGGCCAAGATACAAACCATCCACCTCTGGAGAGTATACGGAAAGCGGCACAGCCGCTTCAACAGGTGAAACCACTTCTGAGGCTGTTGACAAAACAGGCTGGAGCTCGGAGGGTGGCGTGCGAACACAATACCTTTTCAACAAATTCACATGGCAGACCCGAGTTTTGTGCTTACGATCAGGAGTCTTAATAACATAATCGGTAGGGCTAAGCTTCTGCTTAATTTCATACGGACCAACAAATCTAGCGTTAAGTGAGGATCCTGGCACTGGTAACAACGCTAGAACTTTATCTCCGATACCAAATGAACGGGGAACGGCCTTACGGTCATACCGCTCCTTCATGTCCCCTTGTGTAGACTGCAAAGCCTTATGAGCCATATCCCGAGCCAATTTTAAACGTTTACGGAGAGTACGAACATAAGCTAAAATCGACTTCTCAGAGGAAGCTGGTGTGGACAACCATTGTTCCTGCAGGACCTTTAGCGGCCCTCGTAGTGTGTGGCCAAACACAAGTTCAGAAGGGCTGAACCCAAGGGACTCCTGCACCGCATCCCGAATTGCGAACAATAACAGGGGAACCCCTTCATCCCAGTCCCTCCCAGTTTCTAGGCAATAGGAGCGAAGCATGCTCTTGAGGGTCTGATGAAAACGTTCAAGAGCACCCTGTGACTCGGGGTGATAAGCACTGGAAACCTGATGAGTTATTTTTAACTCCCTAACCACCTGAGAGAACAATTTTGACGTAAAATTAGTGCCACGATCGGTTTGTATATGTTTAGGCAAGCCAAAGGTAGTGCAAAACTTAACAAGATGCTTAATGACGGTTTTCGACTGAAGTGTGCGCATGGGAATGGCTTCGGGAAAACGAGTAGCAGCACACATGAGAGTGAGCAAGTAGCAATTTCCCGCACGAGTCTTAGGCAGAGGACCCACACAATCAATAATAAGACGCTCAAATGGCTCAGCGTTAATGGAAATAGGATTGAGGGGAGCAGGCGGAATAACTTGGTTAGGTTTCCCCACCATCTGGCAGGTATGACAAGTACGGCAATAATGTGCTATATCACTTTTCATTCCCGGCCACACAAAATACTTTAACGCACGCGAGTACGTTTTCCGAATACCCAAATGTCCAGAACAGGGGTGGTCATGAGCTAATTTCAACACTTGGTTTCTCAAAGTGTGAGGTACTACCACCTGAACTACCTCCAACCAGCTTTCATCAGAATTTGGAGGAGACCATTTCCTCATTAAAACGCCACTTTCCACAAAATAAGCAGTTGAATGATTCACCAACTCAAACTTCTCTACTACAGAATCAAAACAGTGTGCTAAGGAAGAATCTTCCTTTTGAGCTGCAATTAACTGGGTGCGTGATATGGTCAATTCAACATCGAGCTCAGAATGGCTGATAGCCTTATTTTTATCTTCATAGGCAGGGGACACACTAGAATCACTTTGAAGAATTTCGTGATTCAAAGGTTCCTCACGACACAGAAACGTTTCCGACAAATCTACAACACTACCCAATCTTTTTTGTTGGGCACGCGTTAGCACACAAGTAGGAAACACAGAAGGGTACAAAGTGACGACATCGGGGTGATGATTATCTGGAACAGACACAACTTCCGGTAAAGGAAAAACTTTGTCACCGGCGATATCGTTTCCCAAAATGAAAGTGATACCACTAACGGGTAACGTTGGACGCACGGCCACCTTTACCAGGCCGGAGAAATGGTCCGCCTCTAAGAATACATAATGTAAGGGTGCACGAATCACAGTCAAATCAATACCCTGAATTAGAACATCACTGCCGGCGTAAGAATCTGCGGAAAGGGAAAGCACACTTTCCAGAATAACAGACTGAGCAGACCCAGTGTCCCTCAAAATTTTAATAGGATGCTTCACTTCACTGGCACCCAACGATACATAACCCGATGAAGTGAAAGATTCAAATACCGGTTCAACCGTAGACTGGGGTCCCAACATATCGGGTAAAATTTCAGCAGCATTTACCTTTTTAACGGCCGGTTGCGATCTTACACTTTTCCGTTTTAAAACAGGGCACATGGCAATTAGATGTCCCTTTTCGTGGCAATAAAAACACTCACGCGTTTCAGGAGAAGAATCAGTGGATGAGCGAGTCAGAGGCGGCGGATTAGCCTTCAACAAGCGTAAGGATACATCCTTACGTGCCGAGGACGCATTAAACACGGTTTTATGAGTTAGCACAAATTCATCCGCTACAATTGCGGCTTTTGATACAACTTCGATCTTTTGTTCGTTTAAATATACGATCAACGGTTCAGGGAGACAAGATTTAAACTCTTCCAGCAGGATTAACTCCTTAAGTTGCTCAAAGTTTTCAACACCACATGCTAAGCACCACTTATCAAAAAGCAGGGACTTCCCACGAGCGAATTCGACATAAGTTTGGCTAGCTGATTTAACTGAATTCCGAAAACTCTGTCTATAAGCTTCGGGCACACGCTCGTATACCCGAAGAACAGCGGCCTTAACTGCCTCATAATCTAAACTCTGTTCTAATGACAGCGCAGAGCACACTTCTTGGGCTTTGCCTGACAATTTACATTGCAATAACAGAGTCCATAAATTTTTCGGCCAATTTAACGTAGTAGCGATTCTTTCAAATACAGAAAAGTATGCATCAACCTCATTTTCTCTAAACACAGGCACTAAACCAATATGTCTACTAACATCGAAGGCAGGCTGACTTACCGGAGAGGGCTGAATCGGAGCAGAGGGTGACGCCAGCATGCAGAAGGCCCCAGCCTCCATGGGAGCAGATGAACCAGCTAGAGAAGAACAGAACTTCCGCGGGCGTGGTACGGGCCGGTTACTCTGAGCAGCCGCGCCCCGCGTCTGTCTCTCAGCGTCCATCTCCTTCTCCCGAATGCGCAGTAGCTGCGTCTTATATTCTTGTCGCTTGATTTCCAGCTCTAACTCCTTCAAAGCCATCTGCATCCCGAGGTTTTCCACCCCGGCCCGCGGCCGTTCAGGAACCTCCGTATCTTCCAACCACTCTTCGAACTCCTCAACGGCAGCAGCCGTTCCCGAAGCCGGAAGTGGCTGCCTGGATACACTCGGATGCCCCTCTCGCTCAGGCAAAACCTGCAGCGCCAATAGTGCCTCATACAAAGCTGTCTTAACCACCTTCTTAGTGGCTAGTCTTGGAACTGAAATATCGAAAAAATCGGCTACTAACAGTAAATCATCCTTCCTACATCTATCGAACGATTCCAAAGTCGGACAGAGCGTAAATGAAGTAAGATCGAACGCCATGATTAATATGACCGATTAATGAATAATCAATTAATCGATATCCCGGACGAGCCCCCAATTCTGTTACGACCCAGTCTAGGGTTGAGTCATACAGCAATGAGGATAAGGGAAAAGAGATACAAGGAAACGGTAGAAATATATGGATATGTAGAGAGATGTAGAGAGAAAACCAGCTAGCAAAGGAGTCAACGGAAGCGAAAATCGTTTCAAAGTTATATTGAGGAAAATACAGATACATACAACAAGGTATAGAACAAAAGAAATACCGGATTTAGCTTCAGGGTGGACCAAGGCCAAAATAATAAACAGAAAGTACTGGTTTTAAACAGCTAACTTCCTGAAAGCAAATTAAACCAAAAAACAGAATACTTCCCTAACTCCCTAACAATAAACACAGTGAAAAGAACTGGACTGGAGTTCGGAACGGATCCATCTGTGCACACAAAACAGACACACAAACACAGACAAAAATATACGCGCCCCGGCGGGCCGTAACAATGATCCTGTTTAAGCATCAAAATGTGAGGAAGGATAACGCAAAAGTTGTTTTTCAACATGTATGTATATGGATAGTCATGTAAAACATACAAAATTTGTTTGTAAGTATTTTTTAGTATCAATATGTGAAAAAGAACAGCGAAAAAGTTGTTTTCAACATGTATGTATATGGGTAATTATGTAAAACATGCAAAATTAGTTTGTAAGCACTTATTAAGCATCAAAATTTGAAAAAGGTGAGATAAAGCTGAGACAAAGCGTTTGCTGCGTTCTTAGTGCTGAACGAGGTCAGGAAAGCAGATTGTCACACAACTAATGCATGGTCATTGTAAAACATACAAAATAAGTTCATGATCCTGTTTAAGCATCAAAATGTGAGGAAGGATAACGAAAAAGTTGTTTTCACATAATGGATAGTCATGATAGTATATGGATAGTCATGTAAAACATACAAAATTAGTTTGTAAGCACTTTTTAGCACCAATATGTGAAAAAGAACATCGAAAAAGTTGTTTTTCAACATGTATGTATATAAATAATTATGTCAAACATGCAAAATTAGTTTGTAAGTACTTATTAAGCATTAAAATTTGAAAAAGGTGAGATAAAGCTGAGACAAAGCGTTTGCTGCGTTCTTAGTGCTGAACGAGGTCAGGAAAGCAGATTGTCACACAACTAATGCATGGTCATTGTAAAACATACAAAATAAGTTCATGATCCTGTTTAAGCATCAAAATGTGAGGAAGGATAACGAAAAAGATGTTTTTCAATATGTATGTATATGGATAGTCATGTAAAACATACAAAATAAGTTTGTAAGCATTTTTTAGCATCAATATGTGAAAAAGAACAGCGAAAAAGTTGTTTTTCAACATGTATGTATATGGGTATTTATGTAAAACATGCAAAATTAGTTTGTAAGCACTTATTAAGCATCAAAATTTGAAAAAGGTGAGATAAAGCTGAGACAAAGCGTTTGCTGCGTTCTTAGTGCTGAACGAGGTCAGGAAAGCAGATTGTCACACAACTAATGCATGGTCATTGTAAAACATACAAAATAAGTTCATGATCCTGTTTAAGCATCAAAATGTGAGGAAGGATAACGAAAAAGTTGTTTTTCATCATGTATGTATATGGATAGTCATGTAAAACATACAAAATTAGTTTGTAAGCATTTTTTAGCATCAATATGTGAAAACGACAGCGAAAAAGTTGTTTTTCAACATGTATGTATATGGGTAATTATGGAAAACATGCAAAATTAGTTTGTAAGCACTTATTAAGAATCAAAATTTGAAAAAGGTGAGATAAAGCTGAGACAAAGCGTTTGCTGCGATCTTACTGCTGAACGAGGTCAGGAAAGCAGATTGTCACACACCTAATGCATGGTCATTGTAAAACATACAAAATAAGTTCATGATCCTGTTTAAGCATCAAAATGTGAGGAAGGATAACGAAAAAGTTGTTTTTCAACATGTATGTATATGGATAGTCATGTAAAACATACAAAATTAGTTTGTAAGTATTTTTTAGTTCCAATATGTGAAAAAGAACAGCGAAAAAGTTGTTTTCAACATGTATGTATATGGGTAATTATGTAAAACATGCAAAATTAGTTTGTAAGCACTTATTAAGCATCAAAATTTGAAAAAGGTGAGATAAACCTGAGACAAAGCGTTTGCTGCGTTTTTAGTGCTGAACGAGGTCAGGAAAGCAGATTGTCACACAACTAATGCATGGTCATTGTAAAACATACAAAATAAGTTCATGAGCCTGTTTAAGCATCAAAATGTGAGGAAGGATAACGAAAAAGTTGTTTTTCAACATGTATGTATATGAACAATTATGTAAAACATGCAAAATTAGTTTGTAAGCATTTATTAAGCATCAAAATTTGAAAAAGTTGAGATAAAGCTTAGACAAAGCGTTTGCTGCGTTCTTAGTGCTGAACGAGGTCTGGAAAGCAGATTGTCACACAACTAATGCATGGTCATTGTAAAACATACAAAATAAGTTCATGAGCATGTTTAAGCATCAAGATGTGAGGAAGGATAACGAAAACGTTGTTTTTCAACATGTATGTATATGGATAGTTATGTAAAACATACAAAATTAGTTTGTAAGCATTTTTTAGCATCAATATGTTAAACAGAACAGCGAAAAAGTTGTTTTTCAACATGTATGTATATGGGTAATTATGTAAAACATGCAAAATTAGTTTGTAAGCACTTATTAAGCATCAAAATTTGAAAAAGGTGAGATAAAGCTGAGACAAAGCGTTTGCTGCGTTCTTAGTGCTGAACGAGGTCAGGAAGGCAGATTGTCACACAACTAATGCATGGTCATTGTAAAACATACAAAATAAGTTCATGATCCTGTTTAAGCATCAAAATGTGAGGAAGGATAACGAAAAAGTTGTTTTTCAACATGTATGTATATGGATAGTCATGTAAAACATACAAAATTAGTTTGTAAGCATTTTTTAGCATCAATATGTGAAAAAGTACATCGAAAAAGTTGTTTTTCAACATGTGTGTATATGAATAATTATGTAAAACATGCAAAAATTAGTTTGTAAGCATTTATTAAGCATCAAAATTTGAAAAAGGTGAGATAAAGCTGAGACAAAGCGTTTGCTGCGTTCTTAGTGCTGAACGAGGTCAGGAAGCAGATTGTCACACAACTAATGCATGGTCATTGTAAAACATACAAAATAAGTTCATGATCCTGTTTAAGCATCAAAATGTGAGGAAGGATAACGAAAAAGTTGTTTTTCAACATGTATGTATATGGATAGTCATGTAAAACATACAAAATTAGTTTGTAAGCATTTTTTAGCATCAATATGTGAAAACGACAGCGAAAAAGTTGTTTTTCAACATGTATGTATATGGGTAATTATGTAAAACATGCAAAATTAGTTTGTAAGCACTTATTAAGCATCAAAATTTGAAAAAGGTGAGATAAAGCTGAGACAAAGCGTTTGCTGCGTTCTTAGTGCTGAACGAGGTCAGGAAAGCAGATTGTCACACAACTAATGCATGGTCATTGTAAAACATACAAAATAAGTTCATGATCCTGTTTAAGCATCAAAATGTGAGGAAGGATAACGAAAAAGTTGTTTTACATCCTGTATGTATATGGATAGTCATGTAAAACATACAAAATTAGTTTGTAAGCATTTTTAAGCATCAATATGTGAAAACGACAGCGAAAAAGTTGTTTTTCAACATGTATGTATATGGGTAATTATGTAAAACATGCAAAATTAGTTTGTAAGCACTTATTAAGCATCAAAATTTGAAAAAGGTGAGATAAACCTGAGACAAAGCGTTTGCTGCGTTCTTAGTGCTGAACGAGGTCAGGAAAGCAGATTGTCACACAACTAATGCATGGTCATTGTAAAACATACAAAATAAGTTCATGACCATGTTTAGGCATCAAAATTTGAAAAAGGTGAGATAAAGCTTAGAAAAAGCTTTTGCTGCGTTCTTAGTGCTGAACGAGGTCAGGAAAGCAGATTGTCACACAACTAATGCATGGTCATTGTAAAACATACAAAATAAGTTCATGACCATGTTTAAGCATCAAAATGTGAGAAAGGATAACGAAAACGTTGTTTTTCAACATGTATGTATATGGATAGTTATGTAAAACATACGAAATTAGTTTGTAAGCACTTTTTAGCATCAATATGTGAAAAAGAAAAGCGAAAAAGTTGTTTTTCAACATATATGTATATGGGTAATTATGTAAAACATGCAAAATTAGTTTGTAAGCACTTATTAAGCATCAAAATTTGAAAAAGGTGAGATAAAGCTGAGACAAAGCGTTTGCTGCGTTCTTAGTGCTGAACGAGGTCAGGAAAGCAGATTGTCACACAACTAATGCATTGTCATTGTAAAACATACAAAATAAGTTCATGACCATGTTTAGGCATCAAAATGTGAAAAAGGTGAGTTAAAGCTTAGACAAAGCGTTTGCTGCGTTCTTAGTGCTGAACGAGGTCAGGAAAGCAGATTGTCACACAACTAATGCATGGTCATTGTAAAACATACAAAATAAGTTCATGATCCTGTTTAAGCATCAAAATGTGAGAAGGGATAACAAAAAAGTTGTTTTTCAACATGTATGTTTATGAATAGTTATGTAAAACATACAAAATTAGTTTGTAAGCATTTTTTAGCATCAATATGTGAAAAAGTACAGGGAAAAAGTTGTTTTTCAACATGTATGTATATGGGTAATTATGTAAAACATGCAAAATTAGTTTGTAAGCACTTATTAAGCATCAAAATTTGAAAAAGGTGAGATAAAGCTGAGACAAAGCGTTTGCTGCGTTCTTAATGCTGAACGAGGTCAGGAAAGCAGATTGTCACACAACTAATGCATGGTCATTGTAAAACATACAAAATAAGTTCATGATCCTGTTTAAGCATCAAAATGTGAGGAAGGATAACGAAAAAGTTGTTTTCACATAATGGATAGTCATGATAGTATATGGATAGTCATGTAAAACATACAAAATTAGTTTGTAAGCACTTTTTAGCATCAATATGTGAAAAAGAACATCGAAAAAGTTGTTTTTCAACATGTATGTATATAAATAATTATGTAAAACATGCAAAATTAGTTTGTAAGCACTTATTAAGCATCAAAATTTGAAAAAGGTGAGATAAAGCTGAGACAAAGCGTTTGCTGCGTTTTTAGTGCTGAACGAGGTCAGGAAAGCAGATTGTCACACAACTAATGCATGGTCATTGTAAAACATACAAAATAAGTTCATGATCCTGTTTAAGCATCAAAATGTGAGGAAGGATAACGAAAAAGTTGTTTTACATCCTGTATGTATATGGATAGTCATGTAAAACATACAAAATTAGTTTGTAAGCATTTTTTAGCATCAATATGTGAAAAAGAACAGCGAAAAAGTTGTTTTTCAACATGTATGTATATGGGAATTCATGTAAAACATGCAAAATTAGTTTGTAAGCACTTATTAAGCATCAAAATTTGAAAAAGGTGAGATAAAGCTGAGACAAAGCGTTTGCTGCGTTCTTAATGCTGAACGAGGTCAGGAAAGCAGATTGTCACACAACTAATGCATGGTCATTGTAAAACATACAAAATAAGTTCATGATCCTGTTTAAGCATCAAAATGTGAGGAAGGATAACGAAAAAGTTGTTTTTCATCATGTATGTATATGGATAGTCATGTAAAACATACAAAATTAGTTTGTAAGCATTTTTTAGCATCAATATGTGAAAACGACAGCGAAAAAGTTGTTTTTCAACATGTATGTATATGGGTAATTATGTAAAACATGCAAAATTAGTTTGTAAGCACTTATTAAGAATCAAAATTTGAAAAAGGTGAGATAAAGCTGAGACAAAGCGTTTGCTGCGATCTTAGTGCTGAACGAGGTCAGGAAAGCAGATTGTCACACACCTAATGCATGGTCATTGTAAAACATACAAAATAAGTTCATGATCCTGTTTAAGCATCAAAATGTGAGGAAGGATAACGCAAAAGTTGTTTTTCAACATGTATGTATATGGATAGTCATGTAAAACATACAAAATTTGTTTGTAAGTATTTTTTAGTATCAATATGTGAAAAAGAACAGCGAAAAAGTTGTTTTCAACATGTATGTATATGGGTAATTATGTAAAACATGCAAAATTAGTTTGTAAGCACTTATTAAGCATCAAAAT
Source organism: Clarias gariepinus (assembly GCF_024256425.1). NCBI lineage: Eukaryota > Metazoa > Chordata > Actinopteri > Siluriformes > Clariidae > Clarias > Clarias gariepinus. The sequence goes on along the minus strand of NC_071123.1, from coordinate 12,617,965 downwards.
TTGAAAAAGGTGAGATAAAGCTGAGACAAAGCGTTTGCTGCGTTCTTAGTGCTGAACGAGGTCAGGAAAGCAGATTGTCACACAACTAATGCATGGTCATTGTAAAACATACAAAATAAGTTCATGATCCTGTTTAAGCATCAAAATGTGAGGAAGGATAACGAAAAAGTTGTTTTACATCCTGTATGTATATGGATAGTCATGTAAAACATACAAAATTAGTTTGTAAGCATTTTTAAGCATCAATATGTGAAAACGACAGCGAAAAAGTTGTTTTTCAACATGTATGTATATGGGTAATTATGTAAAACATGCAAAATTAGTTTGTAAGCACTTATTAAGCATCAAAATTTGAAAAAGGTGAGATAAACCTGAGACAAAGCGTTTGCTGCGTTCTTAGTGCTGAACGAGGTCAGGAAAGCAGATTGTCACACAACTAATGCATGGTCATTGTAAAACATACAAAATAAGTTCATGACCATGTTTAGGCATCAAAATTTGAAAAAGGTGAGATAAAGCTTAGAAAAAGCTTTTGCTGCGTTCTTAGTGCTGAACGAGGTCAGGAAAGCAGATTGTCACACAACTAATGCATGGTCATTGTAAAACATACAAAATAAGTTCATGACCATGTTTAAGCATCAAAATGTGAGAAAGGATAACGAAAACGTTGTTTTTCAACATGTATGTATATGGATAGTTATGTAAAACATACGAAATTAGTTTGTAAGCACTTTTTAGCATCAATATGTGAAAAAGAAAAGCGAAAAAGTTGTTTTTCAACATATATGTATATGGGTAATTATGTAAAACATGCAAAATTAGTTTGTAAGTACTTATTAAGCATCAAAATTTGAAAAAGGTGAGATAAAGCTGAGACAAAGCGTTTGCTGCGTTCTTAGTGCTGAACGAGGTCAGGAAAGCAGATTGTCACACAACTAATGCATGGTCATTGTAAAACATACAAAATAAGTTCATGACCATGTTTAGGCATCAAAATTTGAAAAAGGTGAGATAAAGCTTAGACAAAGCGTTTGCTGCGTTCTTAGTGCTGAACGAGGTCAGGAAAGCAGATTGTCACACAACTAATGCATGGTCATTGTAAAACATACAAAATAAGTTCATGATCCTGTTTAAGCATCAAAATGTGAGAAGGGATAACAAAAAAGTTGTTTTTCAACATGTATGTTTATGAATAGTTATGTAAAACATACAAAATTAGTTTGTAAGCATTTTTTAGCATCAATATGTGAAAAAGTACAGGGAAAAAGTTGTTTTTCAACATGTATGTATATGGGTAATTATGTAAAACATGCAAAATTAGTTTGTAAGCACTTATTAAGCATCAAAATTTGAAAAAGGTGAGATAAAGCTGAGACAAAGCGTTTGCTGCGTTCTTAATGCTGAACGAGGTCAGGAAAGCAGATTGTCACACAACTAATGCATGGTCATTGTAAAACATACAAAATAAGTTCATGATCCTGTTTAAGCATCAAAATGTGAGGAAGGATAACGAAAAAGTTGTTTTCACATAATGGATAGTCATGATAGTATATGGATAGTCATGTAAAACATACAAAATTAGTTTGTAAGCACTTTTTAGCATCAATATGTGAAAAAGAACATCGAAAAAGTTGTTTTTCAACATGTATGTATATAAATAATTATGTAAAACATGCAAAATTAGTTTGTAAGCACTTATTAAGCATCAAAATTTGAAAAAGGTGAGATAAAGCTGAGACAAAGCGTTTGCTGCGTTCTTAGTGCTGAACGAGGTCAGGAAAGCAGATTGTCACACAACTAATGCATGGTCATTGTAAAACATACAAAATAAGTTCATGATCCTGTTTAAGCATCAAAATGTGAGGAAGGATAACGAAAAAGTTGTTTTTCAACATGTATGTATATGGATAGTGATGTAAAACATGCAAAATTAGTTTGTAAGCATTTTTTAGCATCAATATGTGAAAAAGAACAGCGAAAAAGTTGTTTTTCAACATGTATGTATATGGGAATTCATGTAAAACATGCAAAATTAGTTTGTAAGCACTTATTAAGCATCAAAATTTGAAAAAGGTGAGATAAAGCTGAGACAAAGCGTTTGCTGCGTTCTTAATGCTGAACGAGGTCAGGAAAGCAGATTGTCACACAACTAATGCATGGTCATTGTAAAACATACAAAATAAGTTCATGATCCTGTTTAAGCATCAAAATGTGAGGAAGGATAACGAAAAAGTTGTTTTTCATCATGTATGTATATGGATAGTCATGTAAAACATACAAAATTAGTTTGTAAGCATTTTTTAGCATCAATATGTGAAAACGACAGCGAAAAAGTTGTTTTTCAACATGTATGTATATGGGTAATTATGTAAAACATGCAAAATTAGTTTGTAAGCACTTATTAAGAATCAAAATTTGAAAAAGGTGAGATAAAGCTGAGACAAAGCGTTTGCTGCGATCTTAGTGCTGAACGAGGTCAGGAAAGCAGATTGTCACACACCTAATGCATGGTCATTGTAAAACATACAAAATAAGTTCATGATCCTGTTTAAGCATCAAAATGTGAGGAAGGATAACGCAAAAGTTGTTTTTCAACATGTATGTATATGGATAGTCATGTAAAACATACAAAATTTGTTTGTAAGTATTTTTTAGTATCAATATGTGAAAAAGAACAGCGAAAAAGTTGTTTTCAACATGTATGTATATGGGTAATTATGTAAAACATGCAAAATTAGTTTGTAAGCACTTATTAAGCATCAAAATTTGAAAAAGGTGAGATAAAGCTGAGACAAAGCGTTTGCTGCGTTCTTAGTGCTGAACGAGGTCAGGAAAGCAGATTGTCACACAACTAATGCATGGTCATTGTAAAACATACAAAATAAGTTCATGATCCTGTTTAAGCATCAAAATGTGAGGAAGGATAACGAAAAAGTTGTTTTCACATAATGGATAGTCATGATAGTATATGGATAGTCATGTAAAACATACAAAATTAGTTTGTAAGCACTTTTTAGCACCAATATGTGAAAAAGAACATCGAAAAAGTTGTTTTTCAACATGTTTGTATATAAATAATTATGTCAAACATGCAAAATTAGTTTGTAAGTACTTATTAAGCATCAAAATTTGAAAAAGGTGAGATAAAGCTGAGACAAAGCGTTTGCTGCGTTCTTAGTGCTGAACGAGGTCAGGAAAGCAGATTGTCACACAACTAATGCATGGTCATTGTAAAACATACAAAATAAGTTCATGATCCTGTTTAAGCATCAAAATGTGAGGAAGGATAACGAAAAAGATGTTTTTCAACATGTATGTATATGGATAGTCATGTAAAACATACAAAATAAGTTTGTAAGCATTTTTTAGCATCAATATGTGAAAAAGAACAACGAAAAAGTTGTTTTTCAACATGTATGTATATGGGTATTTATGTAAAACATGCAAAATTAGTTTGTAAGCACTTATTAAGCATCAAAATTTGAAAAAGGTGAGATAAAGCTGAGACAAAGCGTTTGCTGCGTTCTTAGTGCTGAACGAGGTCAGGAAAGCAGATTGTCACACAACTAATGCATGGTCATTGTAAAACATACAAAATAAGTTCATGATCCTGTTTAAGCATCAAAATGTGAGGAAGGATAACGAAAAAGTTGTTTTTCATCATGTATGTATATTGATAGTCATGTAAAACATACAAAATTAGTTTGTAAGCATTTTTTAGCATCAATATGTGAAAACGACAGCGAAAAAGTTGTTTTTCAACATGTATGTATATGGGTAATTATGGAAAACATGCAAAATTAGTTTGTAAGCACTTATTAAGAATCAAAATTTGAAAAAGGTGAGATAAAGCTGAGACAAAGCGTTTGCTGCGATCTTAGTGCTGAACGAGGTCAGGAAAGCAGATTGTCACACACCTAATGCATGGTCATTGTAAAACATACAAAATAAGTTCATGATCCTGTTTAAGCATCAAAATGTGAGGAAGGATAACGAAAAAGTTGTTTTTCAACATGTATGTATATGGATAGTCATGTAAAACATACAAAATTAGTTTGTAAGTATTTTTTAGTATCAATATGTGAAAAAGAACAGCGAAAAAGTTGTTTTCAACATGTATGTATATGGGTAATTATGTAAAACATGCAAAATTAGTTTGTAAGCACTTATTAAGCATCAAAATTTGAAAAAGGTGAGATAAACCTGAGACAAAGCGTTTGCTGCGTTTTTAGTGCTGAACGAGGTCAGGAAAGCAGATTGTCACACAACTAATGCATGGTCATTGTAAAACATACAAAATAAGTTCATGAGCCTGTTTAAGCATCAAAATGTGAGGAAGGATAACGAAAAAGTTGTTTTTCAACATGTATGTATATGAATAATTATGTAAAACATGCAAAATTAGTTTGTAAGCATTTATTAAGCATCAAAATTTGAAAAAGGTGAGATAAAGCTTAGACAAAGCGTTTGCTGCGTTCTTACTGCTGAACGAGGTCTGGAAAGCAGATTGTCACACAACTAATGCATGGTCATTGTAAAACATACAAAATAAGTTCATGAGCATGTTTAAGCATCAAGATGTGAGGAAGGATAACGAAAACGTTGTTTTTCAACATGTATGTATATGGATAGTTATGTAAAACATACAAAAATAGTTTGTAAGCATTTTTTAGCATCAATATGTTAAACAGAACAGCGAAAAAGTTGTTTTTCAACATGTATGTATATGGGTAATTATGTAAAACATGCAAAATTAGTTTGTAAGCACTTATTAAACATCAAAATTTGAAAAAGGTGAGATAAAGCTGAGACAAAGCGTTTGCTGCGTTCTTAGTGCTGAACGAGGTCAGGAAGGCAGATTGTCACACAACTAATGCATGGTCATTGTAAAACATACAAAATAAGTTGATGATCCTGTTTAAGCATCAAAATGTGAGGAAGGATAACGAAAAAGTTGTTTTTCAACATGTATGTATATGGATAGTCATGTAAAACATACAAAATTAGTTTGTAAGCATTTTTTAGCATCAATATGTGAAAACGACAGCGAAAAAGTTGTTTTTCAACATGTATGTATATGGGTAATTATGTAAAACATGCAAAATTAGTTTGTAAGCACTTATTAAGCATCAAAATTTGAAAAAGGTGAGATAAAGCTGAGACAAAGCGTTTGCTGCGTTCTTAGTGCTGAACGAGGTCAGGAAAGCAGATTGTCACACAACTAATGCATGGTCATTGTAAAACATACAAAATAAGTTCATGATCCTGTTTAAGCATCAAAATGTGAGGAAGGATAACGAAAAAGTTGTTTTTCATCATGTATGTATATGGATAGTCATGTAAAACATACAAAATTAGTTTGTAAGCATTTTTTAGCATCAATATGTGAAAACGACAGCGAAAAAGTTGTTTTTCAACATGTATGTATATGGGTAATTATGTAAAACATGCAAAATTAGTTTGTAAGCACTTATTAAGCATCAAAATTTGAAAAAGGTGAGATAAACCTGAGACAAAGCGTTTGCTGCGTTCTTAGTGCTGAACGAGGTCAGGAAAGCAGATTGTCACACAACTAATGCATGGTCATTGTAAAACATACAAAATAAGTTCATGACCATGTTTAGGCATCAAAATTTGAAAAAGGTGAGATAAAGCTTAGACAAAGCGTTTGCTGCGTTCTTAGTGCTGAACGAGGTCTGGAAAGCAGATTGTCACACAACTAATGCATGGTCATTGTAAAACATACAAAATAAGTTCATGATCCTGTTTAAGCATCAAAATGTGAGAAGGGATAACAAAAAAGTTGTTTTTCAACATGTATGTTTATGAATAGTTATGTAAAACATACAAAATTAGTTTGTAAGCATTTTTTAGCATCAATATGTGAAAAAGAACAGCGAAAAAGTTGTTTTTCAACATGTATGTATATGGGTAATTATGTAAAACATGCAAAATTAGTTTGTAAGCACTTATTAAGCATCAAAATTTGAAAAAGGTGAGATAAAGCTGAGACAAAGCGTTTGCTGCGTTCTTAGTGCTGAACGAGGTCTGGAAAGCAGATTGTGACACAACTAATGCATGGTCATTGTAAAACATACAAAATAAGTTCATGAGCATGTTTAAGCATCAAGATGTGAGGAAGGATAACGAAAACCTTGTTTTTCAACATGTATGTATATGGATAGTTATGTAAAACATACAAAATTAGTTTGTAAGCATTTTTTAGCATCAATATGTTAAACAGAACAGCGAAAAAGTTGTTTTTCAACATGTATGTATATGGGTAATTATGTAAAATATGCAAAATTAGTTTGTAAGCACTTATTAAGCATCAAAATTTGAAAAAGGTGAGATAAAGCTGAGACAAAGCGTTTGCTGCGATCTTAGTGCTGAACGAGGTCAGGAAGGCAGATTGTCACACAACTAATGCATGGTCATTGTAAAACATACAAAATAAGTTCATGATCCTGTTTAAGCATCAAAATGTGAGGAAGGATAACGAAAAAGTTGTTTTTCAACATGTATGTATATGGATAGTCATGTAAAACATACAAAATTAGTTTGTAAGCATTTTTTAGCATCAATATGTGAAAACGACAGCGAAAAAGTTGTTTTTCAACATGTATGTATATGGGTAATTATGTAAAACATGCAAAATTAGTTTGTAAGCACTTATTAAGCATCAAAATTTGAAAAAGGTGAGATAAAGCTGAGACAAAGCGTTTGCTGCGTTCTTAGTGCTGAACGAGGTCAGGAAAGCAGATTGTCACACAACTAATGCATGGTCATTGTAAAACATACAAAATAAGTTCATGATCCTGTTTAAGCATCAAAATGTGAGGAAGGATAACGAAAAAGTTGTTTTTCATCATGTATGTATATGGATAGTCATGTAAAACATACAAAATTAGTTTGTAAGCATTTTTTAGCATCAATATGTGAAAACGACAGCGAAAAAGTTGTTTTTCAACATGTATGTATATGGGTAATTATGTAAAACATGCAAAATTAGTTTGTAAGCACTTATTAAGCATCAAAATTTGAAAAAGGTGAGATAAACCTGAGACAAAGCGTTTGCTGCGTTCTTAGTGCTGAACGAGGTCAGGAAAGCAGATTGTCACACAACCAATGCATTGTCATTGTAAAACATACAAAATAAGTTCATGACCATGTTTAGGCATCAAAATGTGAAAAAGGTGAGTTAAAGCTTAGACAAAGCGTTTGCTGCGTTCTTAGTGCTGAACGAGGTCAGGAAAGCAGATTGTCACACAACTAATGCATGGTCATTGTAAAACATACAAAATAAGTTCATGATCCTGTTTAAGCATCAAAATGTGAGAAGGGATAACAAAAAAGTTGTTTTTCAACATGTATGTTTATGAATAGTTATGTAAAACATACAAAATTAGTTTGTAAGCATTTTTTAGCATCAATATGTGAAAAAGAACAGCGAAAAAGTTGTTTTTCAACATGTATGTATATGGGTAATTATGTAAAACATGCAAAATTAGTTTGTAAGCACTTATTAAGCATCAAAATTTGAAAAAGGTGAGATAAAGCTGAGACAAAGCGTTTGCTGCGTTCTTAATGCTGAACGAGGTCAGGAAAGCAGATTGTCACACAACTAATGCATGGTCATTGTAAAACATACAAAATAAGTTCATGATCCTGTTTAAGCATCAAAATGTGAGGAAGGATAACGAAAAAGTTGTTTTCACATAATGGATAGTCATGATAGTATATGGATAGTCATGTAAAACATACAAAATTAGTTTGTAAGCACTTTTTAGCATCAATATGTGAAAAAGAACATCGAAAAAGTTGTTTTTCAACATGTATGTATATAAATAATTATGTCAAACATGCAAAATTAGTTTGTAAGCACTTATTAAGCATCAAAATTTGAAAAAGGTGAGATAAAGCTGAGACAAAGCGTTTGCTGCGTTTTTAGTGCTGAACGAGGTCAGGAAAGCAGATTGTCACACAACTAATGCATGGTCATTGTAAAACATACAAAATAAGTTCATGATTCTGTTTAAGCATCAAAATGTGAGGAAGGATAACGAAAAAGTTGTTTTTCAACATGTATGTATATGGATAGTCATGTAAAACATACAAAATTAGTTTGTAAGCATTTTTTAGCATCAATATGTGAAAAAGAACAGCGAAAAAGTTGTTTTTCAACATGTATGTATATGGGTATTCATGTAAAACATGCAAAATTAGTTTGTAAGCACTTATTAAGCATCAAAATTTGAAAAAGGTGAGATAAAGCTGAGACAAAGCGTTTGCTGCGTTCTTAATGCTGAACGAGGTCAGGAAAGCAGATTGTCACACAACTAATGCATGGTCATTGTAAAACATACAAAATAAGTTCATGATCCTGTTTAAGCATCAAAATGTGAGGAAGGATAACGAAAAAGTTGTTTTCACATAATGGATAGTCATGATAGTATATGGATAGTCATGTAAAACATACAAAATTAGTTTGTAAGCACTTTTTAGCATCAATATGTGAAAAAGAACATCGAAAAAGTTGTTTTTCAACATGTATGTATATAAATAATTATGTCAAACATGCAAAATTAGTTTGTAAGCACTTATTAAGCATCAAAATTTGAAAAAGGTGAGATAAAGCTGAGACAAAGCGTTTGCTGCGTTTTTAGTGCTGAACGAGGTCAGGAAAGCAGATTGTCACACAACTAATGCATGGTCATTGTAAAACATACAAAATAAGTTCATGATCCTGTTTAAGCATCAAAATGTGAGGAAGGATAACGAAAAAGTTGTTTTCACATAATGGATAGTCATGATAGTATATGGATAGTCATGTAAAACATACAAAATTAGTTTGTAAGCATTTTTTAGCATCAATATGTGAAAAAGAACATCTAAAAAGTTGTTTTTCAACATGTATGTATATGAATAATTATGTAAAACATGCAAAATTAGTTTGTAAGCATTTATTAAGCATCAAAATTTGAAAAAGGTGAGATAAAGCGTTTGCTGCGTTCTTAGTGCTGAACGAGGTCAGGAAAGCAGATTGTCACACAACTAATGCATGGTCATTGTAAAACATACAAAATAAGTTCATGATCATGTTTAAGCATCAAAATTTGAAAAAGGTGAGATAAAGCTTAGACAAAGCGAACGAGGTCAGGAAAGCAGATTGTCACACAACTAATGCATGGTCATTGTAAAACATACAAAATAAGTTCATGATCCTGTTTAAGCATCAAAATGTGAGGAAGGATAACGAAAAAGTTGTTTTCACATAATGGATAGTCATGATAGTATATGGATAGTCATGTAAAACATACAAAATTAGTTTGTAAGCACTTTTTAGCATCAATATCTGAAAAAGAACATCGAAAAAGTTGTTTTTCAACATGTATGTATATAAATAATTATGTCAAACATGCAAAATTAGTTTGTAAGTACTTATTAAGCATCAAAATTTGAAAAAGGTGAGATAAAGCTGAGACAAAGCGTTTGCTGCGTTCTTAGTGCTGAACGAGGTCAGGAAGGCAGATTGTCACACAACTAATGCATGGTCATTGTAAAACATACAAAATAAGTTCATGAGCCTGTTTAAGCATCAAAATGTGAGGAAGGATAACGAAAAAGTTGTTTTTCAACATGTATGTATATGAATAATTATGTAAAACATGCAAAATTAGTTGGTAAGTACTTATTAAGCATCAAATTTTGAAAAAGGTGAGATAAAGCTGAGACAAAGCGTTTGCTGCGTTCTTAGTGCTGAACGAGGTCAGGAAAGCAGATTGTCACACAACTAATGCATGGTCATTGTAAAACATACAAAATAAGTTCATGATCCTGTTTAAGCATCAAAATGTGAGAAGGGATAACAAAAAAGTTGTTTTTCAACATGTATGTTTATGAATAGTTATGTAAAACATACAAAATTAGTTTGTAAGCATTTTTTAGCATCAATATGTGAAAAAGAACAGCGAAAAAGTTGTTTTTCAACATGTATGTATATGGGTAATTATGTAAAACATGCAAAATTAGTTTGTAAGCACTTATTAAGCATCAAAATTTGAAAAAGGTGAGATAAAGCTGAGACAGGGCGTTTGCTGCGTTCTTAGTGCTGAACGAGGTCAGGAAAGCAGATTGCCACACAACTAATGCATGGTCATTGTAAAACATACAAAATAAGTTCATGATCCTGTTTAAGCATCAAAATGTGAGGAAGGATAACGAAAAAGTTGTTTTTCACATAATGGATAGTCATGATAGTATATGGATAGTTATGTAAAACATACAAAATTAGTTTGTAAGCGTTTTTTAGCATCAATATGTGAAAAAGATCAGCGAAAAAGTTGTTTTTCAACATGTATGTATATAAATAATTATGTAAAACATGCAAAATTAGTTTGTAAGCATTTATTAAGCATCAAAATTTGAAAAAGGTGAGATAAAGCGTTTGCTGCGTTCTTAGTGCTGAACGAGGTCAGGAAAGCAGATTGTCACACAACTAATGCATGGTCATTGTAAAACATACAAAATAAGTTCATGATCATGTTTAAGCATCAAAATTTGAAAAAGGTGAGATAAAGCTTAGACAAAGCGAACGAGGTCAGGAAAGCAGATTGTCACACAACTAATGCATGGTCATTGTAAAACAAACAAAATAAGTTCATGAGCCTGTTTAAGCATCAAAATGTGAGAAAGGATAACGAAAACGTTGTTTTTCAACATGTATGTATATGGATAGTTATGTAAAACATACAAAATTAGTTTGTAAGCATCTTTTAGCATCAATATGTTAAACAGAACAGCGAAAAAGTTGTTTTTCAACATGTATGTATATGGGTAATTATGTAAAACATGCAAAATTAGTTTGTAAGCACTTATTAAGCATCAAAATTTGAAAAAGGTGAGATAAAGCTGAGACAAAGCGTTTGCTGCGTTCTTAGTGCTGAACGAGGTCAGGAAGGCAGATTGTCACACAACTAATGCATGGTCATTGTAAAACATACAAAATAAGTTCATGATCCTGTTTAAGCCTCAAAATGTGAGGAAGGATAACGAAAAAGTTGTTTTTCAACATGTATGTATATGGATAGTCATGTAAAACATACAAAATTAGTTTGTAAGCATTTTTTAGCATCAATATGTTAAACAGAACAGCGAAAAAGTTGTTTTTCAACATATATGTATATGGGTAATTATGTAAAACATGCAAAATTAGTTTGTAAGTACTTATTAAGCATCAAAATTTGAAAAAGGTGAGATAAAGCTGAGACAAAGCGTTTGCTGCGTTCTTAGTGCTGAACGAGGTCAGGAAAGCAGATTGTCACACAACTAATGCATGGTCATTGTAAAATATACAAAATAAGTTCATGACCATGTTTAGGCATCAAAATTTGAAAAAGGTGAGATAAAGCTTAGACAAAGCGTTTGCTGCGTTCTTAGTGCTGAACGAGGTCTGGAAAGCAGATGGTCACACAACTAATGCATGGTCATTGTAAAACATACAAAATAAGTTCATGATCCTGTTTAAGCATCAAAATGTGAGAAGGGATAACAAAAAAGTTGTTTTTTAACATGTATGTTTATGAATAGTTATGTAAAACATACAAAATTAGTTTGTAAGCATTTTTTAGCATCAATATGTGAAAATGTACAGGGAAAAAGTTGTTTTTCAACATGTATGTATATGGGTAATTATGTAAAACATGCAAAATTAGTTTGTAAGCACTTATTAAGCATCAAAATTTGAAAAAGGTGAGATAAAGCTGAGACAAAGCGTTTGCTGCGTTCTTAATGCTGAACGAGGTCAGGAAAGCAGATTGTCACACAACTAATGCATGGTCATTGTAAAACATACAAAATAAGTTCATGATCCTGTTTAAGCATCAAAATGTGAGGAAGGATAACGAAAAAGTTGTTTTTCATCATGTATGTATATGGATAGTCATGTAAAACATACAAAATTAGTTTGTAAGCATTTTTTAGCATCAATATGTGAAAACGACAGCGAAAAAGTTGTTTTTCAACATGTATGTATATGGGTAATTATGGAAAACATGCAAAATTAGTTTGTATGCGCTTATTAAGAATCAAAATTTGAAAAAGGTGAGATAAAGCTGAGACAAAGCGTTTGCTGCGATCTTAGTGCTGAACGAGGTCAGGAAAGCAGATTGTCACACACCTAATGCATGGTCATTGTAAAACATACAAAATAAGTTCATGATCCTGTTTAAGCATCAAAATGTGAGGAAGGATAACGCAAAAGTTGTTTTTCAACATGTATGTATATGGATAACCATGTAAAACATACAAAATTAGTTTGTAAGCATTTTTTAGCATCAATATGTGAAAACGACAGCGAAAAAGTTGTTTTTCAACATGTATGTATATGGGTAATTATGTAAAACATGCAAAATTAGTTTGTAAGCACTTATTAAGCATCAAAATTTGAAAAAGGTGAGATAAACCTGAGACAAAGCGTTTGCTGCGATCTTAGTGCTGAACGAGGTCAGGAAAGCAGATTGTCACACACCTAATGCATGGTCATTGTAAAACATACAAAATAAGTTCATGATCCTGTTTAAGCATCAAAATGTGAGGAAGGATAACGCAAAAGTTGTTTTTCAACATGTATGTATATGGATAGTCATGTAAAACATACAAAATTAGTTTGTAAGTATTTTTTAGTATCAATATGTAAAAAAGAACAGCGAAAAAGTTGTTTTCAACATGTATGTATATGGGTAATTATGTAAAACATGCAAAATTAGTTTGTAAGCACTTATTAAGCATCAAAATTTGAAAAAGGTGAGATAAACCTGAGACAAAGCGTTTGCTGCGTTTTTAGTGCTGAACGAGGTCAGGAAAGCAGATTGTCACACAACTAATGCATGGTCATTGTAAAACAAACAAACTAAGTTCATGAGCATGTTTAAGCATCAAAATGTGAGGAAGGATAACGAAAACGTTGTTTTTCAACATGTATGTATATGGATAGTTATGTAAAACATACAAAATTAGTTTGTAAGCATTTTTTAGCATCAATATGTGAAAAAGAACAGCGAAAAAGTTGTTTTTCAACATGTATGTATATGGGTTATTATGTAAAACATGCAAAATTAGTTTGTAAGCACTTATTAAGCATCAAAATTTGAAAAAGGTGAGATAAACCTGAGACAAAGCGTTTGCTGCGTTCTTAGTGCTGAACGAGGTCAGGAAGGCAGATTGTCACACAACTAATGCATGGTCATTGTAAAACATACAAAATAAGTTCATGATCCTGTTTAAGCCTCAAAATGTGAGGAAGGATAACGAAAAAGTTGTTTTTCAACATGTATGTATATGGATAGTCATGTAAAACATACAAAATTAGTTTGTAAGCATTTTTTAGCATCAATATGTTAAACAGAACAGCGAAAAAGTTGTTTTTCAACATATATGTATATGGGTAATTATGTAAAACATGCAAAATTAGTTTGTAAGTACTTATTAAGCATCAAAATTTGAAAAAGGTGAGATAAAGCTGAGACAAAGCGTTTGCTGCGTTCTTAGTGCTGAACGAGGTCAGGAAAGCAGATTGTCACACAACTAATGCATTGTCATTGTAAAACATACAAAATAAGTTCATGACCATGTTTAGGCATCAAAATGTGAAAAAGGTGAGTTAAAGCTTAGACAAAGCGTTTGCTGCGTTCTTAGTGCTGAACGAGGTCTGGAAAGCAGATGGTCACACAACTAATGCATGGTCATTGTAAAACATACAAAATAAGTTCATGATCCTGTTTAAGCATCAAAATGTGAGAAGGGATAACAAAAAAGTTGTTTTTTAACATGTATGTTTATGAATAGTTATGTAAAACATACAAAATTAGTTTGTAAGCATTTTTTAGCATCAATATGTGAAAAAGTACAGGGAAAAAGTTGTTTTTCAACATGTATGTATATGGGTAATTATGTAAAACATGCAAAATTAGTTTGTAAGCACTTATTAAGCATCAAAATTTGAAAAAGGTGAGATAAAGCTGAGACAAAGCGTTTGCTGCGTTCTTAATGCTGAACGAGGTCAGGAAAGCAGATTGTCACACAACTAATGCATGGTCATTGTAAAACATACAAAATAAGTTCATGATCCTGTTTAAGCATCAAAATGTGAGGAAGGATAACGAAAAAGTTGTTTTTCATCATGTATGTATATGGATAGTCATGTAAAACATACAAAATTAGTTTGTAAGCATTTTTTAGCATCAATATGTGAAAACGACAGCGAAAAAGTTGTTTTTCAACATGTATGTATATGGGTAATTATGTAAAACATGCAAAATTAGTTTGTAAGCGTTTATTAAGAATCAAAATTTGAAAAAGGTGAGATAAAGCTGAGACAAAGCGTTTGCTGCGATCTTAGTGCTGAACGAGGTCAGGAAAGCAGATTGTCACTCACCTAATGCATGGTCATTGTAAAACATACAAAATAAGTTCATGATCCTGTTTAAGCATCAAAATGTGAGGAAGGATAACGCAAAAGTTGTTTTTCAACATGTATGTATATGGATAGTCATGTAAAACATACAAAATTAGTTTGTAAGCATTTTTTAGCATCAATATGTGAAAACGACAGCGAAAAAGTTGTTTTTCAACATGTATGTATATGGGTAATTATGTAAAACATGCAAAATTATTTTGTAAGCACTTATTAAGAATCAAAATTTGAAAAAGGTGAGATAAAGCTGAGACAAAGCGTTTGCTGCGATCTTAGTGCTGAACGAGGTCAGGAAAGCAGATTGTCACACAACTAATGCATGGTCATTGTAAAACATACAAAATAAGTTCATGACCATGTTTAAGCATCAAAATGTGAGAAAGGATAACGAAAACGTTGTTTTTCAACATGTATGTTTATGAATAGTTATGTAAAACATACAAAATTAGTTTGTAAGAATTTTTTAGCATCAATATGTGAAAAAGAACAGCGAAAAAGTTGTTTTTCAACATGTATGTATATGGGTAATTATGTAAAACATGCAAAACTAGTTTGTAAGCACTTATTAAGCATCAAAATTTGAAAAAGGTGAGATAAAGCTGAGACAAAGCGTTTGCTGCGTTCTTAGTGCTGAACGAGGTCAGGAAAGCAGATTGCCACACAACTAATGCATGGTCATTGTAAAACATACAAAATAAGTTCATGATCCTGTTTAAGCATCAAAATGTGATGAAGGATAACGAAAAAGTTGTTTTTCACATAATGGATATTCATGATAGTATATGGATAGTCATGTAAAACATACAAAATTAGTTTGTAAGCATTTTTTAGCATCAATATGTGAAAAAGAACATCGAAAAAGTTGTTTTTCAACATGTATGTATATGGGTAATTATGTAAAACATGCAAAATTAGTTTGTAAGCATTTATTAAGCATCAAAATTTGAAAAGGTGAGATAAAGCTGAGACAAAGCGTTTGCTGCGTCCTTAGTGCTGAACGAGGTCAGGAAAGCAGATTGTCACACAACTAATGCATGGTCGTTGTAAAACATACAAATAAGTTCATGAGCATGTTTAGGCATCAAAATGTGAGAAAGGATAACGAAAACGTTGTTTTTCAACATGTATGTATATGGATAGTTATGTAAAACATACAAAATTAGTTTGTAAGCATTTTTTAGCATCAATATGTTAAACAGAACAGCGAAAAAGTTGTTTTTCAACATGTATGTATATGGGTAATTATGTAAAACATGCAAAATTAGTTTGTAAGCACTTATTAAGCATCAAAATTTGAAAAAGGTGAGATAAAGCTGAGACAAAGCGTTTGCTGCGTTCTTAGTGCTGAACGAGGTCAGGAAGGCAGATTGTCACACAACTAATGCATGGTCATTGTAAAACATACAAAATTAGTTTGTAAGCACTTTTTAGCATCAATATGTGAAAAAGAACAGCGAAAAAGTTGTTTTTCAGCATATATGTACAGTATATGGGTAATTATGTAAAACATGCAAAATTAGTTGGTAAGTACTTATTAAGCATCAAATTTTGAAAAAGGTGAGATAAAGCTGAGACAAAGCGTTTGCTGCGTTCTTAGTGCTGATCGAGGTCAGGAAAGCAGATTGTCACACAACTAATGCATGGTCATTGTAAAACATACAAAATAAGTTCATGACCATGTTTAGGCATCAAAATTTGAAAAAGGTGAGATAAAGCTTAGATAAAGCGTTTGCTGCGTTCTTAGTGCTGAACAAGGTCTGGAAAGCAGAATGTCACACAACTACTGCATGGTCATTGTAAAACATACAAAATAAGTTCATGATCCTGTTTAAGCATCAAAATGTGAGAAGGGATAACAAAAAGTTGTTTTTCAACATGTATGTTTATGAATAGTTATGTAAAACATACAAAATTAGTTTGTAAGAATTTTTTAGCATCAATATGTGAAAAAGAACAGCGAAAAAGTTGTTTTTCAACATGTATGTATATGGGTAATTATGTAAAACATGCAAAATTAGTTTGTAAGCACTTATTAAGCATCAAAATTTGAAAAAGGTGAGATAAAGCTGAGACAAAGCGTTTGCTGCGTTCTTAGTGCTGATCGAGGTCAGGAAAGCAGATTGTCACACAACTAATGCATGATCATTGTAAAACATACAAAATAAGTTCATGATCCTGTTTAAGCATCAAAATGTGAGGAAGGATAACGAAAAAGTTGTTTTTCATCATGTATGTATATGGATAGTCATGTAAAACATACAAAATTAGTTTGTAAGCATTTTTTTGCATCAATATGTGAAAATGACAGCGAAAAAGTTGTTTTTCAACATGTATGTATATGGGTAATTATGGAAAACATGCAAAATTAGTTTGTAAGCACTTATTAAGCATCAAAATTTGAAAAAGGTGAGATAAAGCTGAGACAAAGCTTTTGCTGCGTTCTTAGTGCTGAACGAGGTCAGGAAGGCAGATTGTCACACAACTAATGCATGGTCATTGTAAAACATACAAAATAAGTTTATGATCCTGTTTAAGCATCAAAATGTGAGGAAGGATAACGAAAAAGTTGTTTTTCAACATGTATGTATATGGATAGTCATGTAAAACATACAAAATTAGTTTGTAAGCATTTTTTAGCATCAATATGTTAAACAGAACAGCGAAAAAGTTGTTTTTCAACATGTATGTATATGGGTAATTATGTAAAACATGCTAAATTAGTTTGTAAGCACTTATTAAGCATCAAAATTTGAAAAAGGTTAGATAAAGCTGAGACAAAGCGTTTGCTGCGTTCTTAGTGCTGAACGAGGTCAGGAAGGCAGATTGTCACACAACTAATGCATGGTCATTGTAAAACATACAAAATAAGTTCATGATCCTGTTTAAGCATCAAAATGTGAGGAAGGATAACGAAAAAGTTGTTTTTCAACATGTATGTATATGGATAGTCATGTAAAACATACAAAATTAGTTTGTAAGCATTTTTTAGCATCAATATGTGAAAAAGAACATCGAAAAAGTTGTTTTTCAACATGCGTGTATATGAATAATTATGTAAAACATGCAAAATTAGTTTGTAAGCATTTATTAAGCATCAAAATTTGAAAAAGGTGAGATAAAGCTGAGACAAAGCGTTTGCTGCGTTCTTAGTGCTGAACGAGGTCAGGAAAGCAGATTGTCACACAACTAATGCATGGTCATTGTAAAACATACAAAATAAGTTCATGACCATGATTAAGCATCAAAATGTGAGAAAGGATAACGAAAACGTTGTTTTTCAACATGTATGTATATGGATAGTTATGTAAAACATACAAAATTAGTTTGTAAGGATTTTTTAGCATCAATATGTGAAAAAGAACAGCGAAAAAGTTGTTTTTCAACATGTATGTATCTGGGTACCCACGTTTACATTTACCTCAGAAGAAGATAGTGTGGCCCTGACGACGAACGGGGAGCATTTTTAAGAGAGAATCCAGGGGGACACACTGGGTAAGTTATTAAGTCTTATATAACTCTTATTCTGATAATATTAAACTAATATTAGTAAATTTTTTCCTCACTTCAGCTAGCTCTTGTCAGCTTGTGTGACACATTGGCTTTCAATGCCATTTACATAGTTTAGGTAAATCATGCTAACATGCTGCCTTTCTGTATGTAGCACAAACATGATATTTCCCGGTGGCTAAGCTAATGCCTTATGGAGTTTACAGATGTTTATAAACGTTTTAATTAATAATCATTTATTATTATTATACTGTCTTATCATTTTTGTCTTTTCTAGATGCTACATTGAAGAAGTGGCCGGCAGCCACCCGAGGGCAGACAGGCACATCTATCAATTCAAAGCTCACGAAGCTAAGAAGGTCCTCAAAATATATATATGTTTTCTTCCTGTTAAGTTTTTTTTGTCTTTTTTTCTGTTCTTGTACTATATTTTTGTTCTTTTACTATTTGACTGTTCTTAAAAAAATAAAAAAATTAAATTTCTACATTTTGGGCTTTTATTTATGTTGTCTAACAGCTATGGATTTTAATAATTTTACTAATATATAGGTAAAAATATAGGTGCATATATATGCACATAGGTACATGTATGCATGTGTATATATAGGTACATATATGCACGTATATATGTACACATATATGTACATATAATATAGGAAAACGGCCAATTTTATATATGTCACATATATTAAAAACCTATATCAAACCTATGTTAAAACATATATGTTTTATATAGGTTTTTTCCGTGTGGGTAATTATGTAAAACATGCAAAATTAGTTTGTAAGTACTTATTAAGCATCAAAATTTGAAAAAGGTGAGATAAAGCTGAGACAAAGCGTTTGCTGCGATCTTAGTGCAGAACGAGGTCAGGAAAGCAGATTGTCACACAACTAATGCATGGTCATTGTAAAACATACAAAATAAGTTCATGATCCTGTTTAAGCATCAAAATGTGAGGAAGGATAACGAAAAAGTTGTTTTTCAACATGTATGTATATGGATAGTCATGTAAAACATACAAAATTAGTTTGTAAGCATTTTTTAGCATCAATATGTGAAAACGACAGCGAAAAAGTTGTTTTTCAACATGTATGTATATGGGTAATTATGTAAAACATGCAAAATTAGTTTGTAAGCACTTATTAAGCATCAAAATTTGAAAAAGGTGAGATAAAGCTGAGACAAAGCGTTTGCTGCGTTCTTAGTGCTGATCGAGGTCAGGAAAGCAGATTGTCACACAACTAATGCATGATCATTGTAAAACATACAAAATAAGTTCATGATCCTGTTTAAGCATCAAAATGTGAGGAAGGATAACGAAAAAGTTGTTTTTCATCATGTATGTATATGGATAGTCATGTAAAACATACAAAATTAGTTTGTAAGCATTTTTTTGCATCAATATGTGAAAATGACAGCGAAAAAGTTGTTTTTCAACATGTATGTATATGGGTAATTATGTAAAACATGCAAAATTAGTTTGTAAGCACTTATTAAGCATCAAAATTTGAAAAAGGTGAGATAAAGCTGAGACAAAGCGTTTGCTGCGTTCATAGTGCTGAACGAGGTCAGGAAAGCAGATTGTCACACAACTAATGCATGGTCATTGTAAAACATACAAAATAAGTTCATGATCATGTTTAAGCATCAAAATGTGAGGAAGGATAACGAAAAAGTTGTTTTTCAACATGTATGTATATGGATAGTGATGTAAAACATGCAAAATTAGTTTGTAAGCACTTATTAAGCATCAATATGTGAAAAAGAACAGCGAAAAAGTTGTTTTTCAACATGTATGTATATGGGTAATTATGTAAAACATGCAAAATTAGTTTGTAACCCCTTTATTAAGCATCAAAATTTGAAAAAGGTGAGATAAACCTGAGACAAAGCGTTTGCTGCGTTCTTAGTGCTAAATAAGGTCAGGAAAGCAGATTGTCACACAACTAATGCTGTCACATCTGGGCCACCTCAGTCCTGGAGAGTAAGATCGGGCTCACCGGATTACTGAGCCGTAGCCTTTTGTCTCCCCCTAGTGTGTCTGTGTCGGTATTGTTTCCCCATTCATATTAATCAAACACCAAACAAATATCACCTGTGTCTACCTCCTGTGTCACACTATTTAACCCAGCCGAACCCATACCACCTCGTCTGGTCACTGTTGTGCACGTTATGTTTTGTGTCTCACTATTTTGTGTGTTCTTTCTCTCTCCCAGGACTGAGTGGCGTCTGCAGGAGGTGGCGGTGAAAGGAAAAGACTTGCATTAAGGTTATACGTATGCTTTTCGTTGGAAAGTCATTCCATGTAATGATTTCTCTCCCCTAAAAAGAAGGGAGTACTCGCATTCTCAAGTGCGCTTTACACAGCCCCTGCAGACCCAGCCTGGGAACAAGTTCGCTGAATCTCTTAGTTTTCATCTGTTTGGTTCAACTTGAGTTTTTGCTTTTGTGTTCCGTGTTTTCTTATTTAAAAAAGAATAAAACCTCTGTTCATTATAACAACCTGCACCTGCGTTCGCCTCCTCTCTATGGAAGACATGACAGATGACCAGACCCCCCAGAACGCAGCAGGAGTCCCCCTCCCAGAAGATGAAGTCCCTATCCTGGACTACATCCGCCGGCAACAGGGGCAGATGAACAGCCTGGCCAGGGCCGTAAGTGACCTGGCTCGCAGCGTGCGCGACATCGCGGTCAACCGCCCCACCCCTGCCTCTCCCCCACAGCGCTCCACACCCTCACCACCTAGAGCCACCCCCCCGGAAAGATACGCTGGAGATCCGGAGGGGTGCAAGAAGTTCCTCATGGCCTGTGAGCTGTACCTCGATGACTACCCCGATCTATCAGATCAGAAGAAGATCAGCTTCATTATCCAACAGCTCACCGGGCCAGCGATGGACTGGGCCACCGCTGTGTGGAGCGCAGGTGGGATGGTGACGTCCCACTACGGCCGGTTCCTCCAGGCCTTTCGCACGGTCTTCCAGCATCCGGATCACGGCAAGACGGGGGAACAGCGGTATTGAGGCTGAAACAGGGACACCTCTCGGTGGCGGATTACGCCGTCAAGTTCCGAGTTCTCGCCGCGGAGAGTGGCTGGTGCGAGAAAAGCTTACTCGCGCGCTTCCGGGACGGGCTGCAACCAGACCTCCAGCTAGAGCTAGCCTGCCGAGACGCAGACTTCGACCTGGATGACACGATCGAGCTAGCTTATAAACTGGACCAGCACCTCCGCGGACGACGGCGCCCTCCCCTTTCTAAAAACGTAGGAGGAAGAACTGATTTTTCACACCGGGACAGCCTCAATAAAATCCCTGTCGAACCGCGCGATACGGTCGAACCCATGGACGTCAGCACCTCTCGCCTGTCAGCCCAGGAGAGACGCCGGAGGATTTCGTCCGGACTTTGTCTGTACTGTGGAGGAGGCACGCACCTGCTCAAAGACTGTCCGCTAGTTCGAGTAACTGCACGCACACCCCCACGCACACATCATGTTTTTTGTTTACGTGCATCACTTACCTATCATAACCACTCTGTTTCTGTTTTCCCTTTAATAGATTCCGGTTCGGCTGGGAATTTCATTTCTTTCTCTCTCCTTTCCGCGCTGCGAGCTCCTGTGTCGAAGCTTCCAAACCCGATTCAAATCAAAGCTCTAGATGGCAAACCATTAAAACAATCGCCAGTTAAACTTCTATCCGTGCCCCTACGATTAACCTTCCCCGGTCACTCCGAGGAATTAAAGTTCTTTGTAATTTCGCGGATGGACCAAGCCGTCGTGCTGGGTCTCCCATGGCTAAGCTCCCACAATCCCAATTTTGATTGGGCCGGTTCACGCATCATTTCTTGGTCCCCTAGATGCGCAAAATTCTGTAAACCTTCCATGTTGAAGGTCCAAGCCACCACCATTGAAAGCCCTATCGCCCTAATGTCTACCACGGTGCCATCTGAGTACGAGAATTTTAGTGACGTGTTTAGTATTAGGGCAGCCGCACGACTCCCTCCTCACCGTCCGTGGGACTGCGCGATTGAGCTCCTGCCGGGGAAAACACCGCCTTGCTCGCGCATTTATCCATTGTCTGTAACCGAAACACGGGCAATGGAGGAATACGTGAGTGAAGCTCTCCGTCAGGGACTCATCAGCAGGTCCACGTCTCCGGCATCGGCAGGTTTTTTTTTTATCGAGAAAAAAGGGGGGGGACTTCGACCTTGTATTGATTATAGGGGACTCAATGCTATCACAGTAAAATATAAGCACCCACTGCCCTTGGTACCGGCCGCTATCGACCAGCTCCGCGGCGCGTCCATATTCACAAAACTCGACCTCCGCAGCGCTTACAACCTCGTTCGTGTTCGCAAGGGAGATGATTGGAAGACTGCGTTTAGCACGACATCAGGTCATTACCAATATAACGTGATGGCTTATGGACTGGTAAACGCACCTGCGGTGTTTCAGGGGTTCATAAATGACGTGTTCCGTCATATGTTAAACCGGTTTGTCATAGTATACTTGGATGATATCCTGGTATACTCTCGGTCATATGATGAGCACGTCCGTCATGTAACAGCTGTTCTACGTCGACTGCGCGAACATGGGCTCTATGCGAAGGCTGAGAAATGCGAGTTCCATAAAACGGAGATCGCATTTCTCGGCTATCGCATAGGACCACAGGGGGTCAAAATGGACGTCGCCAAGGTAACGGCGGTGCAGTCATGGCCGGAACCCACAACAGTAAAGGCGCTACAGAGCTTCATTGGGTTTGCAAATTTTTATAGGCGCTTTATTAGAGGTTTTAGCATGCTGGCAGCGCCGCTCACTAACCTACTAAAAGGAAAACCCCAAAGGTTAGGTGCGCTCACACTGAACGCGCGCAACGCATTCCAACGCTTAAAACGAGCTTTTTCCTCCGCGCCTATCTTAAAACTGCCCGACCCCACCAAACCGTTCATAGTGGAGGTCGATGCGTCAGAGATCGGACTTGGAGCGGTGCTGTCACAGCGCCATGGCCACCCAGGGAAACTCCATCCCTGCGCCTTCTTTTCTCGTAAACTGACACCTGCCGAGCGCAATTATGATATCGGCAACCGTGAACTGTTAGCAATAAAAGCGGCGTTAGAGGAGTGGAGGCATTGGTTGGAGGGAGCCGAACACCCTTTCACGGTGCTAACGGATCACCGGAACCTAGAATACCTCCAACAAGCAAAAAGACTAAACTCTCGTCAAGCCCGATGGGCGCTGTTCTTCACGCGTTTCCACTTCACCATCACATATCGTCCTGGCTCAAAAAATAAAAAAGCGGACGCGCTTTCCCGCTGTTTTCCCACACCGGACCGAGACCATGATCCGGAACCGATATTGCCCTCGTCACTCGTAGTGTCTCCGATCGTATGGGACATCGACTCGGAGATCGCGCAGGCCACACGGCTCCAACCCGTGCCGCCTGGCTTCCCTCCAGGCCGAACATATGTACCGGAGACATTACGAGAACGCGTCATAGTCGAAGCACATACCAACCTAGCTTCCGGTCACCCAGGTATATTAAAAACGGGTAAATTACTAAAACCAAAATCCTGGTGGCCAAATATGTGGAAAACCGTGAGAACAGTAGTTTCGTCTTGCGCGGTTTGTGCACAAACTAAAACCCTTAGAAATCTACCTGTTGGTAAATTAATGCCCCTTCCGATACCGAACAGGCCGTGGTCACACCTGGCGGTGGACTTTATGACGGACCTGCCGGTATCACAAGGGTACACGACGGTTTTAGTAGTAGTGGACCGCTTTTCTAAAGGTTGTAGGTTCATTCCATTTCGCTCCCTCACAACCGCCCTCCAGGTGGCAGAAACCCTATTCACTAAAGTGTTCCGCTACTATGGCATCCCGGAGGACATTGTTTCTGATCGTGGTCCCCAATTTATCGCAAAAGTCTGGAAAGCGTTCTTCCAGAAGTTGGGGACCACTGTTAGCCTAACGTCGGGCTATCACCCCGAGTCTAATGGGCAGGCAGAGCGGACTGTCCAGGACCTCGGGAGGTACCTCCGCGCATACTGTAGTAGTCGGCAGCATGAATGGGCAGACTGTTTAATCTGGGCGGAGTATGCGCAAAACTCACTTCAACACTCCTCAACCGGCTTAACGCCATTTCAATGCATACTCGGGCATCAACCTCCGCTCTGTCCCTGGGATGCCACTCCCACTAATGTCCCCATAGTGGATCAGTGGTTCACCAGGGCGGAGAAAGTGTGGGAGGATGCTCATACTAATATCTCCCAAGCAGTTCAGCGGTTCAAAGAATTCGCTGATAGACGGCGAGGAGAGAGTCCTCCGCTCCAGGTAGGAGATCGAGTTTGGCTCTCGACAAAGGATCTCACCCTTAATCTCCCCTGTCGTAAACTATCCCCTAAGTACATCGGTCCATTCCCAGTTATAGCACAAGTCAACCCCGTTTCTTTTAAGTTAAAACTACCCAATCACCTACGTATTAACCCTGTCTTCCATGTTTCTCTTCTAAGGCCAGTGGTTCGGGGACCCCTAGACGGGGGTGTCACAACCCCATCGCTCCCTGGGGCTGTGGAAATAGCGGGCGCCCCTGCATTTCGAGTCCAACGACTTCTGGACTCCCGAAGGAGAGGAGGCTCCCTTCAATATCTCGTTGATTGGGAGGGGTACGGACCAGAGGAGCGCAGTTGGGTCCCGGCCAGAGACATCCTGAGTCCAGAACTCATTTCCGAATTCCATCGAGAGCGGCCGGATCGCCCAGCTCCGCGACCTCCGGGCCGACCCGCCCGCCGGCCATCCCAGCAGGCCGGTGGGTCCAGACTCCCGCGGGAAAGGCAGAGAGCGCGCCCCCACCTCCCTCGGGAAGCCGGTCCTGGGGGGGGGGGGGTACTGTCACATCTGGGCCACCTCAGTCCTGGGGAGTAAGATCGGGCTCACCGGATTACTGAGCCGTAGCCTTTTGTCTCCCCCTAGTGTGTCTGTGTCGGTATTGTTTCCCCATTCATATTAATCAAACACCAAACAAATATCACCTGTGTCTACCTCCTGTGTCACACTATTTAACCCAGCCGAACCCATACCACCTCGTCTGGTCACTGTTGTGCACGTTATGTTTTGTGTCTCACTATTTTGTGTGTTCTTTCTCTCTCCCAGGACTGAGTGGCGTCTGCAGGAGGTGGCGGTGAAAGGAAAAGACTTGCATTAAGGTTATACGTATGCTTTTCGTTGGAAAGTCATTCCATGTAATGATTTCTCTCCCCTAAAAAGAAGGGAGTACTCGCATTCTCAAGTGCGCTTTACACAGCCCCTGCAGACCCAGCCTGGGAACAAGTTCGCTGAATCTCTTAGTTTTCATCTGTTTGGTTCAACTTGAGTTTTTGCTTTTGTGTTCCGTGTTTTCTTATTTAAAAAAGAATAAAACCTCTGTTCATTATAACAACCTGCACCTGCGTTCGCCTCCTCTCTATGGAAGACATGACAAATGCATGGTCATTGTAAAACATACAAAATAAGTTCATGATCCTGTTTAAGCATCAAAATGTGAGGAAGGATAACGAAAAAGTTGTTTTTCAACATGTATGTATATGGATAGTCATGTAAAACATACAAAAATAGTTTGTAAGCATTTTTTAGCATCAAAATGTGAAAAAGAACAGCGAAAAAGTTGTTTTTCAACATGTATGTATATGGGAAATTATGTAAAACATGCAAAATTAGTTTGTAAGCACTTATTAAGCATCAAAATTTGAAAAAGGTGAGATAAACCTGAGACAAAGCGTTTGCTGCGTTCTTAGTGCTGATCGAGGTCAGGAAAGCAGATTGTCACACAACTAATGCATAGTCATTGTAAAACATACAAAATAAGTTCATAAGTTCATGAGCATGTTTAAGCATCAAAATGTGAAAAAGGATAACGAAAACGTTGTTTTTCAACATGTATGTATATGGATAGTTATGTATAACATACAAAATTAGTTTGTAAGCATTTTTTAGCATCAATATGTGAAAAAGAACAGGGAAAAAGTTGTTTTTCAACATGTATCTACATGGGTAATTATGTAAAACATGCAAAATTAGTGTGTAAGCCCTTATTAAGCATCAAAATTTGAAAAAGGTGGGATAAAGCTGAGACAAAGCGTTTGCTGCGTTCTTAGTGCTTAACGAGGTCAGGAAAGCAGATTGTCACACAACTAATGCATGGTCATTGTAAAACATACAAAATAAGTTCATGACCAAGAATAAGCATCAAAATGTGAGAAAGGATAACGAAAACGTTGTTTTTCAACATGTATGTATATGGATAGTTATGTAAAACATACAAAATTAGTTTGTAAGCATTTTTTAGCATCAATATGTGAAAAAGAACAGCGAAAAAGTTGTTTTTCAACATGTATGTATATGGGTAATTATGTAAAACATGCAAAATTAGTTTGTAAGTACTTATTAAGCATCAAAATTTGAAAAAGGTGAGATAAAGCTGAGACAAAGCGTTTGCTGCGTTCTTAGTGCTGAACGAGGTCAGGAAAGCAGATTGTCACACAACTAATGCATGGTCATTGTAAAACATACAAAATAAGTTCATGATCCTGTTTAAGCATCAAAATGTGAGGAAGGATAACGAAAAAGTTGTTTTTCAACATGTATGTATATGGATAGTTATGTAAAACATACAAAATTAGTTTGTAAGCATTTTTTAGCATCAATATGTTAAACAGAACAGCGAAAAAGTTGTTTTTCAACATGTATGTATATGGGTAATTATGTAAAACATGCGAAATTAGTTTGTAAGCACTTATTAAGCATCAAAATTTGAAAAAGGTGAGATAAAGCTGAGACAAATCGTTTGCTGCGTTCTTAGTGCTGAACGAGGTCAGGAAGGCAGATTGTCACACAACTAATGCATGTTCATTGTAAAACATACAAAATAAGTTCATGATCCTGTTTAAGCATCAAAATGTGAGGAAGGATAACGAAAAAGTTGTTTTTCAACATTTATGTATATGGATAGTCATGTAAAGCATACAAAATTGGTTTGTAAGAATTTTTTAGCATCAATATGTGAAAAAGAACATCGAAAAAGTTGTTTTTCAACATGTATGTATATGAATAATTATGTAAAACATGCAAAATTAGTTTGTAAGCATTTATTAAGCATCAAAATTTGAAAAAGGTGAGATAAAGCTGAGACAAAGCGTTTGCTGCGTTCTTAGTGCTGAACGAGGTCAGGAAAGCAGATTGTCACCCAACTAATGCATGGTCATTGTAAAACATACAAAATAAGATCATAAGTTCATGAGCATGTTTAAGCATCAAAATGTGAAAAAGGATAACGAAAAGGTTGTTTTTCAACATGTATGTATATGGATAGTTATGTAAAACATACAAAATTAGTTTGTAAGAATTTTTTAGCATCAATATGTGAAAATGAACAGCGAAAAAGTTGTTTTTCAACATGTATGTATATGGGGAATTATGTAAAACATGCAAAATTAGTTTGTAAGCACTTATTAAGCAACAAAATTTGAAAAAGGTGAGATAAAGCTGAGACAAAGCGTTTGCTGCGTTCTTAGTGCTGAACGAGGTCAGGAAAGCAGATTGTCAAACAACTAATGCATGGTCATTGTAAAACATACAAAATAAGTTCATGATCCTGTTTAAGCATCAAAATGTGAGGAAGGATAACGAAAAAGTTGTTTTTCAACATGTATGTATATGAATAATTATGTAAAACAGGCAAAATTAGTTTGTAAGCATTTATTAAGCAACAAAATTTGAAAAAGGTGGGATAAAGCTGAAACAAAGCGTTTGCTGCGTTCTTAGTGCTGAACGAGGTCAGGAAAGCAGATTGTCACACAACTAATGTATGGTCATTGTAAAACATACAAAATAAGTTCATAAGTTCATGAGCATGTTTAAGCATCAAAATGTGAAAAAGAACATCGAAAAAGTTGTTTTTCAACATGAAAAACAACTTGAAAAAGGATAACGAAATGAAAAAGGATAACGAAAGGATAACGAAAACCTTGTTTTTCAACATGTATGTATATGGATAGTTATGTAAAACATACAAAATTAGTTTGTAAGCATTTTTAGCATCAATATGTGAAAAAGAACAGCGAAAAAGTTGTTTTTCAACATGTATGTATATGGGTAATTATGTAAAACATGCAAAATTAGTTTGTAAGCACTTATTAAGCATCAAAATTTGAAAAAGGTGAGATAAACCTGAGACAAAGCGTTTGCTGCGTTCTTAGTGCTGAACGAGGTCAGGAAAGCAGATTGTCACACAACTAATGCATGGTCATTGTAAAACATACAAAATAAGTTCATGATCCTGTTTAAGCATCAAAATGTGAGGAAGGATAACGAAAAAGTTGTTTTTCAACATGTATGTATATGGATAGTGATGTAAAACATACAAAATTAGTTTGTAAGCATTTTTTAGCATCAATATGTGAAAAAGAACAGCGAAAAAGTTGTTTTTCAACATGTATGTATATGGGTAATTATGTAAAACATGCAAAATTAGTTTGTAAGCACTTATTAAGCATCAAAATTTGAAAAAGGTGAGATAAAGCTGAGACAAAGCGTTTGCTGCGTTCTTAGTGCTGAACGAGGTCAGGAAAGCAGATTGTCACACAACTAATGCATGGTCATTGTAAAACATACAAAATAAGTTCATAAGTTCATGAGCATGTTTAAGCATCAAAATGTGAAAAAGAACATCGAAAAAGTTGTTTTTCAACATGAAAAACAACTTGAAAAAGGATAACGAAATGAAAAAGGATAACGAAAGGATAACGAAAACCTTGTTTTTCAACATGTATGTATATGGATAGTTATGTAAAACATACAAAATTAGTTTGTAAGCATTTTTTAGCATCAATATGTGAAAAAGAACAGCGAAAAAGTTGTTTTTCAACATGTATGTATATGGGTAATTATGTAAAACATGCAAAATTAGTTTGTAAGCACTTATTAAGCATCAAAATTTGAAAAAGGTGAGATAAACCTGAGACAAAGCGTTTGCTGCGTTTTTAGTGCTGAACGAGGTCAGGAAAGCAGATTGTCACACAACTAATGCATGGTCATTGTAAAACATACAAAATAAGTTCATGAGCCTGTTTAAGCATCAAAATGTGAGGAAGGATAACGAAAAAGTTGTTTTTCAACATGTATGTATATGAATAATTTTGTAAAACATGCAAAATTAGTTTGTAAGCAATTATTAAGCATCAGAATTTGAAAAAGGTGGGATAAAGCTGAGACAAAGCGTTTGCTGCGTTCTTAGTGCTGAACGAGGTCAGGAAAGCAGATTGTCACACAACTAATGCATGGTCGTTGTAAAACATACAAAATAAGTTCATGATCCTGTTTAAGCATCAAAATGTGAGGAAGGATAACGAAAAAGTTGTTTTTCAACATGTATGTATATGGATAGTCATGTAAAACATACAAAATTAGTTTGTAAGCATTTTTTAGCGTCAATATGTGAAAAAGAACAGCGAAAAAGTTGTTTTTCAACATGTATGTATATGGGTAATTATGTAAAACATGCAAAATTAGTTTGTAAGGACTTATTAAGCATCAAAATTTGAAAAAGGTGAGATAAACCTGAGACAAAGCGTTTGCTGCGTTTTTAGTGCTGAACGAGGTCAGGAAAGCAGATTGTCACACAACTAATGCATGGTCATTGTAAAACATACAAAAGAAGTTAATGATCCTGTTTAAGCATCAAATTGTGAGAAAGGATAACGAAAAAGTTGTTTTTCAACATGTATGTATATGGATAGTCATGTAAAACATACAAAATTAGTTTGTAAGCATTTTTTAGCATCAATATGTGAAAAAGAACAGCGAAAAAGTTGTTTTTCAACATGTATGTACTGTATATGGGTAATTATGTAAAACATGCAAAATTAGTTTGTATGCACTTATTAAGCATCAAAATTTGAAAAAGGTGAGATAAACCTGAGACAAAGCGTTTGCTGCGTTTTTAGTGCTGAACGAGGTCAGGAAAGCAGATTGTCACACAACTAATGCATGGTCATTTTAAAACATACAAAATAAGTTCATGATCCTGTTTAAGCATCAAAATGTGAGGAAGGATAACGAAAAAGTTGTTTTTCAACATGTATGTATATGAATAATTTTGTAAAACATGCAAAATTAGTTTGTAAGCAATTATTAAGCATCAGAATTTGAAAAAGGTGGGATAAAGCTGAGACAAAGCGTTTGCTGCGTTCTTAGTGCTGAACGAGGTCAGGAAAGCAGATTGTCACACAACTAATGCATGGTCGTTGTAAAACATACAAAATAAGTTCATGATCCTGTTTAAGCATCAAAATGTGAGGAAGGATAACGAAAAAGTTGTTTTTCAACATGTATGTATATGGATAGTGATGTAAAACATACAAAATTAGTTTGTAAGCATTTTTTAGCATCAATATGTGAAAAAGAACAGCGAAAAAGTTGTTTTTCAACATGTATGTATATGGGTAATTATGTAAAACATGCAAAATTAGTTTGTAAGCACTTATTAAGCATCAAAATTTGAAAAAGGTGAGATAAAGCTGAGACAAAGCGTTTGCTGCGTTTTTAGTGCTGAACGAGGTCAGGAAAGCAGATTGTCACACAACTAATGCATGGTCATTGTAAAACATACAAAAGAAGTTAATGATCCTGTTTAAGCATCAAATTGTGAGAAAGGATAACGAAAAAGTTGTTTTTCAACATGTATGTATATGGATAGTCATGTAAAACATACAAAATTAGTTTGTAAGCATTTTTTAGCATCAATATGTGAAAAAGAACAGCGAAAAAGTTGTTTTTCAACATGTATGTACTGTATATGGGTAATTATGTAAAACATGCAAAATTAGTTTGTATGCACTTATTAAGCATCAAAATTTGAAAAAGGTGAGATAAACCTGAGACAAAGCGTTTGCTGCGTTTTTAGTGCTGAACGAGGTCAGGAAAGCAGATTGTCACACAACTAATGCATGGTCATTTTAAAACATACAAAATAAGTTCATGATCCTGTTTAAGCATCAAAATGTGAGGAAGGATAACGAAAAAGTTGTTTTTCAACATGTATGTATATGGATAGTCATGTAAAACATACAAAATTAGTTTGTAAGCATTTTTTAGCATCAATATGTGAAAAAGAAAAGCGAAAAAGTTGTTTTTCAACATGTATGTATATGGGTAGTTTTGTAAAACATGCAAAATTAGTTTGTTAGCATTTATTAAGCATCAAAATTTGAAAAAGGTGGGATAAAGCTGAGACAAAGCGTTTGCTGCGATCTTAGTGCTGAACGAGGTCAGGAAAGCAGATTGTCACACAACTAATGCATGGTCATTGTAAAACATACAAAATAAGTTCATGATCCTGTTTAAGCATCAAAATGTGAAAAAGGATAACGAAAACAGTGTTTTTCAACATGTATGTATATGGATAGTTATGTAAAACATACAAAATTAGTTTGTAAGCATTTTTTAGCATCAATATGTGAAAAAGAACAGCGAAAAAGTTGTTTTTCAACATGTATGTATATGGGTTATTAAGTAAAACATGCAAAATTAGTTTGTAAGCACTTATTAAGCATCAAAATTTGAAAAAGGTGAGATAAAGCTGAGACAAAGCGTTTGCTGCGTTCTTAGTGCTGAACGAGGTCAGGAAAGCAGATTGTCACACAACTAATGCATGGTCATTGTAAAACATACAAAATAAGTTGATGAGCATGTTTAAGCATCAAAATGTGAGAAAGGATAACGAAAAAGTTGTTTTTTAACATGTATGCCAAAATGCATGATTGTTGTGGAAATGAACATTCATTACATTTTTTGCCTTGGTAAGCTGAGATAAAGCGTTTGCTGCGTTCTTAGTGCTGAACGAGGTCAGGAAAGCAGATTGTCACACAACTAATGCATGGTCATTGTAAAACATACAAAATAAGTTAATGATCCTGTTTAAGCATCAAAATGTGAGAAAGGATAATGAAAAAGTTGTTTTTCAACATGTATGTATATGGATAGTCATGTAAAACATACAAAATTAGTTTGTAAGCATTTTTTAGCATCAATATGTGAAAAAGAACAGCGAAAATGTTGTTTTTCAACATGTATGTACTGTATATGGGAAATTATGTAAAACATGCAAAATTAGTTTGTATGCACTTATTAAGCATCAAAATTTGAAAAAGGTGAGATAAACCTGAGACAAAGCGTTTGCTGCGTTTTTAGTGCTGAACGAGGTCAGGAAAGCAGATTGTCACACAACTAATGCATGGTCATTGTAAAACATACAAAATAAGTTCATGATCGATCCTGTTTAAGCATCAAAATGTGAGGAAGGATAACGAAAAAGTTGTTTTTCAACATGTATGTATATGGATAGTGATGTAAAACATACAAAATTAGTTTGTAAGCATTTTTTAGCATCAATATGTGAAAAAGAAAAGCGAAAAAGTTGTTTTTCAACATGTATGTATATGGGTAGTTTTGTAAAACATGCAAAATTAGTTTGTAAGCATTTATTAAGCATCAAAATTTGAAAAAGGTGGGATAAAGCTGAGACAAAGCGTTTGCTGCGATCTTAGTGCTGAACGAGGTCAGGAAAGCAGATTGTCACACAACTAATGCATGGTCATTGTAAAACATACAAAATAAGTTCATGATCCTGTTTAAGCATCAAAATGTGAAAAAGGATAACGAAAACAGTGTTTTTCAACATGTATGTACAGTATATGGATAGTTATGTAAAACATACAAAATTAGTTTGTAAGCATTTTTTAGCATCAATATGTGAAAAAGAACAGCGAAAAAGTTGTTTTTCAACATGTATGTATATGGGTAATTATGTAAAACATGCAAAATTAGTTTGTAAGCACTTATTAAGCATCAAAATTTGAAAAAGGTGAGATAAAGCTGAGACAAAGCGTTTGCTGCGTTCTTAGTGCTGAACGAGGTCAGGAAAGCAGATTGTCACACAACCAATGCATTGTCATTGTAAAACATACAAAATAAGTTCATGAGCATGTTTAGGCATCAAAATGTGAGAAAGGATAACGAAAACGTTGTTTTTCAACATGTATGCCAAAGTGTATGAATGTTGTGGAAATGAACATTCATTACATTTTTTGCCTTGGTAAGCTGAGATAAAGCGTTTGCTGCGTTCTTAGTGCTGAACGAGGTCAGGAAAGCAGATTGTCACACAACTAATGCATGGTCATTGTAAAACATACAAAATAAGTTCATAAGTTCATGAGCATGTTTAAGCATCAAAATGTGAAAAAGGATAACGAAAACGTTGTTTTTCAACATGTATGTATATGGATAGTTATGTAAAACATACAAAATTAGTTTGTAAGCATTTTTTAGCATCAATATGTGAAAAAGAACAGCGAAAAAGTTGTTTTTCAACATGTATGTATATGGGTAATTATGTAAAACATGCAAAATTAGTGTGTAAACCCTTATTAAGCATCAAAATTTGAAAAAGGTGAGGTAAACCTGAGACATGGCGTTTGCTGCGTTTTTAGTGCTAAACGAGGTCAGGAAAGCAGATTGTCACACAACTAATGCATGGTCATTGTAAAACATACAAAATAAGTTCATGATCCTGTTTAAGCATCAAAATGTGAGGAAGGATAACGAAAAAGTTGTTTTTCAACATGTATGTATATGGATAGTCATGTAAAACATACAAAATTAGTTTGTAAGCATTTTTTAGCATCAATATGTGAAAATGAACAGCGAAGAAGTTGTTTTTCAACATGTATGTATATGGGTAATTATGTAAAACATGCAAAATTAGTTTGTAAGCACTTATTAAGCAACAAAATTTTAAAAAGGTGAGATAAAGCTGAGACAAAGCGTTTGCTGCGTTCTTAGTGCTGAACGAGGTCAGGAAAGCAGATTGTCACACAACTAATGCATGGTCATTGTAAAACATACAAAATAATTTCATCATCCTGTTTAAGCATCAAAATGTGAGGAAGGATAACGAAAAAGTTGTTTTTCAACATGTATGTATATGGATAGTCATGTAAAACATACAAAATTAGTTTTTAAGCATTTTTTAGCATCAATATGTGAAAAAGAACAGCGAAAAAGTTGTTTTTCAACATGTATGTATATGGGTAATTATGTAAAACATGCAAAATTAGTTTGTAAGCCCTTATTAAGCATCAAAATTTAAAAAGGTGAGATAAACCTGAGACAAAACGTTTGCTGCGTTCTTAGTGCTAAACGAGGTCAGGAAAGCAGATTGTCACACAACTAATGCATTGTCATTGTAAAACATACAAAATAAGTTCATGAGCATGTTTAAGCATCAAAATGTGAGGAAGGATAACGAACAAGTTGTTTTTCAACATGTATGTATATGGATAGTCATGTAAAACATACAAAATTAGTTTGTAAGCATTTTTTAGCATCAATATGTGAAAAAGAACAGCGAAAAAGTTGTTTTTCAACATGTATGTACTGTATATGGGTAATTATGTAAAACATGCAAAATTAGTTTGTATGCACTTATTAAGCATCAAAATTTGAAAAAGGTGAGATAAACCTGAGACAAAGCGTTTGCTGCGTTTTTAGTGCTGAACGAGGTCAGGAAAGCAGATTGTCACACAACTAATGCATTGTCATTGTAAAACATACAAAATAAGTTCATGAGCATGTTTAAGCATCAAAAGGTGAGGAAGGATAAAGAAAAAGTTGTTTTTCAACATGTATGTATATGGATATTCATGTAAAACATACAAAATTAGTTTGTAAGCATTTTTTAGCGTCAATATGTGAAAAAGAACAGCGATAAAGTTGTTTTTCAACATGTATGTATATGGGTAATTATGTAAAACATGCAAAATTAGTTTGTAAGCATTTATTAAGCATCAAAATTTGAAAAGGTGAGATAAAGCTGAGACAAAGCATTTGCTGCGTCCTTAGTGCTGAACGAGGTCAGGAAAGCAGATTGTCACACAACTAATGCATGGTCGTTGTAAAACATACAAAATAAATTCATGATCCTGTTTAAGCATCAAATTGTGAAAAAGGATAACGAAAAAGTTGTTTTTTTAACATGTATGTATATGGATAGTTATGTAAAACATACAAAATTAGTTTGTAAGCATCTTTTAGCATCAATATGTGAAAAAGAACAGTGATAAAGTTGTTTTTCAACATGTATGTATATGGGTAATTATGTAAAACATGCAAAATTAGTTTGTAAGCACTTATTAAGCATCAAAATTTGAAAAAGGTGAGATAAACCTGAGACAAAGCGTTTGCTGCGTTTTTAGTGCTGAACGAGGTCAGGAAAGCAGATTGTCACACAACTAATGCATGGTCATTTTAAAACATACAAAATAAGTTCATGATCCTGTTTAAGCATCAAAATGTGAGGAAGGATAACGAAAAAGTTGTTTTTCAACATGTATGTATATGGATAGTCATGTAAAACATACAAAATTAGTTTGTAAGCATTTTTTAGCATCAATATGTGAAAAAGAAAAGCGAAAAAGTTGTTTTTCAACATGTATGTATATGGGTAGTTTTGTAAAACATGCAAAATTAGTTTGTAAGCATTTATTAAGCATCAAAATTTGAAAAAGGTGGGATAAAGCTGAGACAAAGCGTTTGCTGCGATCTTAGTGCTGAACGAGGTCAGGAAAGCAGATTGTCACACAACTAATGCATGGTCATTGTAAAACATACAAAATAAGTTCATGATCCTGTTTAAGCATCAAAATGTGAGAAAGGATAACGAAAAAAGTTGTTTTTCAACATGTATGTATATGGATAGTTATGTAAAACATACAAAATTAGTTTGTAAGCATTTTTTAGCATCAATAGGTGAAAAAGAACAGCGAAAAAGTTGTATTTCAACATGTATGTATATGGGTTATTATGTAAAACATGCAAAATTAGTTTGTAAGCACTTATTAAGCATCAAAATTTGAAAAAGGTGAGATAAACCTGACACAAAGCGTTTGCTGCGTTCTTAGTGCTGAACGAGGTCAGGAAAGCAGATTGTCACACAACTAATGCATGGTCATTGTAAAACATACAAAATAAGTTAATGATCCTGTTTAAGCATCAAAATGTGAGAAAGGATAACGAAAAAGTTGTTTTTCAACATGTATGTATATGGATAGTCATGTAAAACATACAAAATTAGTTTGTAAGCATTTTTTAGCGTCAATATGTGAAAAAGAACAGCGAAAAAGTTGTTTTTCAACATGTATGTACTGTATATGGGTAATTATGTAAAACATGCAAAATTAGTTTGTATGCACTTATTAAGCATCAAAATTTGAAAAAGGTGAGATAAACCTGAGACAAAGCGTTTGCTGCGTTTTTAGTGCTGAACGAGGTCAGGAATGCAGATTGTCACACAACTAATGCATGGTCATTTTAAAACATACAAAATAAGTTCATGATCCTGTTTAAGCATCAAAATGTGAGGAAGGATAACGAAAAAGTTGTTTTTTAACATGTATGTATATGGATAGTCATGTAAAACATACAAAATTAGTTTGTAAGCATTTTTTAGCATCAATATGTGAAAAAGAAAAGCGAAAAAGTTGTTTTTCAACATGTATGTATATGGGTAGTTTTGTAAAACATGCAAAATTAGTTTGTAAGCATTTATTAAGCATCAAAATTTGAAAAAGGTGGGATAAAGCTGAGACAAAGCGTTTGCTGCGATCTTAGTGCTGAACGAGGTCAGGAAAGCAGATTGTCACACAACTAATGCATGGTCATTGTAAAACATACAAAATAAGTTCATGATCCTGTTTAAGCATCAAAATGTGAAAAAGGATAACGAAAACAGTGTTTTTCAACATGTATGTATATGGATAGTTATGTAAAACATACAAAATTAGTTTGTAAGCATTTTTTAGCATCAATATGTGAAAAAGAACAGCTAAAAAGTTGTTTTTCAACATGTATGTATATGGGTTATTATGTAAAACATGCAAAATTAGTTTGTAAGCACTTATTAAGCATCAAAATTTGAAAAAGGTGAGATAAACCTGAGACAAAGCGTTTGCTGCGTTCTTAGTGCTGAACGAGGTCAGGAAAGCAGATTG
This sequence comes from Clarias gariepinus, assembly GCF_024256425.1. Classification (NCBI taxonomy): domain Eukaryota; kingdom Metazoa; phylum Chordata; class Actinopteri; order Siluriformes; family Clariidae; genus Clarias; species Clarias gariepinus. Next base: position 12,580,895 of record NC_071123.1, on the reverse strand, counting down.
TCACACAACTAATGCATGGTCATTGTAAAACATACAAAATAAGTCGATGAGCATGTTTAAGCATCAAAATGTGAGAAAGGATAACGAAAAAGTTGTTTTTTAACATGTATGCCAAAATGCATGATTGTTGTGGAAATGAACATTCATTACATTTTTTGCCTTGGTAAGCTGAGATAAAGCGTTTGCTGCGTTCTTAGTGCTGAACGAGGTCAGGAAAGCAGATTGTCACACAACTAATGCATGGTCATTGTAAAACATACAAAATAAGTTAATGATCCTGTTTAAGCATCAAAATGTGAGAAAGGATAATGAAAAAGTTGTTTTTCAACATGTATGTATATGGATAGTCATGTAAAACATACAAAATTAGTTTGTAAGCATTTTTTAGCATCAATATGTGAAAAAGAACAGCGAAAATGTTGTTTTTCAACATGTATGTACTGTATATGGGTAATTATGTAAAACATGCAAAATTAGTTTGTATGCACTTATTAAGCATCAAAATTTGAAAAAGTTGAGATAAACCTGAGACAAAGCGTTTGCTGCGTTTTTAGTGCTGAACGAGGTCAGGAAAGCAGATTGTCACACAACTAATGCATGGTCATTGTAAAACATACAAAATAAGTTCATGATCCTGTTTAAGCATCAAAATTTGAGGAAGGATAACGAAAAAGTTGTTTTTCAACATGTATGTATATGGATAGTCATGTAAAACATACAAAATTAGTTTGTAAGCATTTTTTAGCATCAATATGTAAAAAAGAAAAGCGAAAAAGTTGTTTTTCAACATGTATGTATATGGGTAGTTTTGTAAAACATGCAAAATTAGTTTGTAAGCATTTATTAAGCATCAAAATTTGAAAAAGGTGGGATAAAGCTGAGATAAAGCGTTTGCTGCGATCTTAGTGCTGAACGAGGTCAGGAAAGCAGATTGTCACACAACTAATGCATGGTCATTGTAAAACATACAAAATAAGTTCATGATCCTGTTTAAGCATCAAAATGTGAAAAAGGATAACGAAAACAGTGTTTTTCAACATGTATGTATATGGATAGTTATGTAAAACATACAAAATTAGTTTGTAAGCATTTTTTAGCGTCAATATGTGAAAAAGAACAGCGAAAAAGTTGTTTTTCAACATGTATGTATATGGGTAATTATGTAAAACATGCAAAATTAGTTTGTAAGCACTTATTAAGCATCAAAATTTGAAAAAGGTGAGATAAACCTGAGACAAAGCGTTTGCTGCGTTTTTAGTGCTGAACGAGGTCAGGAAAGCAGATTGTCACACAACTAATGCATGGTCATTGTAAAACATACAAAATAAGTTCATGATCCTGTTTAAGCATCAAAATTTGAGGAAGGATAACGAAAAAGTTGTTTTTCAACATGTATGTATATGGATAGTCATGTAAAACATACAAAATTAGTTTGTAAGCATTTTTTAGCATCAATATGTAAAAAAGAAAAGCGAAAAAGTTGTTTTTCAACATGTATGTATATGGGTAGTTTTGTAAAACATGCAAAATTAGTTTGTAAGCATTTATTAAGCATCAAAATTTGAAAAAGGTGGGATAAAGCTGAGATAAAGCGTTTGCTGCGATCTTAGTGCTGAACGAGGTCAGGAAAGCAGATTGTCACACAACTAATGCATGGTCATTGTAAAACATACAAAATAAGTTCATGATCCTGTTTAAGCATCAAAATGTGAAAAAGGATAACGAAAACAGTGTTTTTCAACATGTATGTATATGGATAGTTATGTAAAACATACAAAATTAGTTTGTAAGCATTTTTTAGCATCAATATGTGAAAAAGAACAGCGAAAAAGTTGTTTTTCAACATGTATGTATATGGGTAATTATGTAAAACATGCAAAATTAGTTTGTAAGCACTTATTAAGCATCAAAATTTGAAAAAGGTGAGATAAAGCTGAGACAAAGCGTTTGCTGCGTTCTTAGTGCTGAACGAGGTCAGGAAAGCAGATTGTCACACAACCAATGCATTGTCATTGTAAAACATACAAAATAAGTTCATGAGCATGTTTAGGCATCAAAATGTGAGAAAGGATAACGAAAAAGTTGTTTTTTAACATGTATGCCAAAGTGCATGAATGTTGTGGAAATGAACATTCATTACATTTTTTGCCTTGGTAAGCTGAGATAAAGCGTTTGCTGCGTTCTTAGTGCTGAACGAGGTCAGGAAAGCAGATTGTCACACAACTAATGCATGGTCATTGTAAAACATACAAAATAAGTTCATAAGTTCATGAGCATGTTTAAGCATCAAAATGTGAAAAAGGATAACGAAAACGTTGTTTTTCAACATGTATGTATATGGATAGTTATGTAAAACATACAAAATTAGTTTGTAAGCATTTTTTAGCATCAATATGTGAAAAAGAACAGCGAAAAAGTTGTTTTTCAACATGTATGTATATGGGTAATTATGTAAAACATGCAAAATTAGTGTGTAAACCCTTATTAAGCATCAAAATTTGAAAAAGGTGAGGTAAACCTGAGACATGGCGTTTGCTGCGTTTTTAGTGCTAAACGAGGTCAGGAAAGCAGATTGTCACACAACTAATGCATGGTCATTGTAAAACATACAAAATAAGTTCATGATCCTGTTTAAGCATCAAAATGTGAGGAAGGATAACGAAAAAGTTGTTTTTCAACATGTATGTATATGGATAGTCATGTAAAACATACAAAATTAGTTTGTAAGCATTTTTTAGCATCAATATGTGAAAAAGAACAGCGAAAAAGTTGTTTTTCAACATGTATGTATATGGGTAATTATGTAAAACATGCAAAATTAGTTTGTAAGCACTTATTAAGCAACAAAATTTGAAAAAGGTGAGATAAAGCTGAGACAAAGCGTTTGCTGCGTTCTTAGTGCTGAACGAGGTCAGGAAAGCAGATTGTCACACAACTAATGCATGGTCATTGTAAAACATACAAAATAATTTCATCATCCTGTTTAAGCATCAAAATGTGAGGAAGGATAACGAAAAAGTTGTTTTTCAACATGTATGTATATGGATAGTGATGTAAAACATGCAAAATTAGTTTGTAAGCACTTATTAAGCATCAATATGTGAAAAAGAACAGCGAAAAAGTTGTTTTTCAACATGTATGTATATGGGTAATTATGTAAAACATGAAAAATTAGTTTGTAAGCCCTTATTAAGCATCAAAATTTAAAAAGGTGAGATAAACCTGAGACAAAACGTTTGCTGCGTTCTTAGTGCTAAACGAGGTCAGGAAAGCAGATTGTCACACAACTAATGCATTGTCATTGTAAAACATACAAAATAAGTTCATGAGCATGTTTAAGCATCAAAATGTGAGGAAGGATAACGAAAAAGTTGTTTTTTAACATGTATGTATATGGATAGTCATGTAAAACATACAAAATTAGTTTGTAAGCATTTTTTAGCATCAATATGTGAAAAAGAACAGCGAAAAAGTTGTTTTTCAACATGTATGTACTGTATATGGGTAATTATGTAAAACATGCAAAATTAGTTTGTATGCACTTATTAAGCATCAAAATTTGAAAAAGGTGAGATAAACCTGAGACAAAGCGTTTGCTGCGTTTTTAGTGCTGAACGAGGTCAGGAAAGCGGATTGTCACACAAATAATGCATGGATATTGTAAAACATACAAAATAAGTTCATCAGCATGTTTAAACATCAAAATGTGAAAAAGGATAACTAAAAAGTTGTTTTTCAACATGTATGTATATGGGTTATTATGTAAAACTTGCAAAATTAGTTTGTAAGCATTTATTAAGCATTAAAATGTAAAAAAGGTGAGATAAAGCTGAGATAAAGCTGAGACAAAGCGTTTGCTGCGTTCTTAGTGCTGAACGAGGTCAGGAAAGCAGATTGTCACTTAACTAATGCATGGTCATTGTAAAACATACAAAATAATTTCATGAGCATGTTCATGAGCTCTGACTTTATCTTCAAAACATCTAACGTGGGTTGTCCCTCTGATAAACTCATTCTTGATCCTATCCATCTTTGTCACTCCCAAAGAGAACTTCAACATCTTCTGCTCTGCTACCTCCACCTCTGCCTCCTGTCTTTTCTTCTGCGCCACTGTCTCTAAGCCGTAGAGCATTGCTGGTCTTACCACTGTCCTGTACACCTTTCCTTTCATTCTCGCTGATGTCAACACACCTGACACTTTTCTCCACCCATTCCAACCTGCCTGTACCCGCCTCTTCACCTCCTTTGAACACTCTCTGTTGCTCTGGACCGTTGACCCTAAGTACTTAATATCCTGCACCTTCTTTACCTCTGCTCCCTGTAGCCTCACCGATCCTCCTGGGTCCCTCTCATTTACACACATGTATTCCGTCTTGCTCCGGCTAACCTTCATTCTTCTGCTTTCCAGAGCATACCTCCACCTCTCCAAATTTTCCTCCACCTGTTCCCTGCTCTCGCTACAGAGCACAATGTCATCTGCAAACATCATAGTCCATGGAGACTGCTGTCTTACCTCATCTGTCATCCTATCCATCACCAGAGCAAACAAAATGGGGCTTAGAGCCGATCCTTGATGCAGACGCACCTCCACCTTGAACTCTTCTGTCACACCTACAGCACATCTTACCACTGTCTTACAGCTCTCATACATGTCCTGCACCACTCTAACATACTTCTCTGCCACTCCAGACTTCCTCATACAATACCACAGCTCCTCTCTTGGCACCCTGTCATACGCTTTCTCTAAATCTAAAAAGACACAATGCAACTCCCTGTTACCTTCTCTGTACTTCTCCGCCAGCATCCTCAAAGCAAATACTGCATCTGATGTACTCCTTCTAGGCATAAAACCATATTGCTGCTCACAAATGCTCACCTCTGCCCTTAACCTAGCTTCCACTACTCTTTCCCACAGCTTCATTGTCTGGCTCATTATCTTTATACCTCTATAATTGCCACAGCTTTGCACATCTCCCTTGTTCTTAAAAATTGGCACCAATACACTTCTCCTCCATTCCTCTGGAATCCTCTCACTCTCCAAGATCTTGTTAAACAAACTTGTCAGAAACTCTACTGCCACCTCTCCTAAGCACTTCCATACCTCCACAGGTATGTTATCAGGACCAACAGCCTTTCCACTCTTCATCCTCTTCAATGCCCTTCTCACCTCACTTCTACTAATATTTGCTACTTCCTGTTCCACAACAGTCACCTCTTCTACTCTTTGTTCTCTTTCATTTTCCTCATTCATCAACTCCTTAAAGTACTCCTTCCATCTTCCCATCACCCTCCTGGCATCTGTCAGTACATTTCCATCTCTATCTTTAATCTCTCTAACCTGCTGCACATCCTTCCCATCTCTATCTCTCTCCCTTGCCAACCTGTACAGATCCACCTCTCCCCCTTCTTACTGTCTAGCCTAGCATACAAGTCCTCATATGCTCTTTGTTTGGCCTTTGCCACCCATACCTTCACCTTACTCTGCATCTCCCTGTACTCCTGTCTACTCTCTTCAGTCCTCTCAGTGTCCCACTTCTTCTTTGCTAGCCTTTTTCCCTGTATACACTCCTGGACTTCCTCATTCCACCACCAAGTCTCCTCGTCCACTTTCCCCTTACCTGATGATACACCTAGTACCCTCCTACCTGTCTTCCTGATCACATTGGCTGTATTTGTCCAGTCAACTGAAAGCCCCTCCTGACCACACATAGCCTGTCTCAACTCCTCCCTAAAGACTTCACAACATTCTTCCTTTCTCAGCTTCCACCACTTTGTCCTCTGCTCTGCCTTTGTCCTCTTCACCTTCCTCACCACCAGGGTTATTTTACACACCACCATTCTGTGTTGTCTGGCTACACTCTCCCCTACCAACACTTTGCAGTCACTGATCTCTTTCAGGTTACAATGTCGACACAAGATGTAGTCGACCTGAGTGCTTCTGCCTCCACTCTTATATGTCACCCTATGTTCCTGCTTCTTCTGGAAGAAAGTATTTACTACTGCCATTTCCATCCTTTTTGCAAAGTCCACCACCATCTGTCCTTCTACATTTCTGTCCTGAAGACCAAACCTGCCCATCACATTTTCATCACCTCTGTTCCCTTCCCCAACGTGCCCATTGAAGTCTGCACCAATCACCACTCTTTCACCTCTGGGGATGCTCTGCCTCACTTCATCTAACTCACTCCAGAATGTCTCCTTCTCTTTTAACTCACATCCTACCTGTGGGGCATAACCACTAACAACATTGAACATTATCCCTTCAATTTCCAGCTTCAGACTCATCACCCTATCTGATACTCTCTTCACCTCTAGAACATTCCTTACAAACTCATCTTTTAGAATAACTCCTACTCCATTTCTTTTCCTATCCACACCATGGTAAAACAATTTGAACCCTGATCCTAAGCTTCTAGCCTTGCTACCTTTCCACCTGGTCTCCTGGACACACAGTATATCCACCTTCCTTCTCTGCATCATATTAACTAACTCTCTTCCCTTCCCTGTCATAGTCCCAACATTCAAAGTCCCTACTATCACTCCTGACCTCTTGCCTTTCCTCTTCTCTCTCTGCTTTCTAACACGCCTTCCTCCTCTCCTTCTTCGACCCACAGTAGCCCAATTTCCACCAGCACCCTGTAGGTCAACAGCACCAGTGGCGGTCGTTGTTAACCCGGGCCACGACCGATCCGGTATGGGAATTATATTCGTGATTCGCATCATTGATTTGGCAAATGTTTTACGTCGGATGCCCTTCCTGACACAACCCTCTGCATTTATCCAGACTTGGGACTGGCACAAGAAGACACTGGATTGCGCCCCCCCATGGTTGCATTACAGCCTGTTGGTACTACTGATTGTATAATTCAGTAATTAATGGATAATGCATTTGTGCGCTGCCTCCTCCTATAACTTGGAGATGCCAGAGCAAAATAAGGAAAAAAGAGTTTAGGGGCCCAGGACACGACTACAGTATTTTATTCTATAATTAAACCGATGCCAAAATCATTAATCTAATAAGTTAGCGAATGATTGTGACCTATGGGAGCTACTACAGTCAAGTGAGTAAATTCATATAAAAAAAAGTTTCAAAACACTGTCCCTACTGCTCTTATTGTTTTGTACTTAAAAATAATTAACATGGACATGCAGCAGTTGTTGTGATGTTTTAAAATAAATATAGTTAGATGAAATCATCATATAAAAAGATGCATTTTAAAATGTTAAGATCATTATTTTGTAAAAAACCTTTAGACTAGATTGACTAAAGGGTTAATTAATAATAATCTTATCCCTAAAATGTTACACTTTCATTGACTAAAACTAGACAAAAATACTTATGGGTTCCTTTGAACAAAACTAGACTAAAATGGCCAGACTTAATTGACTAAAACTTGACTAAATAAAAATAGGATAAGATTGACAAAATATGATAAAAACTATCAGGGACATTTATCCAGAAACTAAGACTAAGACTACAATTAAAAATAGTTGACAAAATTAACACTACTCTGCATAGAGTTTTCCTTACATCAGCTGTGGTGAGACACAGCACCTGGTCGTTTTGGTAGACCCTGTTCTGTCTACTCAGTGCTCAGCCTGTATTCTGCTTGTCCCGCCTGGATCCAGGGAACCCCCCAATGAAACACACAAGTCAGTGCTCAGTGAGACATTCAAAGTTTATTGTGGAAGACAGAAGTATATATATGCACACACACACACACACACATACACAAAGAACCAAAAAGGAGGGCACATGAGCAGCTAGGAGTTGTTCTTAGTTAGGAGCCTCCAATGGTTTTATGACCTGAACATTGACTGATCACCTGATTATACTAAGAAATGTGTTTGCTGATAGTGCAGCATGTCAAGGTCAAAGAAAGAAAACACTCTGTTCTCATGCACACATAATATCATGAAACACACTAGAAATTATATATTCCCTACACTTTGTTAACTTACTTAAGTAGAAATTTTGGGTATCTATACTTTACTGGAGTAATTATTTCTCAGCCAACTTTTTACTTCTACTTCTTACATTTTCACGCAATTATCTGTACTTTCTACTCCTTACATTTTAAAAATAGCCTTTTTACTCCTATTTTATTTCAGCTTGTCACTCAGAAAAAAAAAAAAACATCCTGATAAATCGCCCCATCCGGATGGAGCGTATTTGATTGTGGTTGGATGAGAAGTATAAACATACCATTCCGACACCCTATTGGTTGGTACGCAATCCATCGCACCTGCACATGATGTCTCAGACTCCAGCAAGGAAGTCTGAATATATTGAATGGATTCTGAATATATTGAATAAAACTCGATATATATTGAATGGATTCTGAATATATTGAATGAAACTCTATATATATTAAATGGATTCTGAATATGTTGAATGAAAAGTCTGAATATATTGAATGGTTTCTGAATATATTGAATGAAACTTGATATATATTGAATGGATTCTGAATATATTGAATGAAACTCGATATATATTGAATGAAACTCGATATATATTGAATGGATTCTGAATATATTGAATGAAACTCAATATATATTGAATAGATTCTGAATATATTCTGAATATTGAATGAATTCTGAATATTCTGAATATTGAATGAAACTCGATATATATTGAATGTATTCTGAATATATTGAATGAAACTCAATATATATTGAATAGATTCTGAATATATTGAATGAAACTCGATATATATTAAATGGATTCTAAATATATATAAAATGAAAAGTCTGAATATTTTGAATGGTTTCTCAATATATTGAATGGTTTCTCAATATATTGAATGAAACTCGATATATAAATTAAATGGATTCTGAATATATTGAATGAAAAGTCTGAATATATTGAATGAAACTCGATATATATTGAATCAAACTCGATATATATTGAATGAAACTCGATATATATTGAATGGATTCTGAATATATTGAATGAAAAGTCTGAATATATTGAATGGTTTCTGAATATATTGAATGAAACTCGATATATATTGAATGAAACTCGATATATATTGAATGGATTCTGAATATATTGAATGAAACTCGATATATATTGAATGGATTCTGAATATATTGAATGAAACTCTATATATATTGAATGGATTCTGAATATATTAAATGAAAAGTCTGAATATATTGAATGGTTTCTGAATATATTGAATAAAACTTGATATATATTGAATGAAACTCGATATATATTGAATGAATTCTGAATATATTGAATGAAGCTCGATATATATTGAATGGATTCTGAATATATTGAATGAAACTCGATATATATTGAATGGATTCTGAATATATTGAATGAAAAGACTGAATATATTGAATAGTTTCTGAATATATTAAATGAAACTTGATATATATTGAATGAAACTCGATATATATTGAATGAATTCTGAATATATTAAATGAAACTCGATATATATTGAATGGATTCTGAATATATTGAATGAAACTCTATATATATTGAATGGATTCTGAATATATTGAATGAAAAGTCTGAATATATTGAATGGATTCTAAATATATTGAATGAAACTCTATATATATTGAATGGATTCTGAATATATTGAATGAAACTCGATATATATTAAATGGATTCTGAATATATTGAATGAAAAGTCTAAATATATTGAATGGTTTCTGAATAGAAAAGTCTAAATATATTGAATGAAACTCGATATATATTGAATGAAACTCGATATATATTGAATGTATTCTGAATATATTGAATATATTGAATAGTTTCTGAATATATTGTATCAAACTCGATATATATTGAATGAAACTCGATATATATTGAATGGATTCTGAATATATTGAATGGTTTCTGAATATATTGAATCAAACTCGATATATATTGAATGAAACTCGATATATATTGAATGGATTCTAAATATATTGAATGAAAAGTCTGAATATATTAAATGGTTTCTGAATATATTGAATGAAACTCGATATATATTGAATGAAACTCGATATATATTGAATGGTTTCTGAATATATTTAATGAAACTCGATATATATTGAATGGATTCTGAATATATTGAATGAAACTCTATACGGTATATATTGAATGGATTTTGAATATATTGAATGAAAAGACTGAATATATTGAATGGTTTCTGAATATATTAAATGAAACTCGATATATATTGAATGAAACTCGATATATATTGAATGGATTCTGAATATATTGAATGAAAAGACTGAATATATTGAATGAAACTCGATATATATTGAATGAAACTCGATATATATTGAATGGATTCTGAATATATTGAATATATTGAATAGTTTCTGAATATATTGTATCAAACTCGATATATATTGAATGAAACTCGATATATATTAAATGGATTCTGAATATATTGAATTAAAGTCTGAATATATTGAATGGTTTCTGAATATATTGAATCAAACTCGATATATATTGAATCAAACTCGATATATATTGAATGGATTCTGAATATATTGAATGAAAAGTCTGAATATATTGAATGGTTTCTGAGTATAATGAATCAAACTCGATATATATTGAATGAAACTTGATATATATTGAATGGATTCTGAATATATTGAATGAAAAGTCTGAATATATTAAATGGTTTCTGAATATAATGAATGAAACTCGATATATATTGAATGAAACTCGATATATATTGAATGGATTCTGAATATATTGAATGAAAAGTCTGAATATATTGAATGGTTTCTGAATATATTGAATGAAACTCGATATATATTGAATGAAACTCGATATATATTGAATGGTTTCTGAATATATTGAATGAAACTCGATATATATTGAATGGATTTTGAATATATTGACTGAAACTCTATACAGTATATATTGAATGGATTTTGAATATATTGAATGAAAAGACTGAATATATTGAATGGTTTCTGAATATATTAAATGAAACTCGATATATATTGAATGAAACTCGATATATATTGAATGGATTCTGAATATATTGAATGAAAACACTGAATATATTGAATAGTTTCTGAATATATTGAATGAAACTCTATATATATTGAATGAAACACGATATATATTAAATGGATTCTGAATATATTGAATGAAAAGTCTAAATATATTGAATGGTTTCTGAATAGAAAAGTCTAAATATATTGAATGAAACTCGATATATATTGAATGAAACTCGATATATATTGAATGTATTCTGAATATATTGAATATATTGAATAGTTTCTGAATATATTGTATCAAACTCGATATATATTGAATGAAACTCGATATATATTGAATGGATTCTGAATATATTGAATGGTTTCTGAATATATTGAATCAAACTCGATATATATTGAATGAAACTCGATATATATTGAATGGATTCTAAATATATTGAATAAAAAGTCTGAATATATTGAATGGTTTCTGAATATATTGAATGAAACTCGATATATATTGAATGAAACTCGATATATATTGAATGGTTTCTGAATATATTGAATGAAACTCGATATATATTGAATGGGTTCTGAATATATTGAATGAAACTCTATACGGTATATATTGAATGGATTTTGAATATATTGAATGAAAAGACTGAATATATTGAATGGTTTCTGAATATATTAAATGAAACTCGATATATATTGAATGAAACTCGATATATATTGAATGGATTCTGAATATATTGAATGAAAAGACTAAATATATTGAATGAAACTCGATATATATTGAATGAAACTCGATATATATTGAATGGATTCTGAATATATTGAATATATTGAATAGTTTCTGAATATATTGTATCAAACTCGATATATATTGAATGAAACTCGATATATATTGAATGGATTCTAAATATATTGAATTAAAGTCTGAATATATTGAATGGTTTCTGAATATATTGAATCAAACTCGATATATATTGAATCAAACTCGATATATATTGAATGGATTCTGAATATATTGAATGAAAAGTCTGAATATATTAAATGGTTTCTGAGTATAATGAATCAAACTCGATATATATTGAATGAAACTTGATATATATTGAATGGATTCTGAATATATTGAATGAAAAGTCTGAATATATTGAATGGTTTCTGAATATAATGAATGAAACTCGATATATATTGAATGAAACTCGATATATATTGAATGGATTCTGAATATATTGAATAAAAAGTCTGAATATATTGAATGGTTTCTGAATATATTGAATCAAACTCGATATATATTGAATGAAACTCGATATATATTGAATGGTTTCTGAATATATTGAATGAAACTCGATATATATTGAATGGATTCTGAATATATTGAATGAAACTCTATACAGTATATATTGAATGGATTTTGAATATATTGAATGAAAAGACTGAATATATTGAATGGTTTCTGAATATATTAAATGAAACTCGATATATATTGAATGAAACTCGATATATATTGAATGGATTCTGAATATATTGAATGAAAAGACTGAATATATTGAATAGTTTCTGAATATATTGAATGAAACTCGATATATATTGAATGAAACTCGATATATATTGAATGGATTATGAATATATTGAATGAAAAGTCTGAATATATTGAATGGTTTCTGAATATATTGAATGAAACTCAATATATATTGAATGAAACTTGATATATATTGAATGGGTTCTGAATATATTGAATGAAAAGTCTGAATATATTGAATGGTTTCTGAATATATTGAATGAAACTCGATATATATTGAATGGATTCTGAATATATTGAATGAAACTCTATACAGTATATATTGAATGGATTTTGAATATATTGAATGAAAAGACTGAATATATTGAATGGTTTCTGAATATATTAAATGAAACTCCTTGAATGAAACTCTATACGGTATATATTGAATGGATTTTGAATATATTGAATAAAAAGACTGAATATATTGAATGGTTTCTGAATATATTAAATGAAACTCGATATATATTGAATGAAACTCGATATATATTGAATGGATTCTGAATATATTGAATATATTGAATAGTTTCTGAATATATTGTATCAAACTCGATATATATTGAATGAAACTCGATATATATTGAATGGATTCTGAATATATTGAATTAAAGTCTGAATATATTGAATGGTTTCTGAATATATTGAATCAAACTCGATATATATTGAATCAAACTCGATATATATTGAATGGATTCTGAATATATTGAATGAAAAGTCTGAATATATTGAATGGTTTCTGAGTATAATGAATCAAACTCGATATATATTGAATGAAACTTGATATATATTGAATGGATTCTGAATATATTTAATGAAAAGTCTGAATATATTGAATGGTTTCTGAATATAATGAATGAAACTCGATATATATTGAATGAAACTCGATATATATTGAATGGATTCTGAATATATTGAATGAAAAGACTGAATATATTGAATAGTTTCTGAATATATTGAATGAAACTCGATATATATTGAATGAAACTCGATATATATTGAATGGATTCTGAATATATTGAATGAAAAGTCTGAATATATTGAATGGTTTTTGAATATATTGAATGAAACTCGATATATATTGAATAAAACTCGATATATATTGAATGGTTTCTGAATATATTGAATGAAACTCGATATATATTGAATGGATTCTGAATATATTGAATGAAACTCTATACAGTATATATTGAATGGATTTTGAATATATTGAATGAAAAGACTGAATATATTGAATGGTTTCTGAATATATTAAATGAAACTCGATATATATTGAATGAAACTCGATATATATTGAATGGATTCTGAATATATTGAATGAAAAGACTGAATATATTGAATAGTTTCTGAATATATTGAATGAAACTCGATATATATTGAATGAAACTCGATATATATTGAATGGATTCTGAATATATTGAATGAAAAGACTGAATATATTGAATGGTTTCTGAATATATTAAATGAAACTCGATATATATTGAATGAAACTCGATATATATTGAATGGATTCTGAATATATTGAATGAAAAGACTGAATATATTGAATAGTTTCTGAATATATTGAATGAAACTCGATATATATTGAATGAAACTCGATATATATTGAATGGATTCTGAATATATTGAATGAAAAGTCTGAATATATTGAATGGTTTCTGAATATATTGAATGAAACTCGATATATATTGAATGAAACTCGATATATATTGAATGGTTTCTGAATATATTGAATGAAACTCGATATATATTGAATGGATTCTGAATATATTGAATGAAACTCTATACAGTATATATTGAAAAGACTGAATATATGAAAAGACTGAATATATTGAATAGTTTCTGAATATATTGAATGAAACTCGATATATATTGAATGAAACTCGATATATATTGAATGGATTCTGAATATATTGAATGAAAAGTCTGAATATATTGAATGGTTTCTGAATATATTGAATGAAACTCGATATATATTGAATAAAACTCGATATATATTGAATGGTTTCTGAATATATTGAATGAAACTCGATATATATTGAATGGATTCTGAATATATTGAATGAAACTCTATACGTATATATTGAATGGATTTTGAATATATTGAATGAAAAGACTGAATATATTGAATGGTTTCTGAATATATTAAATGAAACTCGATATATATTGAATGAAACTCGATATATATTGAATGGATTCTGAATATATTGAATGAAAAGACTGAATATATTGAATAGTTTCTGAATATATTAAATGAAACTCGATATATATTGAATGAAACTCGATATATATTGAATGGATTCTGAATATATTGAATGAAAAGTCTGAATATATTGAATGGTTTATGCAAATTAACTGGGAAAACCAAACGCAGCTGTGACACATTAGGGAGGAAAAAGTAATAACTCGTGGCAGGTTTAAACGTATTCGAATGTGGAAATCTGATATTGAGTGCGGCTTACAGCACCACTTTGGGCCGTACACACACTCACTAACGTATTGACCATCTCTTCATTTTTTAGAATCGCAGCAACCAAGTTTCTCGCTGACTCACTTAGCCTTCCTAAAGATGGCGCTGTGTTTCGATGACGTCATGTTTCATTCAATGTATTCAGACTTTTCTGAATATATTGAAAATCAAGTTAATCAATATATTGATAAATCAATAATCAAAGTTAATCAATATATTGGAGTTTCATTCAATATATTCAGAAACCATTCAATATATTTAGACTTTTCATTCAATATATTCAGAATCCATTCAATATATATCGAGTTTCATTCAATATATATCGAGTTTCATTTAATATATTCAGAAACCATTCAATATATTCAGTCTTTTCATTCAATATATTCAAAATCCATTCAATATATACTGTATAGAGTTTCATTCAATATATTCAGAATCCATTCAATATATATTGAGTTTCATTCAATATATTCAGAAACCATTCAATATATATCGAGTTTCATTCAATATATATCGAGTTTCATTCAATATATTCAGAAACCATTCAATATATTCAGACTTTTCATTCAATATATTCAGAATCCATTCAATATATATCGAGTTTCATTCAATATATATCGAGTTTGATTCAATATATTCAGAAACCATTCAATATATTCAGACTTTTCATTCAATATATTCAGAATCCATTCAATATATATCGAGTTTCATTCAATATATATCGAGTTTGATACAATATATTCAGAAACTATTCAATATATTCAATATATTCAGAATCCATTCAATATATATCGAGTTTCATTCAATATATATCGAGTTTCATTCAATATATTCAGAATCCATTCAATATATATCAAGTTTCATTCAATATATTCAGAAACCATTCAATATATTTAGACTTTTCATTCAATATATTCAGAATTCACTTAATATATATAGAGTTTCATTCAATATATTCAGAATCCATTCAATATATATTGAGTTTCTTTTAATATATTCAGAATCCATTCAATATATATCGAGTTTCATTCAATATATTCAGACATTTCATTTAATATATTCAGAATCCATTCAATATATATCGAGTTTCATTCAATATATATCGAGTTTCATTCAATATATTTAGAATCCATTCAATATATACCGAGTTTCATTCAATATATTCAGAATCCATTCAATATATACGGAGTTTTATTCAATATATATCGAGTTTCATTCAATATATTCAGAATCCATTCAATATCGAGTTTCGTTCAATATATATCGAGTTTCATTCAATATATTCAGACTTTTCATTCAATATATTTAGAATCCATTGAATATATATTTCGAGTTTCATTCAATATATTTAGAATCCATTCAATATATACCAAGTTTCATTCAATATATTAAGAATCCATTCAATATATACCGGGTTTCATTCAATATATATCGAGTTTCATTCAATATATTCAGAATCCATTCAATATCGAGTTTCATTCAATATATATCGAGTTTCATTCAATATATTGAGACTTTTCATTCAATATATTTAGAATCCATTCAATATATTTCGAGTTTCATTCAATATATTCAGAATCTATTCAATATATATCAAGTTTCATTCAATATATATCGAGTTTCATTCAATATATCCAGACATTTCATTCAATATTGTAAGGGTTAACCCCTAGAGGGCGCCAAAGCGCCCAAAGACTGTTTGTTTGTTGTGTTTTGTTGTTATAGTTTGTGTGAAGGAGACTTCATTTCCCATAGGGCACCTGGGTCAGGTGATGGAAGCATGCACCTGATCCAGGTCAGTTATTAGTTGAGTTATAAATAGCCTGACTAAAGCTCAGTCAGGCGTGTAACATTTGTTATGGTTGTTTTGTGTTGGTTGTTTTCAGTAAGACGTTCTATTAAAGATTTCTAAGTGCTCTTGGAAAAGGGCTTTTGTTTTTGTTTGAATATATAAATAAAGGAGTTTATCTGAAAGGTCTCGTCACAGCCTCTGCATCTATGCCACAACACCGACACAGACAGCCAGGTCGTGACAGAATGTTACACCTTAAAAGTGGCATAGCAGAGGTGTCTCCCCTAAATGTTTTTTGGGGGGGAGCAATGACGATGGAGCCGGAGTGAGCGGACTGGCTGGGCGATATCGTGGAGCACAGAAAGGGCCGAGAGCAAAGTGAGCAAAGGGCGCTGCAGAGCTGGGAAGGCTGCAGGCTTGCCATCCGGCGAACACCGTTTAAGACCGACGCAGCTCGAGGTGACAGACTTCCCCGCACCAACCAGGAGGTACGGACCAAGAAGGTCAGGTACGGCGGTGGCGAGAGGGAGGAAGAACCTCAAACGGTGCGGCAATGGAAGAAGAGAGGAACAAGAAATCTCTGCATGTTTTGGGCGGAGCAGAATCAGGAGCGGATACTGAACCTGCGGGAGCAGGTAGAACAGCTCCAAAACCTGCTCGTCCAAATTCACGAGAGCCGCGGAACGGGCTCTGATTTTCACGGGAGCCACGCAGAGGGCTCCGATCATCTTCCTCCTCCTTCGCCCGACAGCGAGGACTTCGCGCTTCTTCCTCCTCCGCCGCCTCTCCTCGACAGTGATGACGTCGCGCATCCTCCGCTGGACAGCGAGGACTTCGCGCTTCCTCCTCCTCCGCCGCCTCTCCTCGACAGTAAGGACATCACGCATCCTCCGCTGGACAGCGAGGACTTCGCGCTTCTTCTTCCTCCGCCGCCTCTCCTTGACAGTGAGGACGTCGCGCATCCTCCGCTGGACAGCGAGGACTTCGCGCTTCTTCTACCTCCGCCGCCAGGCTTTGAGGACGTCGTGCCCAAGCCTCCGTCCAGTGGCACGGACGTCGCCTCAGCTCCGCAGTCCCTAAGCGACGCGGACGTCGCTCCAGCTCCTCAGCCGCCGGACGCAGCGAGCGTCGCTCCAGCTCCTCAGCCGCCGGACGCAGCGAGCGTCGCTCCAGCTCCTCAGCCGCCGGACGCAGCGAGCGTCGCTCCAGCTCCTCAGCCGCCGGACGCAGCGAGCGTCGCTCCAGCTCCTCAGCCGCCGGACGCAGCGAGTGTCGCTCCAGCTCAGCAGCCGCCGAGTCCCATGTACGTCGCTTCAGCTCCGGAGCCACTAAGCTTCGCGAACGTCGCGTCCGCCCTACAGCCGGCGAGCGCCGCGGACGTCAAGTCAGCCATTCAGCCGGCAAGCTCCGAGAACATCGTGCCCGAGCCTCGGTCCAGTGCCACGGACGTCGCTCCAGCTCAGCAGCCGTCAAGCATCGCGGATGTCGCTTCAGCTCCACTGCCTCCAAGCTCCGCGAACGTCGCGTCAGCTCCGCAGCTGTCAAGCATCGCGGATGTCGCTTCAGCTCCACTGCCTCCAAGTGCCTCCAAGATCGGCATGCCCACTTCGCAGCCCGGCTCTGGGAAACCAGTCCTGCTGGCCATGCAGCCCGGCCCAGGGGACAAGGGCTACAGCCTCCGGGTCGGAAGGTCAGACTTTGAACATTGGGGAGGGAGTCCCGGGCCTCCGTTAGCGCTCCGGAGGAGCGTTTTTGAGGGGGAGGTACTGTAAGGGTTAACCCCTAGAGGGCGCCAAAGCGCCCAAAGACTGTTTGTTTGTTGTGTTTTGTTGTTATAGTTTGTGTGAAGGAGACTTCATTTCCCATAGGGCACCTGGGTCAGGTGATGGAAGCATGCACCTGATCCAGGTCAGTTATTAGTTGAGTTATAAATAGCCTGACTAAAGCTCAGTCAGGCGTGTAACATTTGTTATGGTTGTTTTGTGTTGGTTGTTTTCAGTAAGAAGTTCTATTAAAGATTTCTAAGTGCTCTTGGAAAAGAGCTTTTGTTTTTGTTTGAATATATAAATAAAGGAGTTTATCTGAAAGGTCTCGTCACAGCCTCTGCATCTATGCCACAACACCGACACAGACAGCCAGGTCGTGACAAATATATTCAGAATTTATTCAATATATATCAAGTTTCATTCAATATATTTAGAATCCATTCAATATATAGTATTTTATACTCAGTATATTAATTTTTTTTATTAATCACTTGGATTAATCATTTATTTTGACAGCACTAATGTTTATTGTAGACAACCATACAAGGGTAATTGTTACTAAGCCTGGATGCACTAACTTTCTTGTATGTTGCTCTCACAGACTCCTGCAGCTAAGCTTGAATGTACATTTACATTCCAATAAAGGTTACTGATGACATGCCTCTAAAGTTTGACTTTTTGCACCATTAAAATACTTATAAGCAACTAGTTATCATATCTTCTTTTCCATAAAACATGTTAATGCTCAGTAGTACACATACAGTATATGGTTCTTTAATGTATTTGCCTTGTACTAAAACGCATTCTTTTTCAATTGCCATATATAGTATCCCAAGTCACTATGGCCGTTAAAAAATACAACAAAAAACAACACATTTTTCTTTTTTTTATGAGGTGTTAGTGCAGTATATAGGCCCGTGGCACAGCCTAAGCTTTTATCCTTAATGCCCCGCCCCCATGTTACTTTTACTTTTATACTTTAAGTAGTTTTGAAACCCGTATTTTTACACTTTTACTTGAGTAAAAAGCTTGAGTTGATACTTTTTAAACCCTAGTATCTATAATTCTACTCAAGTGATGAATGTGAATACTTTTGTTGATGGCTTGTATGCCCTGCCACATACGCTGTATGTCACCGCTGTCCCTGAAGTGGTTGAGGAGTCTCTGGGCGTGTGTGCGCTTCGTCTCTCTTAGCCCAGGAAAGTTAGGCCCTTGCTGTTCTTAGGGCCACCTTGTCCCCTACTCTGATGGCTACTACTATGAGTCTTGGGTCTTCTAAAGTTCACGCACCTCTGCAGTAATCCACGGTTTCAGGTTGGTCGTGAGATGATGTTCTTGAAGATACTGATGCAATTGGTGCACTTGATGCACACAGACAAAGCAGAATGGCTGCATGATGTGCTGGGTGTTAAGCGTTCCATAGTAAGTTTGTGGAAATGCGTAGGTTAAAAAAAGTCTGAGCTTTCAGAACTACCCACAACCTGTTTCCCCAGTGTTTTACAAACAGGTGGACTTATCGGAGGTATTCTCAAAGAAACTGCCACCCTCACCCCTACAAAGAACCAAGGATTGCGCGATCAATCTAATCCCTGCAGCTAATTTGACCACGGTCTAACAACATAACATAAATAAACAAATACTAACTAGCTAACTAAGCAACCTAATTAGCTAACTAGCTGAGACAAGACATATTGACATTTTTTAACAGAAAACTAAATTCCATACAAAAGAGCCAACATAAAGTGCTCATGCAAATGTGCAAACATAGTGAAAAAGTAACACATTTCAATACTTTGTGGCAATAAAGTAATGAGGTAATAAATTGAGGTAGTGGGAGGAGAAACAGTAAACAGAACACATTCCTTTGAAGTAGCAGCAAAGATCAAATACTTTTGTGCAAATAACAAGCATAATTGTGTGTTTATCAGTAAAAAAAAGAAAAAAACTGTTGCACAGTCTGGATGTGAGTGCCCGAATGCTTTAGTACCCTTTTCCAGATGGCAGGAAGGTGAAGTGTGAGTGTGATGGGTGTGTCTGATCAGCCACAATGTTGGTGGCTTTGCAGATGCAGGTGAGGTTCTCGTCCAGATGATCAATCTCCACAAAGGAGCTGTTAATGTTCTGCGAAGAGTGGTCTCTCCATGTCCTCTTGAAGTCACCAACCATCGCTTTTGTTTTAGCAACGTTTAGATACAGGTTGTTGTTCCTACACCAGTCCATTAGTCCATTAGTACTTCCTCTCCATATGCTGACTGGTTGTTCTTACTGATGAGACCCACCACAGTTGTGTCATTGGCAAACTTGATGATGTGGTTGGAACTGTGTGTCGCTACACAGTTGTAAGTCAGCAGTGTAACCAGCAGGGGACTGAGCCACAGTACTCAGTGTGGTGGTGTGGAAGATGCAGTTCCCGAGCCGCACTGACTGATGGCTTCTGGCCAGAAAATCCAGGATCCAGTTAAAGAGGGAGGCGTTTAGTCCCAACAGGTTCAGCTTCTCGGGCCAGGTGTTGGGGTACAATAGTCGTGGTCATGAGATGATGTTCTTGAAAATACTGATGCAATCGGTGCACTTGATGTAGCTGGTAGCTGATGTTGTGTACTCAAGTCAGTGAAGTCACCGTAAGTTGCAGCTTTCCTAAACATGTTCCAGTCAATGTTCTCAAAACAGTCCTAAAGAGCAGAGATGCTTCTATTGGCCAAGTTTTTATCTGCTTTAGAACTAGGTGTATCTGAATCATCAACTGTAAACATTCGTTGTTTTGTTTAAGAACACAAAGACTTTCGCATCTAGGGAGTTATAATGGATGACATACGTTTAACATGATAGGTGAAAGTAGGTATTTCTGGAACTCAGAGTCTGTGCGGCTTAGCTTATCCCTGCTGTCTGCAACGACCTTTGCTAGCACCCGCAAAGAATGAAAAGCACAGAGAATTGAAAAGCACACAGACAAAGCAGAATGGCTGCATGATGTGCTGGGTGGTAAGTGTTCCATAGTAAGTTTGTGGAAATGCGTGGGTTAAAAAAAGTCCTTCAGAACTACCCACAACCAATTTCCCCAGGTATTCTGGAGGTATTCTCCAAGAGGTAGGGCCAAAAACTGGCACCCTCAACCCTACAAAGAACCAGGAAATTGCGCAATCAATCTGCTCCCTGCCGCTAATTTGGCCACGGTCTACCCATGTTTCCAGAGCCTCACCCAGGACTGTGGGTCTGAAAGTTTCCCAAAAACCTCCCACTGAAGGTGGAAGCCAAGAAGTACATTGGGGCATAGAAGATACAATGAGGATTAATTTCGGTTGCATACCAACAATCACTCTCTGGTTAATGAAGATAAACCCCACCTCAAGCTTGCTCGAGCCAGTCCTGTGCAGCAATTTGGTCGGTCCAATGTCAGCAACATCACAAGAGGCATGTATTAGGTTATATGCATTAGTTGTGTGAGAAAACCACTTTCCAGAGCTCGTACAGCGCTAAACACGCAGCAAACGCTTTATCTCAGCATCAGCAGCCAAAAGCTGAAAGGAATGATCATTTCCAACACATTCATGCATTTTGGCATACATATTAAAAAACAACTTTTTTGTTATTCTTTTCATATTTTGACCATGAAAACTATATAAACTCGTTTTATATGGTTTACATAACCATGCATTAGTTGTGTGAGAAAACCGCTTTCCAGAGCTCGTACGGCGCTAAAAACACAGCAAGTGCTTTATCTCAGCATCAGCATCCTAAAGCTAAAAGAAATGATAATTTCCAACACATTCATGCATTTTGAATGTGCATAAGTGCATATAAATTAATTTTTATATGTTTTACATGACAGTACATTAGCTGTGTGAGAAAACACACACTTTTATCAGCTCTAACAGCGCTAAGAACACGGCAAGGTCTGGAATGATCATTTCCAACACAAATTATCCTTTCTAGCATACATGCTGTAAAACAACTTTTTTGTTATTCTTTTTCATATTTTAAGCATGGCAAATGTATTATAAACTCGTTTTGTATTTTTACTTGACCACGCATTTGACAAAACCGCTTTCCTGATCTTGTACAGGAATAATCATTTTTCCAACACATTCATGCATTCTAGCATTCAAAACTTTTTTTGTCATTCTTTTTCTCATTATGATCCTAAAAAATGCATATAAGCTAATTTTGTATGTTTTACATCGCTATGCATTAATTGGATAATAAAATCGCTTTCCTGAGCTTGTACAGCTGAACTTGGTTGTTTTGAGTTTTTGAGCATGTTTAGACCCCTAAAACGGCCAAAAAAAAAAATCACTTGAATGTGTTGTCACTGAACTTGTCTCTAAATATAATGTCACATTTATCAAATCAGCACCATAAAAACTCTGATAGGTCCATCAAGGGATCCCCTAAATACAAGGTCAGGCGAGTATTGCTATGGGTCCCTGCTCAGCACTTTCTAGATCCTGAGCTGTGTAGCGTTTTAACAATGATAATGACCATGAATAGCTTCCGGCATTCTTCATTATTAATACGTAGGGTTTACATAATAAAGACAACGAATGACGGTTGCATTGTCCACCAATAACTATAGACATTTTAATGTGGACACAATGCCAATGCATCCGTCATCATTAATAAGTAAATTTTAGCTCTGGGTCAGAGTTGTATCGAATCTTTAACGATTCGGGTAAATTTGATTAACTGAATCAAAATTTATAATGTACACTTTATCGACTACCCGTCCAGCGTTTAGCACAATTTAGTGTATCTTACCAGTTCTGGTTATCACATGGCCAACGGCTATAATACAAAATCTAGTATTTAGCAATTATGAGCAAGGTAACATGATCTGGGCAAATGTTTAGACTTTAAAATACAGGACCAAGACAACAGTTCTTTATAAAGAAACAAGAATTTATTTGACTAATCTACGATACATGAAACTACACTACTTAAACGCACGCACGCACACACACACATACACACAAACAGTTTGGCAAGTGAAAATGAATGAAGTTATTCTAGTACTGGTTACTAGATCAACGAAAGTCACAAGAGCAGAGTCTTGGGTTCAATCTTACGGTTTAGTTATAAAACGAGCACCAACTTCAGCAAGGTATGCAGCATTGTTTGTTTACTTGCGTTATGTTTCGTTCTCATCCATGGGTTCGCCTCCAGCGAGGGGAATCGCAGCGTTGCTGATTGGTTGGTGCGCTGCTGTACAGATGACGTCAGTCGGGAAAGCCCTTCGGTGAGGCGTTGGTTGCCTGGTTACCAATGGCTGCACTCTGGAACTTCTCCTGAGGGTTTCTTCATTGCTGGGCTTTGGAGTTCTGGCACGAAGTCTCGTTGAGAGTTCTTGAAGAGCGGATGACTCCTGCAGGGGCGGTGCAGTGCTCGCAAGGGCGGGAGCCGAGCTGCTTGGAAGATGTTGTAGGTTGCAGTTGTGATGATATCTTCTCTTCTTCTTCTCTACCCTGTGGACTTCCTGAGGGTTTTTGTCCCTTGGGGGTCAGTCCGTCCCACAGGTGATTCATCCAATCGGATGTGATTGCAGGGCTTAGCCACGCCTCACGTGGTTTCTTCTTCCGTGCATAAATTAGCTAGGTGTTTCGGCTGTCACGTGTGACCCATCCGGTTGGAGCTTTTAATACTTTATTCAATTCAATTCATTTCAATTTTATTTATATAGCGCTTTTAACAATGGTCATTGTCTTAAAGCAGCTTCACAAAGATGAAAGAAATTCATTAAAAAAAAATAATAATAATAATAATATTAATAATAATAATAATAATAAAATAATAATAATAATAATAATAATTTGTGTATGTGTGAGAAAAATGTGTCTAGATAATAACGAGATGAATGAATGAAATTTCTCTGATGAGCAAGCCAAGGGTGATGGCGACAGTGATGGCGACAACTCCCTAAGATGGTAATAGGAAGAAACCTTGAGAGGAACCAGACTCAACAGGGAACCGATCCTCATTTGGGTGATAACAGATAGAGATGATATAACACCATGTGTGTTATGCAGCTGAAAGTACAGTACAATATAACAGAAATTCTTTAAATTAACATGAAGTCCAGTTCAACATAGGAATGAGTCAGTAGATGCAGAGGGCAGATGGGATCTGGATCACTGGGAGCACAGGAGCAGGATGTGTAGCTCCAACCATAATAAGGCAGAATTCAGCTGGAGCTGGTCCTTCTCTGGATGCCTCAGGATCCTCACAGGGTTGGCCTTTGTCTACTGAAGCTGGTACAATCTCCAGATGCCTCGGGATGGGTAGAAAAGTACAGAACAGATGGAGAGAATTAGCGTAGTTGCCATTCAGGATAGATGTACTGGAGTATGAGGTTGTGGGATGAGTCACGCGTATGCCAGATTAAAGAGATGCGTCTTGAGTCTACTTTTAAACTGGGAAACTGTGTCTGAGCCCCGAACACTGTCTGGAAGGCTATTCCAAAGTTTTGGAGCTAAATATGAAAAGGCCCTACCCCCTTTTGTAGATTTTAAAATTTTGGGAATTCCAAGAAGTCCGGAGTTTTGTGATCTTAAGGAGCGTGGTGGATTATAGCGTTTCAGAAGACTGGTTAGGTATGTGGGAGCTAAACCATTTAAAGCCTTGTATGTAAGTAATACTATTTTGTAATTAATTCTAAACTGAACAGGTAGCCAGTGCAGGGATGATAATATTGGGGTTATATGATCATATTTTCTGGATCTGGTGAGAACCCTGGCGGCTGCATTTTGGACTAACTGAAGCTTGTTTATTGAGGATGCAGGACAACCACCTAGTAATGCATTACAATAGTCCAGTCTGGAGGTCATGAATGCATGAACTAGCTTTTCTGCATAAGATACGGATAAGATGCTCCTAAGTTTGGCGATATTTCTAAGATGGAAAAAGGCTGTTTTTCTGATATTGGAAATATGATTTTCAAAGGACAAGTTACTGTCTAATATTACGCCCAGGTCTTTTACTGTTGAGCTAGTAGTAACAGTACATCCTTCTAAACGCAGGCTGAATTGTGAAAGCTGTTGTGTGCTGGTTTTTGGGCAGATGAGTAATATCTCTGTTTTGTCTGAGTTTAGTAAGAGAAAGTTATTGGTCATCCAATCTTTTATGTCCTGGACACACTCGGTTAATCTAGACAATTTAGGTATTTCGTCTGGTTTTGTTGAGATATATAATTGGGTATCATTAGCATAACAATGGAAACTAATCCCATGTCTTCTAATGATGTTACCCAAGGGAAGCATGTATATTGAGAACAGCAGAGGTCCTAAAACTGACCCTTGTGGGACCCCATATTTCACTGGCATTACACCAGACAGTTCTCCATTTAGATCTACAAAATGGTATCGATCAGACAGGTATGATCTAAACCATTTTAACGCCTGTCCCTGAATACCTATGTGATTTTGTAAGCGATCTATGAGAATATTATGATCTATAGTGTCGAATGCAGCACTAAGATCAAGCAAGACTAGAATTGAGGTGCAGCCTTGGTCCGAAGCTAAAAACAAGTCGTTTGCAATCTTAACTAGTGCAGTTTCTGTACTATGATGGGGCCTGAAACCTGATTGAAATTCTTCAAGGATATTGTTTTCCTGCAAAAATGTGCATATTTGAGCTGATACTACTTTTTCTAATATTTTTTATATAAAGGGGAGATTTGAAATCGGTCTATAATTTGTTATTTCATTTGCGTTCAAATTAGATTTTTTAAGAAGCGGCTTAATAACTGCCAACTTGAAAGGTTTAGGGACGTGACCTAGATATAATGAAGAATTAATAATGTTTAAAAGTGGCTCTCCAACCGTATGCATCACTTCTTTCAAAAATCTGGTTGGGATTGGATCTAACAGGCACGTTGCTGAATTAGCTGAGGTGATAAGTTTATAAAGCTCTTCCTGTCCTACACCTGTAAAGCACTGAAAAACTGAATGTGAAACTTTAGGCTGAACTAGATCATGAGATGCTATTAGAGGTTGAACTTTTGTTATTTTCTTCCTTATGCTATCGATTTTTTCATTAAAGAAGTCCATAAAATCTTCACTACTAAAATGTTGTGGAGTACTCTCTGCAGGCATCTTAGGTTTTGTTAGGCGGGCTACTGTACTAAATAAGAACTTGGGATTGTTTTGGTTTCTTGCTATCAGTTGGCTAAGATGCTCGGTCCTAGCAGTTTTTAGAGCCTGTCTATAGCTGCACATACTGTCTTTAAACGCAATTCGAAAAACTTCTAATTTAGTTTTTCTCCATTTTCGCTCGAGGTTACGGGTTGCTCTCTTTAGGGCGCGAGTATGATTATTGTACCAAGGAGCAAGTGTTTTATCTCTGACTTTTTTTAATCTGATGGGAGCAACAGTGTCTAATGTACTGGTAAAAATAGTACCCATGCTGCTAGTCATTTCATCCAGATCGTCTGCATTTTGGGGTCTAATAAGAATTTGAGACAGATCCGGCAGATTACTCGTGAATCTGTCTTTAGTAGTCGGATTCATATTTCTAACAAATCGATAACGTGGGGAGACACAGCTAATCTGTTCTACGGGTAGAGTATATATCAGGAGGTGATGATCTGTTACAGTATATCATTACTTTGAGGTAAAATCTCTATATTAGAGACATCTATACCATGAGATATAATTAAATCTAGCGTATGATTACAGCGGTGAGTTGATTCATTTATATTTTGTTTAACCCCAAAGGAATTTAGTAAGTCCATAAATGCGAGGGCTAAAGCGTCGTTAGCATCATCTACATGAATGTTAAGGTCTCCTACTATCAAAACTTTGTCAGAGTTAACAATTAGGTCTGATAGCAGATGTCCAAATTCTTTAAGAAAATCGGCATATGGCCCTGGGGGTCTGTACACGGTGGCCATTGTAAAATATAGCGCGGGTTTATTATGTATTTCATTAAGTGCAACATTAATGACGAGCACTTCAAATGAGTTAAACCTGGGCCTCATTTTCTGAGTACCAGTGAGTACATCATTGTAGATAGTGGCGACACCACCACCACGACCGGTTAGACGGGGCTCGTGCTTATAAAAATATCCTGACGGAGTAGACTCATTCAGACCAATATATTCATTTGGTTTAAGCCAGGTTTCGGTGAGGCAAAATTAATTTTTTATAAAAAGTAATTTTGCATGAGCTCTGTTCATGCTACCAATTACCCATGTTTACCAACATTCTGGAAATAAAGCCAGCTTGAGATTGACACCAAACATTACATATCTTACCCACTCATTCCTTCCTTTATCTAATAAAAAGGTTTGTAAATGCTGATTACACCTTTAAAGTTATGCTGATTAATCAAACATATATACAGGAATAAAAGGAACTGAGTAAATATATGTAAATACGTTTTGCCCTACTGGCACACTTTAAAGATGTTTAAAATAGTGTCCATGCCGTATGCCTTTGTTCATGGAAAGGCATGTCTTCCAGAGGTCAAGAGAGTGTCCAGGTGTGATGAGGCCCCTTCCTCCCCAGCTCGGGGTGGAGCTGTAAAACTGTCTTCTTTGTTTACCGGATCGCCGATTTACACCCTCGGTTTCGGGGTCTACTTCAAAGCATCTGGCCTTGTGGAGTTTCTTAGTTTTACAGACGTCCCCCTTAAGATAGCAAACCAGATAAGGTTATCAGGATGGTGCCATGCATGCTGGAAGAGGGTGTTCAGGAATGTGATCCATTGACTGTTCTCTCTATGGGAGTTCTGTTATTTGCTACAGCTGCTTAGAGACTTCTGAAATTATTCCAACCCCCTTCCCCACTCCATCATAGATTAGTCCAGTGGTTCTCAAACATTTTCTGTCATTCCCCACTTAAGGGGGTGGGGGAATTTAAGCCCCACTTGTCAACAAAATGATAACCAAAACGGCCAAGTTTACTATTTATTGAAAAATCAATTTCTAAACCACCATGAATCCAAGCACAACATACAGTAGGCTTCATCATGTTTTCCTTTCGGGTGGATTTTTGGTTGATTAGGCTGATAGTGCTGAATCACCTGCGTTTTTGTGGTCCATGTAACAAATTTATCCATTGATGTTATTATGCTCACTACATACAGTACGCTACTGTGTTATGGTCTAAAATGCCCCCCCTGCCACAGATTGCCCTCCCCACACACATAATCTCTTTCAAATAATATATTAGAACATAAATTCATAGGTTTATGGTTTACAAATGACAAATTTTAACAAATTAATTTAATTATAAAGTAAGCAATATAAAAAAAATTGTATAGGAGAAAAAATATTTAAATTAGCCTTTATATTTTTTTCATATACAACATGTATATTTTTATATTGCTTATTTTATAATAAAAATTGTTTCCTGTAATTTTCACCACAAACAATATTTATTTAGTGTAATTTGTGATAAATAATTTGTTATTTGTACATTGACAAACCCCTGCAAAATAAATGTGCCATAAAATAATAATTTTGGGGGATTTGTATTAATCGTTTTGACGGCTGTCACGTGCCTAGGGTTAATTATAATAGTAATAATATATTTGATGTCCTAATATAATAATTAATAGAGATTATGTAGAGGGGCAATCCGTGGCAGGAGGGCATTTTAGCGCATAACACGTGTTTGTGTCCGCGGTAAAGTTAGTTTGATATTCGCATCTCCGAATTCAATAGCTGCGTAAATAAACCCGAAAATAAGATACTCACATATATTTCCTCTCTATATCGTCTTTAAGCTACACCTGCCTTAAATTATACATGTTTAGAAGCATAAACACCATTATTCTCTATGGCGAAAACGAATGACTTAGGGATCATCGCAAAATGCTGCACACCAACAAAAAGCGTAGAACGATATTGTAGGGTTTTTACCACTAAGCAGGCACTTGGAGAGACGGGTGAGCTTCCTTGCTGCCTAATGCAAAATGGCTGGGAGTAGTTTATTATTGGTAATAGCACGAAATCACGACAGTAGCACATTCAACCTCCTTAAAACAAACCTCTAACACACACACACACACCCCTGGCCGAAGCCACTAATCCAAACACCTTTCCCCAACAGGGTGAACACAAAACAATCCCTCCCGCAAAGCATGATGGTAGCCAATCAAAACCCCGCGTACGCCACACTGCCCCCACCCGAGCTGTGACCGTCCCCGGTCATCATGACGAACTCAGTCTAGAAAGCGTGCCGGTGGTCGGCGCTGGCATTTCTTTGCGCCGGAGTCTCTTTGCGGAGGAAGGAGGGGTGCAACAGAGTTCGATGTCTCGCTGGCGTTGGGCTGATAGGGAGCGAGACGGTCCCGGTGGAGCGCAACCACTCGCGACCGCCCAGTCAACCGCACCCGGTAGACTACATCGGAGAGCTGGGCCAGTACCGTGCAGGGCCCCACCCAGTGAGACATAAGCTTAGGTGAAAGCCCCCTTTTCCTTCTGGGGGAATACACCCAAACCTGCTCCCCAGTAGCAAAGTCTCGTCCCCGGCTGTGGGTGTCATACACGCGGCGCTGCTTAACACCAGCGTCCGCCAAGTGTCTACGCGCCAGCTCGTGGACACGGAACAGTTTGTCTTTGAGCGAACAAAAATAATCCAACCCCGGCTTCGGAGGTAAATCCACTTGTGGAGGGGGACCGAACACAAGGTCCACGGGCGTGCGCAATTCGCGACCGAACATAAACGCCGCTGGCGTCAGCTGTGAGGACTCCTGCACTGCTGTGCGATAGGCCCACAGCACGAGGGGCAAATGTTCGTCCCAATCCTTCTGCCGGGCGTTGGTAAGCACGGCGAGCTGGGTGGTGAGTGTCCGGTTGGAGGGGCGTGGTGCGGATCTTTTTCACCCTGAGGCGCTCGCACACCGCCGCAAACACCTCCGCCTCGAAGTTACGCCCCTGATCGCTGTGCAACTGCTCCGGGGCACCAAAGCGGCTGAACACCTCATCCACCAGCACACGAGCCGTGGTGAAAGCGCTCTGGTCAGGAACAGCAAACGCCTCCGGCCACTCGGTGAAGTAGTCCATGGCCACCAGCACATATCGGTTCCCGCGATTGGAGATGGGAAACGGCCTGAGAATGTCCACGCCCATACGCTCCATAGGTGCCCCCACCCGAAAGTCTTGCAGGGGTGCTTGCGAGCGCTGGGTAGGGCCCTTCTTTGCCGTGCAGACGTCGCATCTGTGCACAAAGAGTTCGTTATCAGTGTGACAGCCTGGCCAGTAGAAACGAGCGTGCAGCCGCCGCAAAGTTTTCGTTACGCCAAAGTGTCCCGCACCCGCGTGCCCATGGACCATTCCTAACACACGCGCCCGCAAAGTCCGCGGCACCAGCAGCTGAAAATACTCGAGAGCGCCGCACGGCCGTTTCCAGTGGCGATAGAGTAGGCCTCCCCGCAACGATAGTCTGTCAAACTGTGAATGGAGAGCTTTTATACTTTTTTAATACTTTCTCCATCAAGCATTCGAACGTAGCTGGAACGTTACATAGGCCAAATGGCATGCGCCGAAATTGGCATAGCCCTTGCCCGATCAAGAACGCAGTTTTAGGACGTGCTTCCGGGGCGAGTTCTACTTGCCAATACCCGCTACGCAAATCCAGCGAGCTAAACCAGGCCGAGCCCGCAACGTGTTCAAGCGCATCATCTATTCGCGGTAACGGATAAGAATCTTTGCGCGTTACCTCGTTTAACCGCCGGTAATCCACACAAAACCGCCACGATTCGTCCTTCTTACGCACAAGCACAACCGGCGAAGACCACAGTCCAGACGCTGGCTCTATGACACCCGAGTCGGCCATCTCATGCAGCTTCTGCTCGGCGATAGCCTGTTTAGCTAATGGGAGGCGTCTCGGAAGTAGCCGCACAGGAGCTGCATTACCCGTATTGATTGTGTGCTGCGCCAAGTGGTATGAGTGCACTCGCGCTCGTCTACCGCGAAAATATCCGCGAACTCGTGCAAAAGGGACTTCACGGCGTCGGCCTGTGTTGGACTTAGCCCCACACTGCTACGCTCTATCAGCTCGGCCATTATCCTCGCTCGGTCGGCTACCGGATGTTTACCTGGCGCGTCCACCGGAAGTTCCGCCCCCCTGGTGCGTGCTACTAACACGTCCGGCTGCGCTTTGGGCACTAGCAACCTAGCTAACCCGAAGTTACTGCGCAGAGTCCCGTCCGTGAGATTCAGTACCGCACCCCACCTTTGCAAAATGTCTAACCCCAAGATACAATCATCCTCAATGTCTGCCACAAAGAATGGATGAGAAAGAATGATTGCACCTACTTGTATTCGCACTGTGCGACAGGCCCGTATCCTCAGATAACTCCCCGACACGGTGCGAATGTTCAAAGCCGGGTCCATAGCAAACGCCCCAGTGGCTCGGAGGGGCGCCGCTCGCAAGTCGCTAGCTCTTCGTACGCGGCCTCCTTATGGTCACCCGTGCTGAACCTGAAGTGGAGCGACTCCCGCAGCTTTGCCCAGTCCTTCCGCTCATCAGCCCGACGGTCCTCCAACGCACTTGGGCGAGGAGCGCGTGGGGCTCGACAGCGCCGTTGTAGGCAGGCAGGCGCAGCTGCATGTCGCCTCGCCGGCTGGCAGCGCACAGAGCTGTAGCTTGCTCCTGCGCTGCGTCACTGGAGGAATCCCCTCCAAAATCCAGCGCCAGAACCTGAAGCGTGCCGCTCCGCTCCGGTCGCCGCTCTTTGCTCGCGCTGGCCCTGTCAGGGAGGGTTTTCTTCCTCCTCAGCCGCTCTGCTACTCGGCGGCCTATCTGAATCCTCCGGATTTCCTCTGGGGTGCGCTTCAACCCGCTTCTCTCCATCCCACTTCTGACACCAAATGTAGCGTTTTTCACCACTAAGCAGGCACTTGGAGGGACAGGTGAGCTTCCTTGCTGCCCAATGCAAAATGGCTGGGAGTAGTTTATTATTGGTAATAGCACGAAATCACGACAATAGCACATTCAACCTCCTTAAAACACACCTCTAACACACACACACCCCTGGCCGAAGCCACTAACCCCAACACCTTTCCCCAACAGGGTGAACACAAAACAATCTCTCCCGCAAAGCATGATGGTAGCCAATCAAAACCCCGCCCACGCCACAATATTGATCTTCCCTTCTGGTCAGCGCCGGAAGGATTAAAAAGCAACTTTGTTACCACACTGGAAACTAGAAATGCCAGACTAGTACTGCCTGAAAAAATACAGAAACATCACACATTGGAATGAATGAAACTACATATATAATACCGAATGTTTCCTTATATATTGTTCCTGTGCAAATAACATGCCGACGTTAAACCGTTATTGTTGGACTATGGACTTTTTTTCTGATGTTATTTTAATTTACTTGTATTAATGATCCATTTCTTTGTGTGTCATTATTTAGTTTCGAGTGTCCGATAAAGAAAATAAAGATTAAATAAATCAATTAAGAAAAGCATGAATTAGAATAGGTACCTATTAGAATAGGTACTTTCCTATTATTTTCCACAAATTCCCTCATGCCACTAGTGGGGCGTGCTACTGAACCACTGGATCAGTCCCCCCAACCATACACGGTCTGATGTGGATCACTTGTGGGTCTCTTTAAGTCACGTACGCGTAATTTGGAAGCCTGAAAATTTATTTCAGAGTTTCTCTGTCAAAATTCTCTGCATAGCGCCTGTAACTCATCTGATTGGAGAGTATAAACTCCACATTCCACTTTTGTCAGTCCTGTACAAGTAAATTTGTACATTGATGGGTCTCTTGCATACATGGTCAGACAATGAACACTCAATGAGACAATGAGCACATTTTAGATCCTGAACTAATTTGAGACTTCTGCCACCACCAGCCAGCTGGCATGGGAATGTCTGCAGCCCTTCGAAGAATGGGTGGCGGGCACTGTAACTCCACAGGTTGTGCAACAGACAGGCTCACAGAAAATTTCTAAGTCATGCTGATTGCTAAGTCATTGCCTAAGTCTATGCAATGCTGCCATGATGACAATGAGGTGGAACACACTGGACACAGGTCTATATGGGCTCTTAATCCAAATTGACATGCAGACATAAGGACGAACCCAGTATGAGAGAAAGCCACTCTGGTCATAACAGAAAAGAAAGGAAAAATGAAAAGGAAGACAAAATTAAGGAAATAAAAAAAAACACACTTTCACCCTCCCGGCTGATTGTAATAGTTTTAGTATGAGGACCAGAATGTTAAAGAAGCTATTATTCATCATAAATGCTTAAATGCTACATGTGAATTATTTTCTGATTCCAAGGTACTGTAGGTTATGAAGGAAACAAAGTGAAATTTTAAATGTTCAGAGTGAATGTTAAAAAAGTTTTTTTTCAGTCAATTTACTGGAATGCATGCATTTATGTTTAAATTAATCAGATCTTTGCAGGTGATGCTGAAAAAAAGGCTTTTACCGAGGAGTTACAGTATCGTTGTATAAGCTCTAGATACAAAGATAATAATTGCAGATAACCCTGCAATATGAGTTAATCTGCAGTTTTAAACGCAAAATCAATATTGGAAACAAATTGTATGTTTTATATTTTCACTTTTAAAACAGGATACCTGCTAAAATATATGAATAAGTATAGGAAGGTATCGGTTCTTTGAGACTTTCGCAGATGATGCAGAAATAAATCATTTCCCGAGGTCTAAGCATTGTTCGAGCTCAGGAAAGCAAAAATCTTACAATAATTTGCAAGGACAAGTAAAAGGAGTTCATATTCAGTTTCAATGGTCAAAATATGAAAAAGATTGTAATTCATCATATATGCAGGAATGCATGAATGTGTTGAAAATGGTCAGTCCTCCAACTGTTAAGCAGGGGATGCTAAATAAAGTGTTTCCTGAGGTCTTAGTATTGTACACGCCCATGTCATGCACACTCGGAACGCGACCGGCACTAGGACCCGGAAGTTAAGCGGTCGCAAACCAGGAAGTATAAAAGAGGTAAACAAACCATAGCACCTCGCTCAGTCATTGAGTTTTGCCGATGCCACGTCGGATTCCTACATCTAACTGTGAGTACTCACCTTTTTGGTTTCAATTCCTGATCGAGTGTGTATTTATAGGACGCGGGTTAGATTGTGTCTTTCCCTTGCTCCCCATTTGTGAGAGTCCTTAGATTAAAAGCCTGATTATCCTGCCTACTCGTGTTCTTCCGCGTTTGGGTTTACCATTCACGCTACAAAGGGCTAACCGCTAAAGCTACGTCTTCTGGTCATCTCAGGTTAGTTCTTGACAGCCCAGGAACCAGGTGCCCTATCACCCGGAGATCACTGGTCTGATTCCCGGGTGATGCTGTAACCTCTCGCAGCTGGAGGTCTAGAGAGAGCTGATTGGCCGAGCTCTCTCAGAGGGGAGGGATGGGAGGTACTTTGTGCTCCCACATTAATTAATCATCGGCGTCTGTGAGGTCACGCAAGCAGAAGGAGTGGATAGCGCTGTCCTCAGAGTGTGTTCATGATGTATGGCGGATGCTGTAATTTCCCGAGGTCTTAGTGTTGTCTAATTTATAATCCTGAATTTAAAGCAACACTCTCATTCAAGCAGAATGAGGTTGTGAAGGACATTTTTAACATACAATAAATCAGGATTTATGCATATGCTAGTATGTGTGTGTGAGAGAGAGAGAGAGAGAGAGAGAGACATATAGGTGTTTAAGTCCGTGTAGTCCGTATGTAACGAGTGAATGTGTTAGTGCATGTTTTTTGTGTGTGATGTGTTTTTTGTGTGTATATGTGTAAGTCTTAACATTTGTGATCTGTATGTTAGTATGGGGGAAGGATTTTGCAAATGGAAATGGTGGTGTTTGGACTTCTTCCTTGCCCAATACAGGCTGGAGGCCTACGCACTTCTGTAGAGGGTCAGACCGTGGACGCGTGAGTTAACATTTTTGTAGAAGAGGGATATGGCGAAGCGGACCCCAGCATCCCAGCATGGGCACCATGTTTTGGTGTAAGCTTTCACATGCGGGTGAACACAAAGCATGGGGCTTTACCTTTTTGTGTGCTTTTTGTGTTGTACCAGGTGTCTCAGCTCTGGCAAGTCTCTTCTGGTAAATACTGGTCGGTTGATCTCAAACATACTGTAAACCTGCAACTAGGCCGACATGATAGATGTTATAGATTTACCATGCTTGGATCTGCCCAGCCCAGCTTATTGGTGTTGTCTGCCACGACCTTGGCTGGGACCCACCCTTGTGGCACAAAACTGACAAGCATAAGGACAAGGTCATGAACATGGTGGTGAGGGTTCCATAGTAGGTTGCAGTGCATTTGTCTTAATGTGTGGCTTACTCGTGACATCCTGTCGAGCAGATAGCCTTAAAAACTATTGCACCGACTTCCGGTTAGCAGCCACATGGAGTAGACGTGTGAGTTAGGTGCTCCAACAATTTCACTTTCCTTCACTCCCTTATCCGTTTCTAAATCCTAAACTAAATCTTTAGGATACAATAACTTTGTACTCTACCCCACGGTTACATACTTTTTTCATTTATAATGGCTACAAGGAGTGTTAAGGCCGGGAAAAAAGACGACACTGCGACCGCTCTAACAGTCGAGGCTATCTCAGCGCTGTTAGACAAACACCGTGAAGCGTTAGCGGCTGAATTTAAATCATCGTTTAGTTTACTGGAAAGTAAACTGGACCAAATTCAATCCCAAGTAGAGGACCATGGACAGCGCTTACCTTCGTTAGAACTCGCTACAGATGACCTGAGCCAACGGGTGAGCGAGTTGGAAAACATCTGCTCCGGACTTCGGGAAAGTAACACTAAGTTAACGGCCAAAGTCGTAGACCTAGAAGGCCGAAGCAGGAGACAAAACCTGCGTGTCCTGGGTCTTTCGGAGGGTACTGAGAGTGGACTCCCTACCGAGTTCTTCTCAAAATTTTTGTGCGAGGTGTTTGGGAGTGAAACGCTTCCATCCCCGCCTGAGATTGACAGAGCCCACCGCATACCTACATCCAAACCCACTTCAGGTCAGAGACCTTGGCCGGTCATTCTCCGTGTGCACCGGTACCAGGTTAAAGACCTTCTGGTTCAGGAGGCTCGGCGGAGAGGGAAGCTGGAATACCACGGTCAGCAGGTTCGTATCGTGGAAGACTACGCTCCCAAAGTTTTAAGCCAGCGAGCCGAGTATAGAGAAGTTATGACTGAGTTATACAACCGTGGACTCCGGCCTTTTCTCCTGTATCCAGCACGGCTCCGGATCACTCTCTCTACCGGACAGAAGAGGTGGCTACGTTTGGTAGAAGAGGCACAGAAACACATAGACAGTCTGCCGAAAACTACGTAGTGCACTGTATTATTATTTTTTAATACTACAATTCTCAGGAAAGTACCCTTTTTTAAACTTTAAATCTAGCCATGTTTACGTTTTTCCTGGTATGAGGAATTTTCCTGGTATTTTTCTATTATTATTTATCTCGTTTGTTTATTTTTTAGAGTTACAATGTGACGTGTGGGGAGGGGGGTTGTTTTGTGTTTTTCTCTTATTGAGAAATTTCAGTATTGGAGTGGGGAAATGTTTTATTTATATATTTAATTCTTAGTTTTTGTAAACTGTGTCGGAGCAGAAGATGGTGTGGTTAGCGGCAGGAAGATTGTTAGGTGGAGAATGGAAGGATGGAAGAGCTTGCTGCTTTGTTTCTTAGCAGCTATCTTTGTTTGTTTGGGGGTAGTGGGGTGTGTGGGGCAGGGGTGGGGGTTCTCCAAAGCCAGTATTGTGTTAGTTCAGTATACATGGTATATCTTTGAGACAATGACCATTGTTAAAAGCGCTATATATATAAATAAAAAATCTTTGATAGGTTGCTCTGTGTTTTACACTTCTGTTTTAAGGCTGACGCTAGGCATTTCATTATTATTTATGTTTATCTACCTTTAACTCCTCTCAGGGAGAATGAATAGTTCTTTAAACTTTGTAAGCTGGAATGTTAAGGGTTTAAACCATCCGGTCAAGAGAAGGAAGGTGCTCTCACACCTTAAACAACTTAACACTGCAATCGCTTTTTTACAAGAAACTCACATTCGCAGTTCCGATAATTCTCGTCTTATGTCGCGTCGGGGAGGGCAGCACTAACACTCGACCTTTCAGGCCAAAGCTAGGGGTGTCTCAATTCTGATCAATCCAAACATCTCTTTTGAGCATCATAATGTTATTGCGGATATACATGGTCGTTATATCATTGTTTCAGGGAAGTTATTTAATACTAATGTAGTGTTGGCTAATTACGATGATGTTTCGTTCTTTGAACATTTCTTCTCTGCTCTACCAGATCTGAGCTCATACTCTCTCATATTAGGGGGAGACTTTAACTGCTGTTTAGATCCATCACTTGACAGGTCATCTCCCAATCCTATACCTCTGAGTAAATCTGCCACGCTACTTCAGTCCTATCTTTGCAGTTTTGGTATCTCTGACATATGGCGCTTCCTTAATCCAAAAAACATGTTTATCATACTTTCTCCAGAATTGATTATTTCTTTGTAGATAATCAACTGATCCCCATGGTTAGCTCCTGTTCTTATCAGAGCATTGTGATTTCGGATCATGCACCAGTTGTTATGTCTATAAAGCTCCCCAATCTTCCTCATATTAATAAACATTGGCGCTTTAATTCTTCATTATTGATAGAGAATGATTTAAAAAAATTTATGGAAGACCAGTTTTTTTCTTGAACACAAATGAAACACCTGAAGTGTCATGTTTAACTGTTTGGGATGCTCTAAAAGCCTACCTCAGGGGACAGATAATTTCATATACTGCAAATATGAAAAGAAAGGCATATAAAGAACGAAAAGATTTGACCAACCAAATTAAAGAAATTGATCAGCAGTATGCTCTATTTAAAAACCCTGATCTGTATAAAAAACGCATAGAGTTGCAAACTAATTTTGAACTCATCTCGACGCATGTAATTGAATGCCAATTATTAAAGACTAGAAGCCAATTTTACATTCATGGTGATAAATCTGGGAAACTTTTAGCTAACCAGTTAAGAGGTTTTAGAGCACAGCAACACATTACAAAAATTCGTATGGAGGATGGTACCATCACTACAGACCATTCTAAAATTAATGATGCATTCAAAAAATTTTATTCTCGATTATATACTTCTGAGTTTCCAAAGGACTCTAATTCACTTGAGAATTTCTTGAATCAACTAGATATCCCAACACTGTCCATTGATTCTAGATTAAGATTAGAAGAGCCCATATCACAAGAGGGGATCATTTCCGCTATCTCATCATTGCAATCTGGTAGGTCCACGGGTCCTGATGGGTTCCCTGCAGAGTTTTTTAAATCATTCTCCTCATACCTTGCACCACAACTAGCTTTGGTTCTTTCTGAATCTTTTAAGCAAGGTAAGATGCCTGCGTCATTTAATGAGGCTCGCATCACCCTTATAGCAAAGAGAGATAAAGACCCAACAGAGTGCTCTTCATATAGACCAATCTCTCTTCTCAACGTGGATGTTAAAATCCTTGCTAAAGTCTTGGCTCGTAGATTAGAGATTGTTTTACCCTCTATTATATCTGAGGACCAGACCGGTTTTGTCAAAAATCGCTTTTCTTACTCTAACATTCGACGTCTTATGGATGTCCTGTACACACCATCAGAGGGGATCCCTGAGTGTGTCCTTTCTTTGGATGCTGAAAAGGCTTTTGATCGTGTGGAATGGGAGTACTTATTTAGGGCTTTAGAAAAATTCAATTTTGGTCCAAGTTTTATCACTTGGGTTAAATTATTATATTCAAGCCCTACTGCCTCAGTTCTGACAAATGCTCAGCAGTCTCAACCATTCAGCCTTCAGCGGGAAACTCGTCAGGGGTGTCCTCTTAGCCCATTACTCTTTAACCTCACCATTGAGCCACTAGCAATTGCATTCCGCAGTTGTAGGGATATATCTGGGATTTGGAGGCAGGGAGAAGAACATAAAGTTTCCCTTTATGCAGATGATCTTCTACTTTTTATAATAATAATAATAATAATATCTCAGTTTTATATAGCGCCTTTCAAAATACCCAAGGTCGCTTTACAGTATAAGGCGTGTGTAATGTAAGCATGTATGGTGGGTGGGGGGGGGGACTAGAGGCCAAATGCCTCTGTGAAGAGATGTGTTTTGAGGTACTTTTTAAACAGGGGTAGTGAAGGGGCACATTGGACATGAAGGGGTAGCTTGTTCCAGAGAGTGGGGGCAGCTACATTAAAGGCTCTGTCACCAAAGGTCTTGAGTCTGCTGCGGGGGACGATCAGCCGGCCCTTAGAAGAGGACCGCAGGGACCTCAGAGGGGTGTAGGGGTGTAGGAGGTCAGTAAGGTAGTGGGGAGCCAGTCCATG
Source organism: Clarias gariepinus (assembly GCF_024256425.1). Classification (NCBI taxonomy): domain Eukaryota; kingdom Metazoa; phylum Chordata; class Actinopteri; order Siluriformes; family Clariidae; genus Clarias; species Clarias gariepinus. The sequence goes on along the minus strand of NC_071123.1, from coordinate 12,541,037 downwards.
GAGAGATTTATAGGTGAGGAGGAGGACTTTGTAACTAATGCGGGATTTGATGGGGAGCCAGTGAAGCTGTTTGAGAATGGGAGTGACATGGTGCCAGGGCCTAGTGCCTGTTAGAACCCTTGCAGCAGCATTCTGGACGTATTGCAGTCTATCCAGGACTTTGTTTGGCAGACCTGACAAGATGGCATTGCAATAGTCCAGACGGGAGGAGATGAAAGAGTGGATGAGGGTCTCTGTTACTGAAACAGAGAGTGAGGGCCTGAGTCTGGAGATATTCCTTAGGTGATAGAAGGCAGATTTGGTAATTCTTTTGACGTGGGACTGAAATGATAGGGTAGGATCCAGGATGATGCCCAGATTGCAGACTTCAGGGGATGGAGTGATGGAACAGCCATCCACATCCAGGTGGAGGTCCGCAACCTTCCTAAGCAGTGGTGCCTGTGCCACCACCATGAGCTCCGTTTTGCTGCTGTTTAGTCTGAGAAGATTGGTGGTCATCCAGGTTTTAATATCTTGCAAGCAGTGGAAAAGAGGCATTGGGGGGAGTTGAGCAGAGGGTTTAGTGCTGATGTACAGTTGTATGTCGTCAGCGTAACAATGAAAACTGAGTCCATGAGAGCGGATAATTTGTCCTAGAGGGAGCATGTATATGGTGAAGAGAAGGGGGCCAAGCACAGATCCCTGAGGGACCCCAAGGTTGATTGTTGTTGTTGTGGAGTGTGAATCTTTCAGGGTGACGTATTGTTGCCGGTTTGATAAATATGACTGAAACCAAGAAAGTGCTGTATCTGATAGTCCAGTGAACTCTGAGAGCCGTGTTAAGAGGATGGTGTGTGAGACTGTGTCAAAAGCTGCTGAGAGGTCCAGTAAGATGAGGATGGTAATGAGGCCATTGTCAGCAGCAGTAAGGAGGTCGGTTCTGATTTTGACAAGGGCAGTCTCTGTACTGTGGTGGGCTCTGAAACCAGATTGTAGAGGTTCAAAAAGCTCATGGTGGGACATATGCTGTTGAAGTTGGGCGGCCACTGCTCTTTCCAAGATTTTACTCAGAAAGGGAAGGTTGGATATGGGACGATAGTTATTTGGGTCATCAGGGTCCAGACCAGGCTTTTTCAGAGTGGGGATGACAGCAGCAGTCTTGAGGCTTGACGGCACCTCACCAGATTCCAGGGACATGTTGATGATTGTCATCATAGTGTGGCTGAGAACAGGTAGACATGATTTAACCAGCGAGGTAGGCATGGGGTCTAACTTACAGGTAGATGATTTGGCTTTGGACACCAGGTTGGTGACCTGGTCAATGTCCAGTGAGCTGAAGGAAGAGAGGTTGTGCTGTGGTGGGCAGGCAGCAGGGATGGAGATGTCCTGCACTAACTGGTGGGCACCAGGAGATTGAACTCCCTGCCGTTGTGGAGTGGGAGATAGAGTTGGAGACAGGAGCTGTTGATGGATGGCGTCAACCTTGTTTTTAAAAAAATCCTGGAACCTAGAGCACAGATCAGCAGCATCAGACGGCTGGGGGGTGTCAGGAGGACGGAGAAGGCGGTTGATAGTAGAAAAAAGCTTTCTAGGATTATGTTGTTGGTTATTGATGAGCATGGAGTAGTAGTGGGTTTTAGCCTTGGAGAGAGCCTTCTTATAGTTCCTGACATGGTCCTTGTACGCCTCGAGATGGACAGTGAGGCCGGATTTTTTATGGAGTCGCTCCAGCCGACAACCAGTTGACTTCATGAGGCGGAGCTCAGGAGTGAACCAGGGAGCAGGTCGGGAAAAAGAGACTGAACGCGTAACAAGAGGGGCCACAGAGTCCAGACTTGTGGAGAGAGCAGTGTTGTAGTGTTCCACCAAGGTGGCCACTGAGAGGCCAGAGGCGGGAGCAGCAAGGTGAGTTTCTAAGATACTGGAGAGCAGGGGCAGGCACAACTCTTTGGTCTTCCTGAAGGTGATGGTCTGTACGTTGCGTTGCCTAAGTAGGGGCAGAGGAACAGAGAACATAACAGCATGGTGGTCTGATATGGCCAGGTCCGTGCACTGGAGATGTAATAGTGGTGTGCCAGTGGTGCACACCAGGTCCAGGGTATGTCCTTTGATGTGGGTGGGGCCAGGCACATGTTGGGTGATGTTAAAGCAATCCAAAAGTGACAGAAAATCGGCCGCAAAAGAGCAGCTGCCAGAGTCCACATGGATGTTAAAGTCACCTAGTAGAATGGTCGATGGGGACATGGGGCAGACGGTGGCAAGCAGCTCCGAGAGCTCAGGGAGGAAGCAGGTGGAAGCTTTGGGTGGTCGATATACAAGGACCACTTGTAGCTGTGCAATCCCAGTCAGAGCAAGATGGAGACACTCAAAGGATGAAGCATTGACAGGATGTTCTTTGACCAAGATATCAGAATTGTGTATGACAGCAAGTCCACCACCACGACCCAGGCAACGAGGCTTCTGTATGTATGTGTAGCCAGATGGGTGGAAATGGAGATAAAGTCTGTCAAAAATCTCTCTGTCTCTGCACTCCTTGGATCTGCACTCCTTGGATCTGCACTCCCCATCCCCTCAATAAAATTAATCAATAACTCAGTTGTTAGGCATACCTTGAGAGTATGGGCTCAGTTCAGAAAGCACAGCGGTCTTCTGGGCTTTTCTCTTTCCAGTCCTATCGTCTCTAACTATCTCTTCCAACCTTCTTTACATGATTCAGTGTTTCAGGAATGGTACAATAAGGGCATCAAGCTTTGCAAAGATCTGTTTGTTGACCATAAGTTTGCATCGTTTGAGCAGCTTTCTGAAAGGTTTAACCTACCCAATTCAAACTTTTTCAGATATCTGCAAATAAGACACTTCATTCGCTCTTTAATACCGAATTTCCCTAAAGCTCCTGCTGCATAAATTATAGATAATCTCCTATGTTTGTCCCAGCTGCGTAAAGGCCTAATATCCACTATTTATGGTGGATTGATGGGTTTGAGTCACACCACTTTAAGTAAAATTAAAACTGCTTGGGAGAAAGATTTAAATCTCTCGCTGTCAGATGATACTTGGAATTCAATTCTTAAACTTGTCAATTCAACTTCCCGCCACTCTTTATTACAGTTTAAGGTTGTACACAGGGCTCATTTCTCCAAACTTAAACTTTCCTGTTTTTACCCAGACATTGATCCTTGTTGTGAGAAATGTAAAAGTGGAGAGGCTTCTCTTATTCATATGTACTGGACATGCCCGAATTTGGAAAAATTCTGGAGGGATGTTTTTAAAACCTTGTCATACATATTGAAATGCAACCTTGAACCAGACCCTCTGATCGCTCTCTTTGGTGTCACTGGAGAGGAAGACAAGCGTCTAACTCCAGCTAAACAGCGTTTGTTATCTTTTGCGACACTCCTGGCCAGGCGTTCTCTTTTATTCAAATGGAAGGATGCCACGTCACCCACTCTCGCCCAATGGCTCAGAGATATTATGTCTTGTCTGTCCCTGGAGAAGATCCACTACTCAATCCGTTATCCAGACTTAAAATTCCAACAGGTGTGGGGGCCCTTCCTTCGCTTTTTTCATATACATTTATAGTTTGATTCCCTTTTTATTTAATCGTTTGTTTGTTTGTTTTCTTTTCCCTTTTTGTTGTTGTTGTACGCAAAACTAAAAAACTTCCAGCTCCAGGTTCTTTTTTCTTTTTTAGTTTCTCTCCTTCTTTGTTATACCTGGCGTCTAGCCTTTCCTTGTACTTGTAAAGCTGGCTTGGAGCTAGGGAGGGGTGGGGTGGGTGCTATAGGGATTTATAAGGAGGTTTTAAAATTCTGTATGTCTACCCTGTAATATCCCTGTTTTAAAATCAATAAAAATATTGTTGAGAAAAAAATATATATATTTAATGTAATTATAGTGTTTATTACATTAAAATAATGATTATTATTAATCATTATTTTATAAAGTATTATAAATACTATAATACATTACATTAAAGAGCAAAAAAAAAAAAACTATTGCATGGTTGCGTGCCAGGTGTCAAATGCCTAGTCATGCAAATGCCTTTTGCACCAAAATGAAACATGTGTAATTCATTTATGGTGCTACTGTAGTACCAGTTCAATAGCAGCTGGCTAAAGCTGGCCATGGGCTAAAGAGTCACATTATTACACCACTGAATACATCTGTGTGTGGCTCTACTTTGCAAGCAAGCAAATGCTAGCGGCAATGCTAGCTGCCACGCAGTTATTTGGATATTTAAATTTGATATTTAAATGTATATTGTGGCGCGGGAGGAGCGGAGCGGCAGCTGACGACCATCATGCTTTGCGTGGGGTTTTCAATGTGTTTACCTTGTTGGGGAAGGGTGTTTGGGTTAGTGGCTTCGGCCATGTTTGTTGGTGGAGTGTGTGTGACCTGTTAAATGTGCTCCGGTTTATGCTAAGGCTAAATTGGATGTGGTTCTCGTGTGAATGTGCTGCTTATGCTATACATTTACATTTAGGCATTTGGCAGACGCTCTTATCCAGAGCGACTTACATTTTTATCTCATTACACATCTGAGCAGTTGAGGGTTAACCACCAGTGGCAACTTGGTGGTTGTGGGGTTTGAACCTGGGATCTTCCGAACCGTAGTCCAATGCCTTAACCACTGAGCTACCCCTGGCCCATATAAAAGTGCTGTGTTAAATAAAGTACTCCCAGCCATTGCATTGGGCAGCAATTAAGCTCACTCGTCTCTCCAACATCCTTTCAGGTGGTAAAACGTTACAATATCAAGACAATTTTTTATCAAGACACCATTGTCAGCTGTGCACATCGTACAACCTGTGTGCTTTTGTAGAATATGTAGTGTGTCTAGAAAAAGTAGTGTGTTTTTAGGATATACAGTCTGTGTGTGTAGGATGTATTGTGTGTGTGTGTAGTATGTGTGTGTTTAGGATAAGTGTGTGTGTTTAGGATGTATTTGTATGTGTGTGTGTGTGTTTGTGTGTGTATTGGATGTGTCTTTGAAGGATGTGTAGTGTGTGTATTTAATAATGCTGATATCATTAATGTGCATTTTGTAAATGACCCAAAATATCTGACCTCCTGTTTAGTTAAGCCCGTGACATGCAGGCAAACTGTGTGACTCTGCTGTCTCCCAAAAAATGTACGACCCCCCCCAGACTTCACAGACACGATTCTTAAAGAGCCTGTAATATTAACATAGTACATGCAAACAATTTAAAACTAAACATTCAAAACTGAATTACACTGTAGAATATATGTTATGAAATCAGAACAAAATAGGCTCCTTCATGGCACACTCACACATTTATCAGGACTATTAAAACAGCATTATCAGAGCGATGGCGATAACAACATAGTGCTGATGACGAAGCGCTTGGGCCCTAATAATCCTTACAAGAGCAAGAGGGACCTAGCATATTTTTGACATTGGCACTATTAAAACTGCATTACCAGAGCGATGGTGATGACGTCATAGACCTGTTGCTATTATGCTGATGTCACAGTGCTTGGGCGTTAATGATCCTTAGAAGAACAAGACGCCCCTCACACGTTTATGTCATCAGCACCATTAAAATGGCATTATCAAAGCAATAGAGATGGTGTCGTCGTCATATCATCATCGTGCTGATGTCATAGTGCTTGGGCTCTAATAATCCTTAGTTGAACAAGATATAAATTGGAATGCATTCGTTTTTGTCCCTCATTGATGTCCTTTCACTTTTTTGCAGTTGAAATGCGTTTCCTAAGGTCTAAGCATCATAGGAGCTCACAATCACTAATAATTTGCCACACTAATGCATGACAATTAAATATGTGTAGACATGCAGTATTCAAGGCAAAAAAAATGTTAAATAAAATGTTTAAAAAGTTGTTCTTCATCATATATATTGTAATGCATAAATGTATGTCCTGTATTGATGTCTTTTCACTTTTCTGCAGCTGATGCTGAAATAATGCATTTCCTGAGGACGCTAAGTTTAGGCAGCTCAAGATCACTAAAGCCCTGTTTACACTGCAGGTCTCGATGCCCAATTCTGATTTGTTGCCCATATCAGATTTTTTTTGACCATCTGTTCCTTCAACTATGACCCTTGCCATACTATCTCAAACATTGCGCATACTTAAAGGGAGGTTCTTGCGCTACACACTAGCCAAGATGGACGAAGGCAAAATATGCTTAGCGCTAGCTATATACAGGTCCTTCTCAAAAAATTTGCATAATGTGATAAAGTTCATTATTTTCTGTAATGTACTGATAGACATTAGACTTTCATATATTTCAGATTCATTACACAGAACTGAAGTAGTTTAAGCCTTTTAATTGTTTTAATGTTGATGTTTTTGGCATACAGCTCATGAAAACCCAAAATTCTTATTTAAAAAAATTAGCATATTTCATCCGACCAATAAAAGAAAAGTGTTTTTAATACAAAAAAAGTCAACCTTCAAATAATTATGTTCAGTTATGCACTCAATACTTGGTCGGGAATCCTTTTGCAGAAATGACTGCTTTAATGCGGCGTGGCATGGAGGCAATCAGCCTGTGGCACTGCTGAGGTGTTATGGAGGCCCAGGATGCTTCGATAGCAGCCTTTAGCTCATCCAGAGTGTTGGGTCTTGCGTCTCTCAACTTTCTCTTCACAATATCCCACAGATTCTCTATGGGGTTCAGGTCAGAAGAGTTGGCAGGCCAATTGAGCACAGTAATACCATGGTCAGTAAACCAAGCTGCATTGACCCTGCCCTTGATAAAACACAGTGGACCAACACCAGCAGCTGACATGGCACCCCAGACCATCACTGACGGTGGGTACTTGACACTGAACTTCAGGCATTTTGGCATTTCCCTCTCCCCAGTCTTCCTCCAGACTCTGGCACCTTGATTTCCGAATGACATGCAAAATTTGCTTTCATCCGAAAAAAGTACTTTGGACCACTGAGCAACAGTCTAGTGCTGCTTCTCTGTAGCCCAGGTCAGGCACTCCTGCCGCTGTTTCTGTAGCCCATTTCCTGCACACGCCTGTACACGGTGGCTCTGGATGTTTCTACTCCAGACTCAGTCCACTGCTTCTGCAGGTCCCTCAAGGTCTGGAATAGGTCCTTCCCACAGACTTCCCACTGAGGTGCCTTGATACAGCACTCTGGGAACAGCCTATTCGTTCAGAAATTTCTTTCTGTGTCTTACCCTCTTGCTTGAGGGTGTCAATGATGGCCTACTGGACAGCAGTCAGGTCGGCAGTCTTACCCATGATTGCGGTTTTGAGTAATGAACCAGGCTGGGAGTTTTAAAAGCCTCAGGAATCTTTTGCAGGTGTTTAGAGTTAATAAGTTGATTCAGATGATTAGGTTAATAGCTCGTTTAGAGAACCTTTTCATGATATGCTAATTTTTTGAGATAGGAATTTTGGGTTTTCATGAGCTGTATGCCAAAATCATCAATATTAAAATAATTAAAAGGCTTGAACTACTTCAGTTGTGTGTAATGAATCTAAAATATATGAAAGTCTAATGTTTATCAGTACATTACAGAAAATAATGAACTTTATCACAGTATGCTAATTTTTTGAGAAGGACCTGTATATGCAAAGTTCGCGAAACGTCACCATGGTTTTGAAACAGTGGAGAAGGAAAAAAAAAAGCATAATTGCAGCCTGTGCATATGCTTCATTCAACAAATACTGATTTCTTAATGTTATTTAGCCAGGGGGCCTTTTTCCTTTTCCATGTCACCTGCAATATTATCATTCCACGCGCACTTCCATCGGAGAATAATATTATGTCATTAAAGAGGAAGTCGCAGTTTTAATGACATACACAATGCCTCAGGAAATCCGATCTGTCTGTTTATATGACAATCACATTAGCGCATATCTGATTTATATCTGATTTATTTCCACATATGAAAAAAGCCTGAAACCGATCTCAAAATATAGGAATTCATGCATTTTTTTCCTGTTACCATGGACATAGAACATATTCGATATGGGTCCCATATGAGCAAAAAAATTAGAATTGGGTCACATTTAACTGACAGTGTAAAAGTAGTGCTCTTGCCATACTCTCATAAGCTCTGTGCATTCTTTATGACATCTTTATAATAAATCATGATAAATTTGATTGTTTCTATTTAACCATGTAAAACTTAAAGTCAACGTGGTGTACAAGTGATAAATTACAGAACTCATATATGGTCAGGTAAATCTAAATGTTTAAATAAAGGTTTACAAGAAATTTATGACATGTTCAGAACAAACTGTCAGAACTACCCGTCGTTGATGGGAAAAGAGTTTGTAGAAAGAATTGAAAGGTCAAAGCTTAAAATTATGTAATCAGTTTCATGATAATCAGTGATATCATGTTGATACGAACGTACATGTCTTTCTGTACAGCAGAACTCTCTGTCAAAACAAAGCAAAATAAATGCATACTGTTGAATATCTTATGCTTTGTTTACACAAAATTTACACTTTTCCTCAGTCAAATACATCGCCTGTTCAGTAATCGTAGACTGAATCACAGATGAAAAATCAGATAAAGATCAAGTTTTGTCTTAAATGTTAAAATTTACTTATACCACTTTGGGGCTGTTGTTTTAGCTTTGCAAACATTAATTCGTCCCAGTAAAAATATTTTTAGCTTTTCTAAATAATATCTAATAAATTTTCTAATTAATATCTGTTTGTTTACATTGAGCAAGTAGCTTATTAGTAGCTTATTTTAAAGTGTCCCATGGGTTGATTTTACGCAAAATTTTGATTTTATATTAAAATAAAGTGGTTAAACTTCAGGCAGATATATAAGCACTGCAGAAAGTAAATTCTGTCCAGTGTTTGATTTAAGATGTGCCCACAGTGTAACGCATGCTTAGTACTCTGTCAAAAATTGCAAGTTATAATTGGCACATAACTGCTTGTAACTTTACTTCTATTCAACATTTAATTTATGGTGCAGATTTAACAAATACACAAGAACTGGCAAAGTTTTATTTAAGTTTGTCTAGATAGTTTTGCGTGATTCTGTGACAAAATCTGGCGAAACAGAAGTACAGATTTGTATTATGATACTGGTTTCAGATCCTACAGTTCATACAGCAATTGTAAGACAAGGCAGAAACTCAAAAAACCTTGCTACATTATTTGTGAAATTTTACTCATATAATCAGTCTGTTGCTAATTACACTAGTGTCAGTACCTGACTAAATGTAAAGCTTAATACTGGCACAAAACCAATAGCGAGCAATTACCATAAGGCAGTGGTTCTCAAACATTTTCTGTCATTCCCCACTTAAGAGGGTGGGTGAATTTTCAAGCCCCACTTGTCAACAAAATGATAACAAAAACGGCCAAGTTTACTATTTATTGAACTATCAATTTCTAAACCAATGAGATAAAATAACACCAAGTTCAAAACAAATAAAATACATGTGCAATTGTTATAACAGGCTTACTTTGTCACTTATCTAGAGCATTCTTTCAAAGAAGTCGAGTGGCTTATTAATGTGACTGGGGTGTGTTGTCTCTAAGTGTCTTCCTAATTTGTTGGGTCTCGTGCTGCCTGCTGCCAGCAGTTTAAGACACAAAACACACACGGGTCTCTCCTCTGCCCCACCACCCCCACCATGAATCCAAGCGCAACATAGGCTTCATCATGTTTTCCTTTCGGCTGGCTTTTTGGTTGATTAGGCTGATAGTGCCCCCCCCATAAACTTTTTCAAATAATATATCAGAACATTAATTCATAAAAATTCATAATCAAATTATAACAAACACATTTAATTATAAAATAAGCAATATAAAAAAATGTTGTATAGGGGAAAAAATACATTAATTTATATATTTTATATTGCTTATTTTATAATAAAAATCGTTTCCTGTAATTTTTCACCACAAACAATATTTATTTAGTGTAATTTGTGATAAATAATTTGTTATTTGCACATTGGCAAACCCCTGCAAAATAAATGTGCCATAAAATAATCATTTTTGGGGATTTGTATTAATCGTCTCGACGGCTGTCACGTGCCTAGGGTTAATTATAATAGTAATAATATATTTGATAATAATAAACCTTTGGATGTATGTCCTAATATAATATTTGATAGAGATTATGTAGGGGGGCAATCCGTGGCAGGGGGTGGGGGGGATTTTAGCGCATAACACGTGTTTGTGTTCGCGGTAAAGTTAGTTTGATATTCGCATCTCTGAATTCAATAGCTGCGTAAATAAACCCGCGAATAAGATACCCAGATATATTTCCTCTCTACATTGTCTTTAAGCCACATCCGCATTAAATTATACAGGTTTAAAAGCATAAACACCATTATTCTCTACGGCGCAACGAATGATTTAGGGATCATCGCAAAAAGCCGCACACCAAACAAAAAGCGTAGAACGATATTGATCTTCCCTTCTGTTCAGCGCCTGAAGGGTCAAAACGCAACTTTGTTACCGCACTGGAAACTAGAAATACTAGACTAGTACTGCCTGATAAAATAATAATTTTTAACAAAAATACAGAAACATCAGCATACACATTGAAATAAATGAAATGACATATATAATACCGAATGTTTCCTTATATATTGTTCCTCTGCAATTAACATGCCGACATTAAACCGTTATTGTTGCACTATGGTTCCACTTTTTCTCTGATGTTATTTTAATTTACTTGTATTAATGATCCATTTCTTTGTGTGTCATTATTTAGTTTCAAGTGTCCGATAAAGAAAATAAAGATTAAATAAATCAATAAAGAAAAGCATGAATTAGAATAGGTACTTTCCTATTATTTTCCACTAATTCCCCTGCCGTTCATTGCGCCCCACCTGTCATATCTGTATTCCCCACTAGTGGGGCGCGCCCCACACTTTGAGAACCACGGCCATAAGGGAAAGTTGAAAAGAAATTTGAAGAGGGAGTTTAGTAGGATCGATGAAACCTCAATAGTTCTGGCCTGTCCTTGCGATTGTGCAAGTGTCCCCACAAGTGAGGTGAAGCATCATTGTACATGGGCAGGACAAAGCCAGAGGAAAATCTGGTGAAGGCTCGCAGCAGTGCTGAAATACAAATTGTTTATTAGACCTGTTATAGGAACAAATGACTAATTGAACCATCTAGTAGCTGGTTCCCACCAAAGTTTCCCTCAAGGTAGATGGGAGACATCACCATGATGGGAGATATCACCATTAGCTTTTCCGGATAGTTTTATCCGGTAAAGCTAATGATTGAAAGCAATCATTACACAGTCCAAAACTCAAACTGAAACAAACTCAATCTATTCTCAGAAACCCATAATAGACCACATAAAAGATGTTCGTATCATCAATTCACTGTCCATGGAACTTGGAATCCAATAATATTGTAAGACATTCTAATCTAATGTCCTCTCTCCTGTCTGTCTCCGTTTTTCTCTATGACTGACATGTTAATGACTGGTTATTCTGATTTTTGGGACGCAGCACCATTTAAATGTGCTCTCTTTGCTGAGAACAAACAAAATTTTTTAGACACCTTGTCTGCGTGTGTTTGTTTGTCCCTCCCGGGCAATCGGGCTTTTCTTCTCTTAGCTTGAGACTTTTCTTATAATGTTTAACAGCTCACCTGAACAATCGAGTACGCTGCCAAATAGATGGATCTGGCCTTCGAGTGGCGCACTGGTCAGAGCACTGGCCTATTATCCGGAGATTGCGAGTTTGATTCCCGGGTGATGCTGTAACCTCTCGCAGCCGGAGGTCTAGAGTACTTAGTGCTCCCACATTAATCTTGGCTCTACAGCCAATCGGGGCGTTTGTGAGCTTACGCAAGCGGTAAGTGTCCTCCGAGTGTGTTATGCCGCCCCCAACGTTGCATGAGCAAGCAGTTCGAAAAGATGCGGTTAGTTGGTTCGGAGGAAACAAGTGATAGTCTTCGGCTCTCCTGACCGAGTGGTAGTAGTGGCTTAATGTGGAAGCGTCCCTAGTGACGGGGATAATTGGACACGACTAAATTAGGGAGAAAATCTGGGAACCCCCCCCCCCCCAAAAAAAAATAATAAATACATGGATCTGAACTGTCACGCCTATACCGGCTGTCGCTGCCATAAAAGAGACGCCACCTGGTCTAAATGGTAGGAAGTGCGCCACAATACTGATATTCTAATAAAACTTAGGCATTGTAGGCCGGAAGGCGGTTTTGGATATGTGTCGGTTAGTTGTTATGATTAAACCCCCATGTTGTACTGTTGCAACATCTTGCTGACAAGGTGTTACATATTGCCGAGCAGGTAATCTCAAAAGTGATGGCATGGCCATGGGCCAAATGGCTCAACAGCTAAAGCCTCTTTTCCAACAAAATGAACAAGATGCTAGTTCATGTCTGTTGTTAGTTGCTGGTTCAGTAGTGAGCTTTCTATAAACTCGCTTTGATTTTCCATGGGCTAGAGCAGAGGTTGGCACCCTTAAACACACAAAGAGCTATTTGGATCTGTTTCCCACAGAAAAAAAATCAGCGAGAGCCACAAAAACGTTTTGCCATCTAAAATGAAGATAACCTTGTTGTTTTTATCTTTATCCCATGTATAAAAAAAGTATAGTGTATCGCATTTACAAAATCAATAAACTGCTACAGAGAAAACAAAATTTTATTTCTGCATGCAATAAAAAAATTTGAACTCAGAAAAAAAAAGACTCAATTAAACGTTACTTTCAAATAAAATATTCATGTCTATTTGGGTCCTTCTCGTATTTCTGAAATAAAAAGTCAACCTTAAATTATCCACTTGCAGCAAACCAAAGATCCTGTTTACGTTCTTGTGTTGTCATCCTTTTATCGTCTGTACTGCAGTCAGCTGCCAAAAAAACCAAACATGTTTTATTTTAACAAGATCACCATAATCTTCAAATTTCGAGTTGCATTGAAAAATAACAAACTAAATTTTAATTAAATACTTATTTATTCTTCAAAGCCACAGGGAGCCGCAGCAGAGGAATAAAAGAGTCACATGTGGTTCGAGCCTCAGGTTGCCGACCCCTGGGCTAGGGACTCGGGTCATTATGTCACGTCAATGTACAGATGGTACTCAACCAGAATAACAGTTTTACTGCCGTGTCTCCAGCAGCGATAGCTTTTGGATTATAGCACCGCTTAGCGGTAAAGCGATGAAACACACGCTCCTAATGCTATCGCCGCTGAAGAGAAGGCGGTAAAACAGTGTAAAAAACTACCCATAGAATCTACCCAAAAAATTTGAGGTAACAATTTGCACTCAGTTTGTTTGGGGACGTTTCCCCCCATATTTTTTGTAAAGAGTATCTAAATAAATTAGCTATAACATTGAAATTAAGTGAAATCTACCACTTACACCAAATAATTAATTACTTATTAAAATTAAGTAACATTAACTCAATTATATTTCATAATTTGTTTAATAATTTAATAAATTAATCAATATGACTAACTAGTTATAACTTAATCAGAAAAGGCTAACTTCACTTAAAAAATTTTAGCAGACACAGTTGATCATGATTATAATTTTTTTATTAAACAATCAAAAAAAGAAATGAGGTACAAAACTATCTTTTTCCCTGCATATTCAAATGCAGTTGACTTTTTAAACACAAGAATGTATAATTAGCATTTTTTTTTTCATTCAAAAACTATTTCTGTACGAATAAAGAAAATAGGTATTAGGCTTATATAGTCAAAATAAAACAAAAGAACTTTGTGTGCCCATTTGTTAAACCAATAAAATAATTTTAAAATAATAATAATAATAATAATAATAATAATAAAAAAAAACACTAAATAACAGAATAACACTGATTAACAGTACTTTGACTTAGGTAACTGTCCCCAATACAAGGCAAGGAAGCACTTTATTCCATGAGCTTAATTTTGAGGCCATGAACCTTCCTGAGACACTTGACTCCATCAAGCTGCAAAAGAAGATTTTGTAATACTTTTAAAGTACTCTTTTACTCCTTGGCATAGGAGACATCAAGAACATGCATGCTTTGGTTTTGTATCCACAACCACTGATCACTTGGATGCCCTCTATCACAAAAGACACTTTACCAGATCGTCCTCAGCAATGGGACCTTCATGGTTTGTTCTATGTTGCCCTCCTGATCATTCTTTAAATGGCAAAAACAAACAACAAACTAAAAAAGCAAGCAATAAGTTAAGAGCAAATTTGAATGTTTTTGACCCCAATAACATTTATCAACATAACCACTTGCTGTAAATGAGAAAATAGTTAGTTTAGGAGCCTGTCTGTAAACACTTTGTGTAGATCAATCAAATTGTAACCTGTGAGTCTTGGAAAAGCTCTTCTTTGGACTCTCAAAGAAACTCCAAGAACTACACACTAAAAATGTTATGGAAAGGAGCTAGTCTGGGTTGGTTGTCTGGGGGTAATACCTGGACAAATTTGTCCGTAATTCACCCCATGTTCTAAATGTGCAGTCAGAATGGAGACATGGTATGGACATTTGGCATTAACTTCTATATCAGGAAAAAATATATTTTATTTGCTGTAGCTAAAGCTTAACTCCAAACTTCTTGTCTGACCAGCAAAAAACACAAATACTTGCATTTTATACGTGCACTCGTGTACTGTTTACTATAACACTGTGACCACGGGTTTGCGTGTAAAACATATTTTATTTTGTTTGTAAGTGCATGTGTACTGTTTCTTATAACACAAGTGTGTGCACGCGTGTAAAGCAAAAGAAAGTCTCATTATAGGTTGAAAAATCCATTTATCACGTGTAATTTGACACCGTGACGGTTTACTCTCTCTCTGTCTCTCTTACCTTTAGTGTGTGTGTGTGTGTGTGTGTGAAGCACCCCTCTCTGCTTCACAGACACACACTTTCTGCTCTACACAGAAACACTGCTCTGTTGTGATTTTTTTCAAAGGTAAAGTGCAGGTTAATCTGTTTTATTTTTACTTTATATTTTGTATTAATTTTTATTTTTATTTTTTTTTGGGGAGGGGGGGCGGGGGGGCTGTGAAATGAATAATTTGAGTTTTCATTATTTCTTATGAAAAAAATTCTTTGATTCCGGAACTAATTGCTGACTAACATAATAGATAAATGGTAGACTATTTTTAAGGGGAGTATTTACGACCCAACAAAATAAATTTTTAGTGTATAGATGTTAACAGCTAACACATCAATAGGAGTCCTGGGGAAAACCTGGTGTCACTTGATTCAGGTGTCAATAGGTCTTACATATTTTTGAAACGTAGTGAATTATTTAGTGAAACAGAAACTGCTGAAGTTAGGCTCTTTACCCCAAATAAAAGGTCTTTCTTAGTGTTATAATTTTATATATACTGAGAAACAAACTGACATTTTCCTTATCATAACATGTGTTGTATTGTTTTTATTCATTCTATACACAACCCATGATTTTTTTGTGCTGTTTTACAAATGGAGTAGTTTTGGTATTTTATTTGTTACATACACTGTCATAAACAGTACGATATGCAGTGAAATGCTGTCCACTCACTGGGATTCTATTGATGACTGGGATCTGGTAGTTCCTCTTCTGCTTTGTACTAAAGTCCACTATCAGCTCCTTTGTCATGCTGACGTTCAGGAGGAGATTGTTTCTCTGGCACCAATTCTCCAGATTTCCAATCTCCTCTCGTTGTTCGTGATCAGGCCCACCACAACAGTGTCGTCAGCATAAATGATGACGGCGGTGAAGTTGGTAGTTGCCATGCAGTCTTAGGTGTAAAAAAGGGTACAGCAGAACACAATCTTGGGGGGCCTGTAGTCTGCCAGTTAGGAAGTTGGAGATCCACTGACACATAGATGTCAGAGAAGAGACGAAACGAACAGGCGGAGAGATGGATCCAGGCGCAGAGAAGCAGGTTGTTTTGTGAGGTATTGGGCAAGCTGTGTGAAGAGAAGAGATGAGAAGTAGAGCCGTAGTCGAAGAACAAAAAGGGGAGTTCAAAGCAGTGTGTTCCGTCAGCGGGGGCATCGAGTCAAAACAGGGGCGAAGCAAAGTCATAATCGAGAAACGAAAGTGAAAGTTCAAAACCGTTACATCCGAGTGTAGAGATAAATCTAAAACGTGAGACGAGAGGCGAAAAAACAAGAAGGACAGTTTACGATGCGTCGTCGCTGGGACACGTGGAAGGTGGGATGAATGTGTCGCATGGACGAGGGAAGTAAATGTCGGATGGCGCACGGATTAATTAACTTGGTTATTGTAAATGGACCGATGAAACGTGAAGAGAGCTTGCGTAAAAATGTCTTTAGGGGGATGTCCCTGGTGGCGAGCATGACTCTGTCTCCTACGTGATACCTGGGGGTCTTGGAGCGATGGTGGTCCGCCTGTCTCTTGTATGACCTGGACACTTGCAGCAGGAATCGTCTGGCTTGTAACCATGTCCGTTTGCAGTGGCGAACAAAATGTTGCGCCGAGGGAACCTCTACCTCCTTCTCTTAAGTTGGAAACAGCAGTGGTTGGTAGCATAAACAGCACTGGAATGGAGAGAGGCCTGTGGCAGCAGACGGCAGAGAGTTGTGAGCATACTTGATCCACAGGAGGAGCTTGATCCAGGTAGTAACATCCTGGGTGGTCATACACCGAAAGGCGATTTTCCATAGCTTGGTTCTTTCGTTCTGTTTGACCGTTGGACTGGGGGTGAAAGCCAGAATTCAAATTTTTATTTGTCACTTACACAGTCATGCACAGTACGATATGCAGTGAAATGCTTAGACAACTGCTCTTGACCTAAAAATAAAAGAATATGAATAGAAATAGGAAATAAATATGAAAATTAAAAATTAAGGGTAAATTTAACTAGGAAAGAATAAAATAAAATATACAAATATAGTTAAAAATAAAATAACTGTACACAAAAATACACAATATAAAAAATATATGGAGAATATATGAAGAAATGTAGAACAATAAGAGCAGCGGAATAAATGGTAATAAAAGAATGGTAATGTCCATGGTTGTGCAATCCACATATTTAAAGTGACTTATGCAGTGCAAATATGCTTAAAGTGATTTATTTAAGTGGCTTGTGATCGAGTGATTTGATTTGATGACCACGAAGTGTACTTGTGCAGTGGCCACTTGTGTAAACAAATGTCCAGAATGTCCAGTGTGTGTGTGTAAAAACGATATGTGTGGGTCAGTACTGTGTGGTGGTGTGACTGTGATTGAGAGACCATATTGCCTGCGGGAAGAAGCTTCTCAGTTTCTCTGTGTTGGCCTTCAGGGAGCGGAATTGCCTTCCTGACCTCAACAGAGAGAACAGTCCATTGTTGGGATGGCTGAGGTCCTTCACGATCTTCCTGGCCTTGGTCCAGCACTGCCTGCTGTAGATTAATTGCAGGTCAGGGAGCTCTGTGCGGATGGTGTGCTCAGCTGATCGCACAACCCTCTGTAGAGCTCGTCTGTCCTGCATGGTGCTGTTCCCGAACCAGGTTGAGATGTTTCCCGTCAGGATGCTCTCTATGGTGCAGGAGTAAAAGTTCCTGAGCACCTTGGAGGGCAGTCAGAAGTCTCTCAAGCGTCTGAGGTGGTAGAGACACTGTCGGGCCTTTTTCACCACTGTGTTGATGTGACAGGACCATGACAGGTACTGCGTGATGTGAACACCGAGGTTTTTGAAGCTGTCCACTCTTTCCACTGGGCTCTCGTTGATGACGGTCTGGTAGTTCCTCTCCTGCTTGGTGCTTAAGTCCAACTCCTTTGTCTTACTGACGTTTAGAAGGAGGTTGTTCCTCTGGCACCAGTTCTCCAGATTCCTAATGTCCTTCAGGTAGGCCGTCTCGTTGTTATCAGAGATCAGGCCCACCACAATGGTGTCATCAGCAAACTTAATCATGGTGGTGGAGCTGGTAGTGGCCACACAGTCATATGTGTACAAAGAGTACAGCAGGGGGCTCAGAACACAACCCTGGGGGGCTCCAGTGCTGAGAGTGATGGGACATTGATGAGACATGTCCACCCATCCTTACTGCCTGTGGTCTGCCAGTCAAGAAGTTGGAGATCCACTGACACAGTGATGAGCTGAGTCCCAGGTGCTCCAGCTTGGTGGTGAGTGTGGAGGGAATTATGGTATTGAATGCAGAGCTGTAGTCGATAAAGAGGATTTTAACATATTTCCCCCTTCTAGTGTCCAAGTAAGTAAGTGATGTGTGGAGGAGATGAGAGATAGCATCGTCTGTGGAACGATTTGGATGGTAAGCGAACTGTAGTGGGTCCAGTGTGTTGAGTAGTGAAGAAATTATGAAGTCTCTGACCAGACGTTCAAAGCACTTCATCACCACTGAGGTGAGGGCTACAGGTCGATAGTCATTGAGCAGGATGAGGTTTCTTCGGGACAGAAACAATGATGGACTCTTTGAAGCATGTGGGGATCACCGAATGAGATAAAGAGATGTTGAATATCTCAGTGAACACAGGTGCTAGCTGGTCTGCGCAGGCTCTAAGGATACGACCTGAGATGCCGTCTGGTCCTGCTGCTTTCCTGGTGTTCACTCTCTTGAACGCTCTCCTCACGTCATGCTCGGAGATGATGAACGCGTTTCCGGTGCTGGCAGTGTCTTCCTGTCTGCAGCCGTTAGCGCCACTAGCATTAGCATCGCTTGCGTCTTTAGCTGCAGCCTAAAGTGTTCGGCTCGTCTGCCAGAGTCACGTCTGCGTTCGTCATATTGGTTGTTGGTGTTTTATAGTCCGTTATTGTCCGGACTTATTTTATAGTCCGTTATATAGTCCTTAGTCCCTGCCATAGGCTCCCTAGGCCCTGATAAGTTTACAAAAAGCCTTTCAAAACTGAAAACCCAAATGGAACTGTAACCCCAAATGAAGACGCAACAGAAGTTCGCGAACCCCAAAAACCGTTGGAGGTCAGGTGGAGAGGCTGGCGTGGGCCAGTTGGAGACGGCCTGGACCTTGGTGGGCTCCATTTCCAGTCTGGAGGGAGAGATAACGAATCCTAGAAACGTTGTGGAAGTTGTATGGAATTCACACTTTTCGGCTTTAACAAAGAGATTGTTCTCTAAGAGCCTCTGCCGAACGTGGTGCCGGTACCCCTCCAGACCTCGAGAGTACATGAACACGAAAGAGTTCAAGAAGTCGCGGAGGATGTCATTAATAAGGGGCCTGGAGTACGGTAGGGGCGTTGGTCAGTCCGAATAGAACCACCATTTGTAGTGCCCAGTGGGTGTGTTGAAGGATGTTTTACTTCCCGGATGCGGATGAGGTGATAAGCATGTCATAGGTCAAGATGTCCGCTCCATGGAGAAGTTCGAAGGCGGTGGCCGTGATAACAGGTAGCGATTCCTGATGGTTATCTCGTTAAGCCCCCTGTAATCAATGCATGGACGAAGGGACTTGTTTTTTTTCTTGACAAAGAAAAACCCTGCCCCAGCGGGCGAGGAGGATGGACGAATAATTCTGGCGGCGAGAGAATCCGTGATGTACTTGTTCATGGCCTCTCTTTCTTGGCGTGCCAGAGAGTAAAGTCTGCCTGGGAGCACTAGAGGGGTCTAGCTGCATAGGCTCCTCTGCTGCAGAGTAGGGGGCGCGTGCCCTATTCTGGGTTAGGGTGATTTCCTGGTGGGGGGTACACTTCTGGATGGCCGTCTTAAACGGAGACGTGAGTCGACCCGCCCGGCGAGATCCATAAACTCGTAAAGGTCCGTGGAAGGTTCATGAGAGATGAGCTCATCCTTAAGAGCTTCTGATAGCCCTTCCAAAAAAAAACATCCACTAGGGGTCTGTCGTTCCATCCACTAGAAGCGGCTAGGGTACGGAACTCGATGGCATAGCGGGATCCCTGACGAAGTCTTAATAACCTAGTTCCGGCCTCCCTGCCGACAAATGAGCGATCAAAGACCCTCTTCATCTCCTTGGAGAAGTCATCGAGATTCTCACAGCATGGGTCGCGAGCTTCCCAGAGGGCCATGCTCGAAAATCGGCAACATGAAAAACCATAAACAGAAACGCGAGAAAACTGAGGCGAAACAACACACAGTGGCGAGATTGCGCGCTGCGCTCGCTTATAATACTCGAGTTACTCGAGAAATCGTTTTAGCCCTAGCTGTATCGTCTGCTTTTCTCTTTCATCCTTGACAATTAACATTTGTTCATACTTAACATAAAGAGATGATGTTCATACCTGACCCTGAATTAGTGTTGCACCTCGTCCTTGATCCTGTGCTTCAATAACACTCAGACCTCGGGTAACGCTTTATTTGAGCGTCCCCTGCAGAATACTCAAAGGACTGATCAATAAAAATACTAATTAATTCCTTCAACCATATGTAATGAATAACAACTTTTTTCCATGAATTGCAACTTTTTTTCTTGGTCACTTTCTTGGCCTGTTAAACTCTATCACAAATATTGCCAGGTATAATTAACAATCACATGACATTACAAACTTAAAATAGGCCCAAACAACACTACTGTAAACAATTTGTTTGCATGTCTGATGTACAAGAGTGAAAAGGATGGTCACTTACTAATAAATGCTTTAGAATGCATGATGAATTACAGCTTACTTATTAATAACAATTTACTTTGTTGCCTCTATAACCGTCAACCAAGATCTCTTGAAATAATTTGCGCATCCTTAGACAAAAGATAAAAGGACAAATAAAATGAAACAAATTAATGCATTTTAGACTAATGTGATATTTAAAATCTTTTTAAGCTTTCTCTTTTATGAAAAACTGATGCCCAGGAAAATCTGGTTCTGTTATGGTGAATGGCATGTGATGTTAGTGCGCTGGGAACCTAATGATGAGCCTTGATGTAGTGCTTCAGAGGGGAAGAGTTGTATTGTGAGCAGTTGGAGTGATTGTGCACAATTACGAGAAAGCCTTTCCAGTTGAAAGGTAAGGTGGGATTATGATGTAAACACAAAGTTATGTAAACACAACTCCCTCGTGTCCTTGAGACAGGATTAATCTTTTTTTGGGTGGATTTTCTCCAGATTTTCTCTCCCTAATTTAGTCATATCCATGGTGCCCAGTTTCAAACCACTTTTTCTGATCACTTCTGGAAGCCGAAGCACCGTCCCTCTGACAGAAAAAAACGGTTCCATGGCACCACTAAAAGTTTGTTATGCCAGAACAAAGAACCTTTTATGATGAGAGCTTAATATGACTACTTAATGGTTTGTTACAGCCACCTTAAAAAAATTGCACTCGATATGCAATGGGCAGCTCAAAGGCTTTCTAGTAATGCTAAAGCCAGAACTGCTCACAAAGCCATGTCAAAGACCGGGAGTTCCACGACTACATATGTTTAGGCATTTGGCAGACGCTTTCATCCAGAGCGGCTTCCTCTTATTTTTATTTTTTTATCTCTTTACACATCTGAGCAGTTGAGGGTTAAGGGCCTTGCTCAAGGGCCCAACAGTGGCAACTTGGTGGTTGTGAGCATTGAACCTGGGATCTTCCGAACCGTAGTCCAATGCCTTAACCACTGAGCTACCCCTGGCCCCGTACCATAGCCCAGCATGGTTAATGTCTCCCTAGATGTTATAGGCCTTGTTACAGGTTAGCACTCTCAACAGACTGACCAGTGTTTACCTGTTAATGATGCAGGAAGCTGAAACTCCTGGTACTGTGGTTTGGTTTAAGTATGCACAAACACGTATAGCACACACTGAGCTAAACAACACTGGTGGAGTGGTATTTGCTTTTTCCATTTACTTTTACTTTCAGAGCCCTTGGCAGAAATCATATTGCATCAACAGCCGCCAAAAACCTTCGTGACACAAAGTAATAATTAAACATGTAATCTTTGTTTTCAAATATTTTTTTTCTCATGGTCTGAGAGTCATTCAGGTACCTTTTGGTAAACTCTGGGTGGGCTGTCATGTCCCTTCTACTAAGGAGTGGCTTCTGTCTGGCCATATAGGCCTGATTGGTGAAGTGCTGCAGAGATGGTTGTTCTTCTGGAACAAGTTTTTGGTCACCTCCCTGACTAAGTCTCTGACAGAGTCCTGGTGATTCCAAACTTCTTCCATTTATGGATGATGGAGGCAACTGTGATCATTGAGACATTCAATGATGCTGAAAATTTTCTTCCCCAGATCAACGTTGTCACAAAGGTCTACAGACAATTCCTTTGACTTCATGGCTTGGTTTTTGCTGACATGCACTGTTACAGTAACTGTCAGACCTTACATATATATATCAGACCTTGAGTATACTCAGCAAAAAAATAAACGTCCTCTGACTTTCAACTGTTTTTACTTTCAGTAAACTTAATGTGTAAATATTTGTATGATCACTAAAAGAGTCAACACCATAAGCCATAAACTAAAAATGTTTCACAATGTGTCCCTGAATGAAGGGAGGCTCAAAATCAAAAGTACCAGTCAGTATCTGGTGTGGCCACCAGCTGCTTGAAGTACTGCAGTGCATCTCCTCCTCATGGACTGCCTATGTTCCTGGTGTGACTCGGGCAGTTGTTGTGGCCATCCTGTATCTGTCACGCAGGTGTGATATTCGGATGTACTGATCCTGTGCAGGTGTTGTTACACGTGGTCTTCCACTGCGAGGATGATCAGCTGTCCTTCCTGTCATCCTGTAGCGTTATCTTAGGCGTCTCACAGTGCGGACATGGCAATTTATTGCCCTAGCCACATCAGCAGTCCCCATGCCTCCCTGCAGCATGCCTAATGCACATTCACGCAGATGAGCAGGGACCCTGGGCATTTTTCTTTGGGGTTTTTCACAGTCGGTAGACAAGTCTCTTTAGTGTCCTGCATTTTTAGAACTGTGACCTTAAATACCTACTTTCTGTAAGCTGTTAACGTCCTAACAACCATCCCACAGGTGCATGTTAATTAATTGATTATGTTTAATTGAACATGCATGGAAAACATTGTTTTAACACTTTACAATAAAGATCTGTAAAATTATTTGGATTTTTACATTTTACACAATTATTGTTGAAAAACACAGTCCTGAAAAAGGGACGTTTCTTTTTTTGCTGAGTATGTATATATATATATATATATATATATATATATATAGTGAGGGAAAATAAGTATTTGATCCCCTAGAGATTTTTTATGTTTGCTCACTTACAAAGAAATGAAGAATCTATCATTTTTATTGTAGGTTTATGGTAAAGGATTGGGACAGAATATCAACCAAAAATCTAAAAAAAGCACATGATACAAATGTTATGAATTAAGTTACATTTCAATGAGGAAAATAAGTATTTGATTCCCTACCAACCAACAATAATTCTGCCTCTCACAGACTGATAATGTGGTCTTTTGGTACACATATTAATTTAAGAAGGTGCTCCTAACAACAATGTGGTATGTGTATAAAAGCCACCTGTCTACAAAACCTCTATCTTCCATTCAAAGCTCACCACCATCGGCAAGACCAAACAGAGTGGCTCAAGAATAAGCACATGTAACCCTTTTTACCATAGGCTCGTGAGTGTTAGGGTCCTGGATGCCGTGATTAAGACAGTTTAACCCACCTTCTTGACACTCTTATCAATCCAAATGGTAAAAGAGACATCTCATTGTAAAATAAACTGTCTAGGGTAAATTATAATTCTCGCTTTAACCAGGTACTAAATAGAAACCTAAAGGCATCTAACTTCTAACAACCCAAAGGAGTAATATCCATAAAGAACCCGCTTGTTTAACTTTTCACATTAGGTGAAAAAAACAACATCGACAACATACATTGGTTTCAACTCTTGTATTGAGAAACCAAATACTTTAACACAATGGTTTTAAAGTAAAATATGTCTTGCACAGACCAGTAAACACAAAAAAATAAACAAAATTAAATAAATTACTTAGTCTTTAAACTCAGATAACCTTGGTGCACTGTGTTCTGGAATGTTCTTTAGGCAACCAAAAGAAAGATTTCGTTGGCGGGCCTAACGTTGGAGCTCATGAAGAAACGGTAGGACGTCCATGTGATACATGAATTTAGAACAGCTCTTACCACTTCACCAGAACCAAACTTCCAGTCAGTCAGCGAATGTCTTCCGATGTGCAGCAGCTTTAACCTCCGTTTTCCATCACTGAGTCTGTGGACACGAAGCACCCGTTTTTCAGAAAACTCAGTCCGCGTTCGGCAAACCCAAACTCCACATTCACACACTCTTGAGAGTTTCTCCTCGCGAAGGATTTATAGCGTGTAGCAAACAAATGTTCTTCGCGATATATAACACAAACACGGTGTTGCATGAAACTTTGACGATAATCCATGCTGCACTCACACATGTGCGGATTCCCTGCACGCCATAATTTTCTTCTCTCTTGGCTCCGCCCCCTTAACTCCTTGCACACCACACCAGGATTGAAACCCACAATATAATAAGGCTACCTTCTGTATTTAAAACATTTATTCAGTAAAACAAATTTTAAACTTACCTTATTGTAACTCATAAATGCAGGTTGCCTAATGCACATTAACATATTGTTTTGTATCTCTTCCATACCACTTAAAGAAAAATAAATGCCCGATGTAAATCAGGTTGTTACACACATTAAGATCATGGAGTGGTCTAGCTAGTCTTAGGACCTTAATCCACTAGAAAATTTATACAAAGAGCTGTAACTTCGAGTTGGCAAGCAACATTTAGAAAAAATCTGTAAAGAATTGTCAGGATGAACTAACCTAGGCGACCAGATGACTTAGCTTTAGCGATTAGCCCAATGTAGCGTGGATGGTGAACCCAAACGCGGAAGAGAGCGAGTAGGTAGGATAACCACGCTTGTTAGTCTAAGGACTCTCACAAAAGGGGAGCAAGGGAAAAACACAAATTTAATCCGCGTCCTATAAACACACACTCAAGATCAGAAAGCGAAACCCAAATAAAGTGACTACTCACGAACCGATGATGGACAACCAGAACCGACATGGGCTGAACTCAATGACTGAGCGCTGAATCGTGGTTTGTTTACTCCTCTTATACTTCCTGATTTGCGACCGCTTTACTTCCGGGTCCTAGTGCCGGTCGCCGATTGAGTGTGCATGACAGTACCCCCCTGTCCAGGACCGGCTCCTGACGGGAGAGGTGGTGAAGTGTTTTAGGAGATAGAAGTGTCATTGGAGAGGTGGTGAGAGGTGGAGATAGAAGTGTCATTGGAGAGGTGGTGAAGTGTTTTAGTTGGGAGGTGTGGAAAACTGGGTGGATCCGGAGCGCCGCAGGCAGCTGGAGCCGGTAGGTGACAGGGTTTATCCGGTGGGTAATGCGGTATGGGCCGATGAACCTGGGAGATAGTTTGCGGGATTCTGTGTGCAGGTGCAGATTCCTTGTGGAGAGCCATACCTTGTCACCTACGTGGTACAATCGTCCCGGAGGGTGTCGGCGGCGATGCTGGGCGATGTAGGTGGTATTGGCACGTTGGATGGCGAGGTTGGCTTGGTTCCATAACCGCCGACACCTACGGACCAACTGTTGGGCCGATGGTACATCAACCTCCGGTTCTTGATGGTCGAACATCGGAGGTTGGAAACCATAACAAACCTCAAATGGACTTAGGTTGGTGGCTGAGGAGACGTGGAGGTTGTGGGATAGCTCGGCCCATTTGAGGTAGCGGGCCCAGGAGCGCTGGCGATTCGAAACAAAACACCTCAGGTAGCGCTCCAGTTGTTGGTTGGCCCGTTCCGTCTGACCGTTAGTCTGGGGGTGGTAACCGGAGGACAGACTGCAGGTGGAATTGATCAGACGGCAGAAGGCCTTCCAGAACCGGGCAGTGAACTGGGGCCCCCTGTCCGAGACGATGTCCTTGGGGAACCCATGCAGGCGGACTACGTGTTCCAAAATCAGCTCGGCAGTGTTTTTGGCTGATGGGAGTCCGGTGAGGGCCACCAGGTGTACGGCTTTGGAGAACCGGTCGATGATGGTTAGGATGGTGTCTTTTCCTTCGGAAACCGGCAGGCCCGTGATGAAGTCTAAGGCGATGTGCGTCCAGGGCCGTCGGGGAACGGGCAAAGGCTGGAGCTCTCCGGAAGTAGGCTGGTTGGAGTCCTTAGCCCTGGCGCACACCGGGCACGCCTGAACGAACTCTTCAACGTCCCTTCTCATGGTGGGCCACCAGAATGCCCGTCTCACAAACTGTAGTGTGCGCCGAGTCCCTGGGTGTCCTGCGACGGGCGAGGAGTGGCCCCACTGGAGAACTTCGGGGACCAGACGCTGAGGAATAAAGAGTCGTCCAGGCGGCGCACCTGCCGGCCCAGTCTCCGCAGCCTGAGCCTGGCGAACCCTTGTCTCTATGTCCCAGTGGATGGGTGCAATGATCCGTGAGGTGGGGATGACAGGCACGGGGTCCGCCCGGGGCATCTCCTCTTCTTGTTGACGAGAGAGGGCGTCGGCCTTGGTGTTCTTGGAGCCCGGGCGGTATGACAGATGGAAATTGAAGTGTTCAAAAAACAATGCCCACCGTGCCTGTCGTGGGTTGAGTTGTTTTAGATTCCGGATGGTGATGAGGTTCTGATGATCCGTCCAGACCATGAATGGCTCACTGGCGCCCTGGAGCCAGTGACGCCATTCCTCCAAGGCCCACTTTATGGCCAACAGCTCGCGGTCCCCTACTCCGTATCGCTGCTGAGTGGGGTCGAATTTCTTGGAGAAGAAGCCACAGGGGTGTAGCTTCTGGTCTGGACCTCGCTGAGAGAGAACAGCGCCAGCGCCCACATCTGACGCGTCCACCTCTACAACGAACGGTTGGTTGGCATCTGGGTGAAGAAGAATGGGTGCCGTGGTGAAGCGATGACAGAGTTCTTGGAAGGCGGAGATGGCTTCAGGAGTGAGATGGAAGGGATGGGAGGAGGGCCTGGTCAGACTGGTTAGTGGTGCTGCAACTGTACTGTAGCCCCGGATAAAGCGACGATAGAAGTTCGCAAACCCCAGAAACCGTTGGAGCTGTTTGAGCGTCCTGGGTAGGGGCCAATGACGGACAGCTTCCAGTTTCTGCGGATCCATGGCCACACCCTGGGACGAGATGACAAAACCCAGGAACGTGGTGGAGTGCTGGTGAAAAGCACACTTTTCCAACTTACAGTACAGCTGGTGAGCGAGCAATCTCTTAAGAACTGCCCGTACATGTTGGATATGTTCTTCGGTGGTGCGAGAGTAGATGAGGATGTCGTCTAAATATACAAACACCCATCGGCCTAACATGTCTCTCAGGACATCGTTTATGAATTGTTGGATGCATTGCATAGTCCAAAGGGGATGACCAGGCTCTCATAATGTCCTGTGGGAGTGATGAAGGCCGTTTTCCACTCATCACCCTCTCTGATGCGCACCAAGTTGTAGGCGCTCCGGAGGTCCAACTTTGTGAACACGGTGGCACCAGAGAGGGCGTCCAGGGCTGAGTTGGTGAGCGGCAACGGATGTCGGTTTTTGATGGTGATTTTATTCAACCCCCGATAGTCGACACATGGGCGAAGTTCTCCTCCTTTCTTCTTCACGAAGAAGAAGCCGGCGGCCGCTGGTGACGAAGAGGGCCGGATGGTTCCATGGCGAAGGGCACTGGCGACGTATTCCTCCATCGCCTGTGTCTCAGCCGCCGACAGTGAGTACAGGTGGCCACGGGGGGGAACAGAACCTGGCTGCAGCTCTATCGCCAGGTCGTAAGGGCGATGTGGTGGAAGGTGAGTAGCTTTTCGTTTACAAAAGACTGCCGCCAGGTCACGGTAGGCGGAAGGAATAGCGTTGGTGTCGACATCGGGGGCCTCGGACTCCGTGGAACACGTCCCAGCTGGGTCCCGTAGGCACAGCTCAGTGCAGGTCGGCCCCCACTGAAGGATTTTATTTTTTGTCCATGAGATGAGAGGGTCATGTTGTAGCAGCCAGGGGTATCCGAGAATGATGGGAGGTGAGGAAATGGAGGTGAGGTGGAATTGGATGGGTTCGTGGTGTTGGTTAATGATGAGGGTGATGGTCTGAGTCTGGTGGGTGATGGGGCTGGATGACAGAGGCCGACCGTCGACGGAGGTGATTTGCACTGGCTGGGATAACGCCTCAATTTTAGAATTGAAAAAAGAATAGTGGATCAAAATGCATCCCAAGATGCATGCAAATCTTGTTAACAACTACAAAAAATGTCTTCCCACTGTGCTTTTCAGCAAGGGTTTCTCTACCAAGTACTAAGTCATGTTTTGCTTGGGGAACAAATACTTCTTTACCTCATTAAAATGCAACTTAATTCATAACCTCGGTTTACACCAGCCTCGGTTAACTGGTAGAGGAGGAGGCGTCGCAGTTATTCACAATGATAATTTGACTATTGTACAAAAACACGGACACAAATTTAATTCATTTGAAATTCTTTATAGTAACATAAGTGTATTTAACTATATTAAGTCAGCTCAGTCGATCCCGCTAATTGTCATTTACAGACCTCCAGGGCCGTACTCGGAATTTCTTAGTGAATTTGCAGATTTCCTCTCAAACCTAGTCGTTTCTGTAGACAAAGTGTTTATTGCTGGAGATTTTAATATTCATTTTGAAAACCCAGAAGACCCTCTGAGAACTGCATTTATGTCTATACTGGACTCGGTAGGAGTAAATCAGTGTGTAGTAGGACCCACTCATAAAGCAGGCCACACTTTAGATTTAATAATATTATTTGGATTAAGTATAAGAAATTTATTCACAATACCACTATCTGAAGTTATCTCAGATCACTATCTTGTCTCAATTCAAGTGTGTCACAATAATAATGTACACACAGCGCCGCGCTACCGTATGAAACGTACATTCACATCAACTACCAAACAGAGTTTTATCAGTAATCTCCCAGAGTTCCCAACTTCGATTAGATCACCGTCTGACCCCACAGAACTCGATCAGGCGACTGAATATTTAGAGTCGACATTTCGCTATACCTTAGATAATGTAGCTCCAGTCAAAAGAAAAATTATTAGAGATAAAAAACTTGCTCCCTGGTATAACGATCACACGCGCACTTTAAAACAGACCGCTCGGAAATTAGAACGTAAATGGCGTCAAACTAAATTACTAGTATTTCAAATAGCATGGAAGGAGAGCATCCTGAACTATAGAAAAGCTCTTAGTGTAGCTAGATCAACATATCTCTCCACTCTTATAGAAAATAACAAAAATAATCCTAGATTCTTATTTAATGCTGTAGCCAAATTAACCAGAAATAAGACCACTGCAGAAATCTCCACAACAACATCATGCAATAGTGAGGACTTCATGAACTTTTTTAATAATAAAATTGTAAATATTAGGCATAAAATTGAGGTTTTGAAACCGAACAATGTAATTGATGCAGATGTTAATCTAGCCATGTCAGACCAGAACCTAGAATACTTTACTCCCCTTGAAGAGAATGAACTAATTTCACTCATCTCTTCTTCAAATTCATCAACCTGTATATTAGATCCTGTACCGACACATTTTCTTAAACAGATAGTAACAGCAATAATAGAACCCCTGTTGAGAATAATTAATTCTTCACTCAGCATTGGATATGTTCCAAAATCTTTTAAATTAGCAGTTATCAAACCAATAATTAAGAAACCTGACCTCGACCCCTGTCAGCTGTCCAGTTACAGACCAATATCAAACCTCCCCTTTATCTCTAAGATCCTGGAAAAGATAGTAGCGGAGCAGCTATGCTCATATATACATAGAAATGGCATACATGAACTGTATCAGTCAGGATTTAGGCCTCATCACGGTACAGAGACAGCGCTCGTTAAAGTAGTAAATGACATTCTATTGGCCTCTGATCAGGGTTGTGTAACTATGCTTGTATTACTTGACCTCAGTGCAGCTTTTGACACTGTTGATCACGCTATTCTTCTTCACAGATTAGAAAATGTAGTGGGAATTAAGGGTACAGCCCTCTCCTGGCTCAGATCCTATCTGACCCATCGTTATCAGTATGTAGACTTAAATGGTGATTATTCTGCATGTTCTCTAGTGGAGTTTGGCGTTCCGCAGGGTTCAGTTTTAGGTCCACTGCTTTTTTCCCTTTACATGCTTCCTCTGGGCAACATAATCCGTAAGCATGGTATTAGTTTTCATTGTTATGCTGACGATACACAGTTATATGTCTCAGCAAAACCTGATGAGAAAAAACAGCTTACTAAAATTGAGCAATGTGTGCAGGACATAAGAAATTGGATGCTAATTAACTTCCTTCTGCTAAATCCGGATAAGACAGAAGTTCTAGTCATAGGACCGCATACAGCTAGGAG
This sequence comes from Clarias gariepinus, assembly GCF_024256425.1. Taxonomy (NCBI): domain Eukaryota; kingdom Metazoa; phylum Chordata; class Actinopteri; order Siluriformes; family Clariidae; genus Clarias; species Clarias gariepinus. The sequence goes on along the minus strand of NC_071123.1, from coordinate 12,510,868 downwards.
TAAAATTTTAGATCACACCGTAACTTTAGATGGCCTTTCTGTTCCATCAAATGCAACAGTGAAAGACCTTGGTGTGATTATTGATTCCAGCCTTTCATTTGAAGCACATGTAGATAATATTACCAGGATAGCATTCTTTCACCTCAGAAATATTGCCAGAATAAGAAATTTATTGTCGCTAAACGACGCAGAAAAACTAGTTCATGCTTTTATCACCTCTAGGTTGGACTATTGTAATGCCTTACTGTCTGGTTGTTCAGCTAGATGCATAAATAAGCTTCAGCTAGTCCAGAATGCAGCAGCGAGAGTCCTCACCAGAACCAGAAGATATGAGCACATCACCCCTATCTTATCTTCACTCCATTGGCTCCCTGTGAAATTTCGCATAGATTTTAAAATACTACTCTTGACATATAAAGCATTAAATGGTCTCGCGCCGCAGTACCTGAGCGAACTGCTAGTGTCTTACGATCCGCCACGCCTACTTCGATCAAAAGATGCAGGCTGCTTGTCAGTACCGCGTATTATGAAAAATACACCTGGGGGCAGAGCTTTTTCTTACAAAGCCCCAAAGTTATGAAATAGTCTTCCAAATAGTGTTCGGGACTCAGACACAGTCTCAGTGTTTAAGTCCAGGCTAAAAACCTATTTATTTAGCCAAGCATTTTTATAAATAGATTTGCCATAGGTAAAGGAGCAGATCTGGGGGACTCATGGACGTAGAGTATTATGGTGAACTGGTATGTTTGGATGCTGTCTTCCTCACTCTCATTGATCACTCAGGTTTGCTGACGGTGAGGTGATTGTTTGCTTTACATGTCAGAAAGCCCTCATGTTTGTGTTTCCTTCTGGCTCTCCCTTTTAGTTATGCTGTCATAGTTAGTCCTGCCGGAGTCTCTGCTTGCACTCTACAGTTAATATACATTCACATTATACATTGTGTGACTGTGACCATACCTAACTGCCATCTCTCCTCTTCTTCTCTTTCCCTCCCTCTTTCTTTTCCTCTCTCCTCCTGTCCCCCCCTTTCACTCTTTCTCTCTCTCTCTGTCGAGCTACACATGTCGTTCCTGAGCTGCCAGTGATCCAGACTCCCTCTGCCCTCCGGACCTGTCTGACCCATCCTGGTGCCCCGCTTCTGGCTGAAGATCTCGTCACATGGATGCCCCGTGTGTCTCTCTGGGATGCGTCTGGTGTCTGGGAATGATTCTCTCTACCTAGAAAATGGTTCTGGCCTTGACTGGTGTTGGCAACTGTTTCTCTGGGGACTTGACAGTTCGATAGTTCATGACTGGAACTTCTTACAAGTCTACCTGGGTCTTCAATAACTACCTGGACTCCATATTAACATCAATTAACATCAGCTATTATAGCTGAACTGCCTCCCACCCTACACACTGTATAAATGCAGATCATTTACTGCTTTCTGTTTCACCCAAATGAGGATGGGTTCCCTGTTGAGTCTGGTTCCTCTCAAGGTTTCTTCCTATTACCATCTCAGGGAGTTTTTCCTTGCCACTGTCGCCCTCGGCTTGCTCAAACTGACCATTTTGATTCATACAAATTCACATTTCATACAAACTTAAATAATTCTTTTGACTATGTAAAGCTGCTTTGCGGCAATGAAAATTGCTAAAAGCGCTATACAAATAAAAAATAAATAAATAAATAAAATAACATTTGTATCATGTGCTTTTTCTGGATTTTTGGTTGATATTCTGACTCAATCCTTTACCATAAACCTATGATAAAAATAGACTCTTTGTACGTGGGCAAACTTGTATATATATATCCTCTTGGTGTTCCGCAAATTTCTGTAGCTTGACAGAGGGGTCTGCAGAGGTACAGTCACTGGTGTAGCAGAGGGGAGAGAACGCATAAGCCGTCTTGTAGTTAGCAATGGTAATAATATGAGTGATTTAATCAAAGAAGGCCAATACCTCTTGCTAGGACAAAGCAATCTGAATGGAAAATACGATGTGCTCCTCAGTATATGGTGCTTTGAACATACCTGAGTCTGACCGATAAGGTAGGCCCCAGACAGCCATCGCTCCAACATTGTACCCCTTTACTTAGTCACTTGACTTTTCATCAGGATGGTGGTGTACAGTATGAACAGCTCGTCTTCACTGAACCTATTAGGTCATAAATTTGTTTAAATAATGTCAGAGTGAATTTAGAAATATGGTGTTCCTGGCACACTCTCAATGAGTATTGTTCAGAAGACGGTACAGAAACTGGAAATGACAGGATCACTGATCCCTTCTCATGGTGGAGGCTGTCAGAAAATGTGAAATTGCCACTATTCCCCCAATGTACTTGCTGATAAGTCCAGAAACATGGAGCGCTGTGTTGAAATGTGTCTGGTAGAAAATGGAGATCACGTCCGGCATCGATTACACATACATCAAGGTAAGTAGCATTACTTACCTTGATGTATGTGTAATCGATGCCGGACGTGATCTCCATTTTCTGCCAGACTCCATTTTTCTGGTTCACATGACTTAATCATAGCACGAGTTTGTAGGAAATATTCAGGGCCTCATTTGAGTTAATTACCCTTCATAGTATACTATGGCTTATAAACGAACTGTGCCCCTGTCCCTGGATGATGGGCTGATCCTGCTAAAAAATAGCACAATAACAATAATAATGCATTGTGTTGGCCTCTAGCAAAAATGCCAGGTATGCCAGATTACCTTTCCAGCCCTGATGCATAGTAGGGTTGGTCAGCATCACCACAATACACTTACACAGACTTTCATCAGTTAAATCATCAGTAGACCAGTTGAACACAATTTATTGAAAACTGCATTTAAACTCAATTAGGCTGTTCATCAGCTAATCAAAAGCTAAAACTCCCACAACAGAACTAAAAGTGTCAAATAAGGACTCCGTAGTGAGTAGCACCACTGTTCTTGCACTGTTCCTGCTGCAACATGTCCACACAGCCAGCTGCCATTTCACGCCCCTTCTCATTCTGAAGCTCCATTTTCCCACTGAAAGAAAAAGCACCCCAGATCATGATAGAGCCTCCTCCAGTGGGATCTCCTAATCATGCCAATATTGTTGGAAGACAGCAGGACCATCCAGAATATTTTTTTTCTCGTCCAAGAATAAAACTTTTTCTATCTTTCAATGTCCATCGTTTAAGTTCAAGTTTATTTGTCACATGCACAATCATACAGAGTACAATATGCAGCGAAATGATTTTTGCGACCACAGGGTCGCGACGGCAGCCACCTAACCAGCGCCATCATAGAAAATAAGGAATAAGATACATTAGGATAACGAGGGTAAAAAATCCCCTCCCAGACTGTCCTTCGAAAAGGGCAGTGTGCGATCAGGGGTACAAAAAATACCTCAGCAACAAGCACAGAAAAACATGTAATCACAAGACATAAACATTGCAACGATGAGGGTACAGGGGATAGGAAATGTCCAATGTAGGCAAAAAGCTCCAGTCCCTGCAGCTAAAGAGCGCTGGTCCCGATTCCGCCTGCCCACACTGAAGGGAATAAGCACACGAAGGCGTTGGATATGGGGAAGGTAGAGTGTCTCTCTGTAGCTGTTCTGTGAGTGCGTGAGTGCGTGCGTGTCAGTTTGTAAGCCTGTAACATCCCGTATTAGTCTGCGCCAGGTGTCCTTGAAGGGGGGGGGGGGGTGGAGTAAGATTCCAGAGCATCTCGTTATCTTGGTCTTCGGGGAGTTAGTTATGTCTCCAGCCACGGCCTTGAAATGCAGTAGCTGGAAAGAAAAAGGGCAGCCGAAAAAGAAAAACATATTTTCCAGGTTTCGATCAATATCTGCCAATTTCACAGATATTTAATGTCCATCACTGGTCTCCAGGTCTGTCCAAATCACGTTGCATAGCTGCTAGTCTCACCAAGATGTTATCCAATTTGCGGTCCAGAACCACAGTCTGATTACTGACAGCTCTCGTCCCCACTATTTCCCAGCCAGCCAGTCTCTTGGGGTTGAGACTGACTGCTTTTAAGATTTTTCGATATCCAAGTATCCCACCTAATCCAATCAGCAGAATCCCAGTTATCAGAGTTCCGAATAGGTAGATATCTTCAACATCCTCCAGAGACAGTGCGGCCAGGCACACAATGCGCCACTTCTCCCAACCGTCCATCGTGTATCCAGCAAACGTCTCAGCAGGACAAGTAGGTTCCCCAGAACCCACATTTCTCGTCGAGAAGATCGTGTCAATTGCATTCAGAGACCACTTGATCAAATCCATATTCCTTTTTTTTATTTTCAAGAGCAAGACGAGGAGAGTCTCTGAATAGTATTCACAAGACAGACAAGAGAAGCAAGCGGGGAGAGATAAGGGAGGGAGAGCAGATGCGACCGCCTTTGTCAAGAGCCAAAAGAAAGATCATGATTAGTGCTCCCTTGCAAATTTCAAAGTGGGCAAGTTTATGGGTTGGAGGGGATGTGGCTTTCGAAGAGCCACATCGAAGATTTCTTTTTTTAGCCCTTCTTTTGCAGATGCTGTTTTATGGTTATTGGGCCGCATTCAGCATCAGTAAGAGCTCTAATTTAGTTCAAGGATCGGCCTGTGTCTTCACGGCCCGCCCATTGAATCCTCCAGCTCAGTGTAGGTGAAATTTTTTTGGGTCTACCACTTAAAATTTTTGCCCCATAACTCTCAGGATCTTTTAAGAAACTTAAAATGACTGTCTTACTGTGTCCAATTTTAGCAGCAATTGCACTCTTGTGAGAGCCCTTGAGCAGCAATCCTGCCACAATCAAAAACAGAAAGGCTTTTTGCTTTTGCCATTAGGAGATCATGACAGTGTGACTGTCTGAAGGACAATACCATTAAAGACATATTTTTGCTCGGATTTGAACTTTTCAGGGCTATGGTCTTAAGATTTTGATCAACTGATGACCAGCCTGTTTGGGTTTAAATGCAGTTTTCAATAAATTGCCTACTTTCTTTATTTGTCTCTTGCTCTTCTTTTTTCTTTTGGCATTTAGAAGAAGTACTTACAACTTGGTTATAATCCAGCAGTGTGAATACTTGTTACATTGTCCCTGATTTTAAGATTATGTGTTATTATTAGTGTTTTATATAACAGACTTAATAGATTCCTGAGGAAAAAGGCATATTCCTTAACAATCTGAAATTATTTCTAAACTTATATTTTGAACTAGTTAATAATCTATATTAGGGTTTATGAGTACAAATATTTAAAGCTATGCTTTTGAATAAAGGCACTCACAAATGTATTCAAATATACAGTATATGCTTTTGTAGTTAGTTTATTTAACATAATTTAAAAAGCAAAGCAACAATGCATTTTTTTCATCTAAAATCAATCTGAGTTTATTACAGTCCTACCAGTAGCCTTATAGTAATGTTTAGCAATAGAATATTTTCATACATGGCCAAAGGTACAGTCAAAAATATAAAAATTCAAAAGTCTATTATAGGAAAATACTCAAGCTACAGTCTATAAACATATCGATCATTATCGAACACACATGTAATACACAGGGTAATAGATATTGGCAATATGACTAATGTAGGAATTCAATACATATAACAACCATGTAAGTCAGAATTGTCACATTATACAAAAGCCTATTATTAGTTATCCAATTATGTTATGATTATGTTTATGCACAGCACTGTGACAACTGGGATTTCTAAACAACTGGAATGTTAAGTTGTGGTGCAACAATGTAAAAAAAAAAAATTAAATCTGCAGATCAGTGTAGTGAGCAGAATAGTCAATATATGACACTATATATAAAATACACTTAGAGGATGAGTTATGATTAATAATATAAAAGCAAGAAAATTTAAAATAAATAAAATGTCTAGAATCTGAATGTAATATTAAGAGAAATGCATAGGACCTCACTGAGCAGTAGTTTTAAAGATCTAAGGGCATCACCTCTAAACAGAAACCACTGATAGTCTATTGTGTGACAGAAAACCTGAATGAGTAAATGAATGTATCACTGCTGAGGCATACAAAATCTGTCAAGTGTTTGGATCAGTCAGTACAGACATTTTACAATCCTTTCAAACAAGACGATACATGTGACACCTGAATGGTTTTTTTAAACGTATTCCAGGCAAGCGTTTTATTATATGAAAAAGCAAGACACTTTAAATTTATTTGTCATTTGCACAAAAAACACCTTCAAAATTATTACATTATAGAATCTACAACAGTATTTACAAAATACAAAACAAACGTGGTCAGAGTACACCATATAAAAGTAATAATTTCATTTATTACTCAGGAATTCAGGAAAAAATCATTTGTAAGGCACCATTTAACCAAGCAGTAGAGAGGAAAGCACAGGAGAGAGAATTGACAAACTGCCATGGGTATTTCAGTTTTTCCCAATGCATAGTGGAAAATGTAATTACACTGCAGCTAAATGTATAGTACTTTCCAAGTACATCTTTCAAAATGCATTGTTCTAAAATAATTACACTTGTTTGTGTGCTTATTTAAATAAAGGTCAGGTGGTTTAGTTTGAACATTTTGCTCTTAACATATTCCATAAATTACACTCAGCAGTGTATTACACAAGTAATTTTTTTTAAGTCTTGTCCTGATCAAGTAATACTACATAAACCTAATTTTATGTTGTTGTTTTTTTAATTTAAAGTGGCTTTGAGTGAAAAAAAAAAAAACTTAAACAGGTGAGGGTGTGGCAAAAAAGAAATCAGTCAAATAACAAAGCAATTTGTTTTCTCTCTGGTGTCATGGCTATGCAACATGTGTGGAGTGCAACTTGGACATAAAAATTCTAATATTGCTATATCTAACTGCAGTTATGGAAATATATAGTATGTGGTAAAAATACTGACATTTTAACATGAAAAGCCAATACCTAGGTTCCTTGGTACTGGCTCAAAAATTGCTACATCAGCAATTCATTCAGTCATGTGACAAGAAATGTGCAAAATATTATCTTATGTAGCAATGGACTTGAGGGAGAAATATTTGGGTATTCCTATTTGTAAATGAGGAAAAAAATATATGTTAGCCAGGATTTAATTTGAAGCTATTTCTTCCTGACTGAAGACAGTTCCCTAAGAATTTCAGCAAACTTGGGACGATTTTCAGGTTTGTAATCCCAGCACCTCTGCATGATTTTGTAGACCTCATCTGGGCACTTCTGTGGACACAACATTCTGTAACCTGCAAACACAGTAACAATTTTGATTAACCAATGCCATAGTGAATTAAACATTGATGTTTTGCCTAGTTAAAGTAAAACTAAGGGGTAAAAACATAACTACACATCTGTTGTGTTCTATGCCTTAAAGCTAATTTATACCTTTTTCAACCTGTTCACGTGCTTGCTGGTTGGTCATGCCTGGATAAGGACATACTCCCAGGCTAAAGGTCTCCCACAACAGAATCCCATAGCTCCACACATCACTCTCTGAGCTGTATCTCCCTGTGGAAATTTACACACATTTTTACATGAATACTAGTAATGAAATGAACAAGAAGTGTGACAATCTCTCTAAGGTTAAACAGTCTGCATTTTAGTGTTCTGGATCATTGAGGCATGTGTCTACATCATGTCAAAAAGACAGCAAATCAGTCATGACATCAGAAAAGTAACCATTACTTGTTCATCAATCTGGGCATTCCATTTGCCCAGATTTGCAAAAAAAAAATTAAACATTCTACAGTGAGAAAAACAGTTTAGCAGTTTAACTTTTTGTCCTAGACATAGCAAATTCAGTGCAATTTCTGCATGGATTTGAAATATAAAGAAAAACATTAAGATCTACATCATGTGACATGCATGCCTCTTTAAGCACATTCAAGGTTTTTGTTTGTGACAACACAGACTAAACACGAAAAAAAAGACTGAAAACTATGCCTTTCATGGAGGGATAGCTAGGAACTTCTCTCTAAAAAGAATTTGGCTGTACATATGGTACTCAAGCAGTATAATGGTTTTACTGCTGCGTCTCAAGGCGACAGCATTTGGGTTTGTGCGTTTGCTGATTTTTACCGCTGAGTGGCGCTGTATAACTATAGAATGACGCCTCAGGCCTTAGTTTGTTCTCTCAAGGATTAATGAGCTGCAGCTCCCAGTAGCGGATAAAATCAAGTAAAACATTGTAATTAAACAAACTAATAATCAAAGTACGAAAAAAATACTGTGCAAATTTAGAAATTAAATTAAATCTTATTAGGATCGAATTTAAGCAAAGTAACCATTAACATAGTGAGCCTTTATATTTTATCATGTGTAATTAGAAAAGCTACGCGTGTAGCATTTTGTGTCATCTTATATTTTCTGCTCTTTAAATTTGTAGATTTATTAACTTAATAAATGAAACTAAATTACCATAAAATTAAAAAATTGTCAGGACGTTTTACTGTGTCAGCAGATGTCGATGTTTTTTGCGTTATTATAAGAATTAAATGCAGTAGGGTGTTATGATCATAATAATGTTTTTTAAATAAATAATGAAAATGTTTTAACAAAAAACTAAATATAGGTGTTTGAATTTAAGCAAAGTAAATGTTAACATAGTGAGCCTTTATATTTTATTATGGATAACACTCGCGTAGCCAGAAAACTCTGGGTGTGCATCAAAAAACGTGGGTGTCTTGTCAGAATAATGTGCAAAAACTATATAAGCTACATACCCTTTTTTAAGTCTCTTCTTTTATTTAAGTGCTTTGACAATGACGACAAAACATTATGATTTTGTAAAATAATGAAAGCAAACAGGGCGTCTTGTTTTTTTTGTGGTTTCGGTGAACTTGAGCGCGTCAGAAAATGAACCCAAACTGTGTATACTTGCCTCATAGACGTGAAATGTCTGCTTTTACATAAACTAATGGAGAGATTTCAAATTACGAAATTCGTATGAAACCTAAATTATTGGTGCATCCACTGATGCAGAGATGACATGATTACACTTATCACTACAGCCAAACCAAAGACATCACTAATTTATCAATGAATTATTAAAATGGCCAGAGTTAGTCTCCTTGCTGTTTTCCCCGATGCATTCATAATCATTAGTCTATTTCTGTTAGTACGCTCTGGAAAACTTTATGTGTAGGAAATTAAAGAATAGGATCACGATGCAGCCTCAACATCCTTGAGTAAGTAAACAATATCCTACATTCAAAAAAGCATTTTTATTTAGATTATAAATAATAATCCTGCAATTATTTTAGATGTGCCAGCTGCCATTGTTCTGATATGATTCTTTGTCAGAGTAAATCGTTTAGTGATAAGCCTGTAAATATTCATGTACTGTAGCGCGGCCACATAAAGGGGCATTTTAAGTAGCAGGGAAAGGGTTACGGAGCTAATGCGGCTCACCTGCGCAATGGAATTTGCCCGATCTGGTTTTATTTGTCCCCATAGACAGTGTTGGTCCAGGGTAAGCTCTCGCGAGCATGCGCGATCGCAGCGCGAGGGAACCCGGAAGCGGCGTCGGGTCACGTGTGCCGGCATAAAGCCGGAACCGGCAAAGTACTCGGGACGGAGAGATGAGACAGCGCGCTGCATTTGGTTTGAGAGAGAGAGAGATTGTTTGTAGTTACGGAGGATTACTTTCCATTACTGGATTAATCTTCATTGGACACATTCAGTACCCTTCTCGTTCCGTTTTCTCGTGCTCCCGGATTATACATCTTTTACCGGTGAGGCCGAGCCATCTCTCCCGTACACCATTTCATACTCACAATAACACGGACTTGGACTTTCATACATACGCACTCACACACACTCCTACATTCCACACATTATTTATATTTGTATATATTTTGTATATATTGGCTTATGGTGCACCTTGTTTGTTTGTATATATAGGTTTTTTTTTCACTTTAATACACTTTGGTTTGGTTGGATAATTGTTGTTGTCACGTGTCTTGTCTTGCTCCGCGAAGATTGCGCAACACCGGAAGTGAATAATATTAGCCCGTATTTAGATCCTAGACCCCGTATTAGTGTAATTAGCTTAAAAATAAGATCTGAGCGTTACAGTACAACAGGCACATCTGTATGAATAAATTGTTTAAAATGTATGTATTATGAGCTATTAATCATTGATTTAAAAGACTGTATAGATGCAAGTAAATGCTCATTGCTGCGCTGTTTGGGGGGGAAGGGACGTGCTGTTGGCGTTAGGGCTGTATGCTGTGATCTGAGAGAGTTTGTGTCTGTGTGTTGTCACCCGAGAGGTGTCAATAGGGCTTACATATTTATGAAAAGTCATGGATTATTCAGTGAAACAAAAGCTCTGCTGAAAAAGGTTAGGCACATCAGTCACTTTACCCAAAATAAAAGGTCTTTTTTTTTTTTTATTAATATATATATATTTTTTTTCCAATTTTCTCCCCAATATTAGTCGTAGCCAATTCCTCCCCGTCACTAGGGGGCTCCCACATTAAGGCTACTATTACCATTCAGCCGGGAGGGCGAAGACTATCACGTGTTTCCTCCGAACCGCGTGACGTCAGCCGACCGCATGTTTTTAAACTGCTTGCTCACGCACCGTTAGGGGCGGAGTAACACACTCGGAGGAAAGCGCTAGCCGATCCTTCCGTGTGCGCGAGCCCACAGATGCCCCTGATTGGCAGTAGAGCCGTGATTAATGTGGAAACGCAAGTACCTCTCATCCCTCCCCCCTGAGAGAGCTCGGCCAATCAGCTCTCTCTGTGCCTCCGGCTGTGAGAGGAAAACCGCATCACCCGGGGTTCAAACCAGCGATCTCCAGATGATAGGGCGAGCACTTTACCACTGCGCCACTCGGAGGCTATAAAAGGTCTTTCTGAGTGTTATAATATAGTTGCTACACAACAGATATACAAACCAAACAAACTGTGCGCACTGCATACTAAACCTAAACTGAATCCGTGGATTAATAAACCGAGATGCATGTTTCTTAGCCCTGTCCCTGTTAAAAAGGCCTATTTAAAGAAAGGCTCGCCTGCAAGAGGTTGTGCACGGTCCACTACACTGCAAAAATATGTTAGTATATTATGACTGAAATAAAGCGGCTCACATCGATGTGCATTTCACACAGCGCTTCTTTAGCGAGTACAAATTTGTTTGTTGTATTTCTGTGGAAGAGAAATCTCTTATAAATCTTTCATATCATCTGCCTTTTGATCAAAAAATGCGTGCTAAGAATTCATGCGACTTTTGCAAAGCAGACAAAATGTAAAATCAGTACCCCAGATAAACAACAGGATAAATATATACTTGCTGAATAAACACTGCATTTTTTAAAAGTGAATGCGCATGCAATGTAAGCAAGAAAATCCGCTCTGTCGCGAATCTTTTCAATGGTAAAGTGCAGGTTTTTTTTTTTTTACTTTACAGCAGTGATTCCATTAGTATACGCTCACGCGAGTGTGACTAGCGATGTTCCTTGCTAATTATTCCGATAAAACAGTCTCTGTTAATGTGTGTGCGCACACGTACACACACAAATGTAAAAGAAATGTGCTTTTAGGTCTGGTGATAAGGTAGCAGCGAAGAAGGCTCAAAGAATGCTAACTGGTTAAATCAAATAGGGGAAAGAGTCATACAGGAGAAAACTGAAACAAAGGCTGAAACAGAACAACACGAGAGAGGTGTGGAGGGGTGGGGAGTTTTCGCTGAACGGAGAAGCATTTTCAGCCGGAGACCGATTACCATCAAGTGTTCCACAGAGTGCCTCAGGAGATCCTTTCTCCCAACAGCCATAAAAGTATACAACTCTTCTCTGTAACTCATACACACATGTATGTGGATATTTACTGACAGTAACACAACAGGTCATTAATACTTACCCGTATTAATAATATGATAATTGCAACACTACTTCCCAATAAAATATACAATACAACATTACATATAATAATAAAATATTCCATACATACACTAGATCACTATGCAATATTTATAAATGCTCTGGAATCATATTTTGTGGTACTTACTGTTTTAGGACTGATTTATTGGATTATTTTTCTTTTTTTAGATTATTTATTACCTTTCCTTAGATAACAACTATAAGCAACTGTAACCTGTAACCATAAAAAGAGGAGAATTACGATGCCGGCTCAACACCCCGAGCCCAAACCTAGTTAAAAATAACTAACTAAGGAAGACTATCTACAGGTTTTACAGACAACATAAAGTGCACGTGCAAATGTGCAAACGAGCAAAAACAAAGTGACAGTGCGACAATTGACATATCAGAACATAAAGAACATAAAATATGGTGTTGAGGTAGTAAACATAGCAGCAAGAATTGAGGAATTAGTGCAAAAAGTAATGAATATTGTGCAAAAGAGATAAACAGTGGAGCATTTACAGATTTGTGTGTACGATAGTTTGGTGGTGTAGGTCAGTGTGTCTGCGCTTGTGTTGATTAGTCAGTCCAGTCCCAATGTTTTGATGTATTGATGTTTTGATGTAGTTGAGTTAAGCTGAGTGATAATGTTTGTGTGTGTGTGTGTGTGTGTGTGTGTGTGTGTGTGTGTGTGTGTGTGTGTGTTCATCAGTTCAGTCCCTTTTTGTTGAGGAGACGGATGGCTTGTGGAAAAAAGCTGTTGCACAGTCTGGATGTGTGTGCCCGAATGCTTCGGTACCTTTTTCCAGAGGGCAGGAGTGTGAAGTGTGTGTGAGAGGGGTATGTCCGATCAGCCACAAAGCTGGTGGCTTTGCGAATGCATCGTGTGGTGTAGATGTCTTCAATAGAGGGAAGAGAGACCCCGATCTTCTTCGCTGTCCTTACTATCCGCTGTAGGGTTTTGCGGTCCGATATGGCACAATTCCTAAACCAGACAGTGATGCAGCCGCTCAGGATGCTCTCGATAGTCCCTCTATAGAAGGTGGTCAGGATTGGTGGTGGAAGCTGGGCCTTTCTCAGTCTTCTCAAAAAGAAGAGACGCTGTTGGGCTTTCTTGTGCAGGGAGCTGGTGTTGAGGGACCAGTTGAGGTCCTTCTCCAGGTGGACACCCAGGAATTTGGTGTTTTCGACAATCTCCACAGAGGAGCCGTTGATGCTCAGCGGAGAATGGTCGCCTCGTGTACTCCTAAAGTCAACAACCTATTTTTTTTTGTCTTGTCAACATTCAGAGACAGGTTGTTGTTACACCAGTTCGTTAGCCTCTGCACTTCCTCTCTGTATGCTGACTCGTCGTTCTTGCTAATGAGACCCACCACGGACGTGTCATCAGCGAACTTAATGATGTGATTCGAACTGTGTGTTGCTACACAGTCGTGAGTCAGCAGTGTGAAAAGCAGGGGACTGAGCACACAGCCTTGTGGGGCCCCAGTGCTTAGTGTGGTGGTGCTGGAGATGCAGTTCCCGATCCGTACTAACTGAGGCCTTCTGGTCAGAAAGTCTAGGATCCAGTTGCAGAGGGAGGTGTTCAGGCCCAACAGGCTCAACTTCCCGATCAGTTGTTGGGGGATGATAGTGTTGAATGCTAAGCTGAAATCTATGTACAGCATTCGAACGTATGTGTCCTTTTTGTCCAAGTGTGTGAGGGCAAGATGGAGTGTAGTGGAGATGGCATCGTCCATTGAGCAGTTAGGACGGTCCAGTGAGGGTGGCAGCAGGGTCTTGATGTGTCTCATGACGAGCCGCTCGAAGCACTTTATGATGGTGGGTGTAAGTGCAATGGGACAGTAGTCATTGTGACAGGACACAGTAGACTTCTTGGGCACGGGGACGATGGTGGTGGCTTTAAAGCACGTGGGAACAACGGCGCTGCTCAGAGAGATGTTGAAGATGTCAGTGAGAACATCTGCCAGCTGTTCAGCACATTCTCTGAGCACTCTGCCTGGGATGTTGTCTGGTCCAGCAGCTTTATGTGGGTTGACTCTGCGTAGAGTTTTCCTCAGCTCAGCTGTGGTGAGACACAGCACCCGGTCATTCGGAGAAGGGGGTGGACTTTCTCGCCGCCACGTCGTTCTGCCTGTCAAACCTAGCGTAGAAGTTGTACAGCGCATCTGAGAGGGAGCTGTCACCGTCGTCGGCAGGTGATGTCGTCCTGTAGTGAGTGATGGCTTGTAAACCCTGCCACATGCGCCGTGTGTCGCCGCTGTCTATGAAGTGGTTGTGGATTCTCTAGGCGTGTGCGCGCTTCGCCTCTCTGATGGCCCGAGAAAGTTTGGCCCTTGCTGTTCTAAGGGCCACCTTGTCTCCCACTCTAAAGGCAGAGTCTCGGGTCCTCAGAAGTGCACGCACCTCCGCAGTATTCCACCGTTTCTGACTGGAACGTGAGATGATGTTCTTGGAGACAGTGACGTCATCGGTGCACTTGTTGATGTAGCTGGTCACTGATGACGTGTACTCCTCCAAGTCAGTAAAGTCGCCGTAAGTTGCAGCCTCCCTAAACAAGTTCCAGTCAGTGCTCTCGAAACAGTCCTGAAGAGCAGAGATGGCTTCTGCTGGCCAGGTTTTCACCTGCTTCAGAACCGGTTTTGAACGCTTAACGAGTGGTCTGTATGCTGGAATTAGCATAACAGAGATGTGGTCTGAGCTCGATATGCGCCGGGGATGTTTGTGTAAACAAGATCCAGCGTGTTTTCCCCTCCGCTGCAAAGTCCACATACTGATGGAATCTAGGAAGCACTGACTTGAGATTTGCATAGTTAAAATCTCCAGCAACAATAAACAGTCCATCCGGGTGTGTATTTTGCAGTTCACTGATCTTTGTATACAGTTCTCATAGCGCTTCCTTAGCATTAGGGCTAGGTGGAATGTACACTCCGATAATGAAAACAGTGGTGAATTTCCATGGGAAATAAAAAGGTCTGCATCTAACAGTCACAAACTCCACTAGCAATGAGCAATAACTAGAAACTAGCACAGAGTTCTTGCACCATTTCGTGTTGATGTAAACAAACAAGCCGCCACCGCGAGTCTTACTGCACAGAGTTGCATTTCTGTCGGCACGAAACGAGGCTAGCCCGTCTAGCTGAATAGCGGCGTCCGGAACTCTGTCGCTCAGCCATGTCTCCGTGAAAACAAAGACACAGCAGTCTTTAACCTCACACTGTGTAGCCTGCTGTAGTCGGATGTAGTCCAGTTTATTGTCCAGGGAGCAGACGTTGGATAGTATGATGGACACTAGAGCCGGCCGGCTAGGGTTTGTTTTTAGCCTAGCACAGACTCCCGCCTGCTTGCCGCGCTTCCGCTTCCTCGCGCACCGCTTCCGATGTCCCCTTCTCCGGCCGCTGGCATCAGGCAACGCCGAGGCTTTGAGGCCTGGTTCGCGCAGCAAGCCGAGGTCACGTAGCTTTTTCTGCAGCTCATCGTGGATGTCGTTACCCGGGTTATTTAGGAACAAAAGTGTCTGGCTGTTGTATGTACGGACACCAGTCGCAACGGTATCCATACACGGAGTAAAATAAACGAGTTACACACAAAACGTAAACAACGTAGCACCATTTTGGCTCCGGAGCGGCCGCTGCGCGCTACTGCCGCGCCGCCATCTTGGATCCTATCTACCTGACCATTTTGATTTATACACATTTACATTCCATAAAAACTTAAAGGGGTCATACAGGCCTACATGCACTTTTTTAAGCTGTTTGGACTGAACTGTGTGTTAGGAGAGTGCGTACACAACCACTCTACGATGATAAAGAGCCGCCCAGTGGTTTTCTTTTCATTTATTACAATAGCATGCCCCTTCTGAAATCAGGCCAATCGCAAATGCCTGTCGATGGGACGCCTCACCACAAGAGGCCGCTCCTACACTAGTTAATTGACACTGGTGTTTTAGCAAAGACCCGCCCCGAGTGAGAAGAAGCTGTCGGCCATTGTTTTTCGCCGCTGGAGCAAAATGGCGCCTAAGCGAGTGTTGTGTACAGTTGTTGGGTGTAATAGCGAACACAGCAGTCGTCATTCACTACCTAGGGTTAGTGACCTAGGGTACCTACCTAGGGTTAGGTATCTGAGCCACTGAGGATGCAGTGGCTGAATTTAGTTTTTGAAGCTAACGTCCCCGCCAATTTACCTAAATGCGTTCATGTTTGCGATAATCATTTTTTACCAGACTGCTTTATAAACGCGGGTCAATATAAAGCAGGATTTACTAGGAAGCTGCTCCTAAAAAATGGATCTGTACTAACGCTTCGTGTTCCTGCTTCATCTTCACCAGGCTCAGTGAGTAATTTATTTTTCTATGACTCTTTGCAGATCGCCTTTTCTAATAATCACGATGAATGCGGAGTGTAAGTTTACTTATACTCTCATAGAACATGGTTATGGCTTCTTCTCTGTGTACATCCGTCTCTATATAATCCCTAATCGCCCATTTATAATAAACAATGGATTAAGGTGATTGTCTAGTTGCAAACTGTGTACGTAGTCGGAAAACCATATTATGCTTACCTTTGTTACGTTAGATGGCTTATAACGATGTCTGTCAAAGATTAAGAAGTCATGTAAACACATCGCGTCCGTATCTCTCTCAGTAAGCTTCTCCGCTTTATGTTGTTGTTGCTCGCGGCAGTGTAACAGCCCGTTAATTCATGCCCATGCAGTGATGAAAAAGACAAATCAAGTCGATGCATGTCCATTCTTTTAATTTCTGGGTTGTCAGGCGATATTACAAATTTCCGCGTAGGTTCTGTACTTAAATCAAACCAAAAAACGACTGAAGAAAACAGGCTCATGCTCTATATTCCAGCGTTTTCCAGTTTGGACTGCATTACCCACAAAGCATTGCCCGCACTGGACTACACTTCCGTGGCTATACCCCACGTGTGTTGTGAAGACACGCCCCACAGAACTGGGGGGGCGGGCTCAGCAGAGGTCATGAGCATTTAAATTAGCATGTACTGAAACAGGTTGCTAAGAACAGAGCTAGTTTTTACCAGGTAAAAGTAGTGTTTTTTTTTTTTTACACAATCCTTTTGAATTTTTAATTAACGTATAATACAAACTTTTCATTAGGACCCTAAAGATCATATTAACATTTAATGAAAAATGGGATTTGTGGGACCTTTAAATAATTCTTTCGATTGTGTAAAGTTGCTTTGCGACAATGACCATTGTTAAAAGCACTATACAAATAAAACTGCCCACGTTTTACTTTTTGGCTTAAATAAGGGCAATATAACATGTTCATATGGGTATTTCCCAGTATCAAGACCTGCTATGATCAGATGATTATGTTTTTACGCAAAAAAAAAACAAAAAAAACACAAGAGAATTAAAAGAATTTAAGCTTTAACCTTGCAACAGAATCGCTTGTAAGTATTTAGTGATTTACCATAAATGTCACATTTGTATATAAATTTGAACTGTTGTGGTTAAAGTGAATTGACTGGCTATTTTCGTTAGTATTGGCCACGTTGTGCTGATGACACAACAGTGATTGGCCTCATCAATGACAACGACGAGACCAACTACAGGGCAGAGGTAATGCACTTGGCCGAGTGGTGTGCTGACAATCACCTGCTCCTGAACACCAGTAAGACCAAGGAGCTCATTGTGGACTTCAGAAGGAGAAGAGATAATACACACACCCCTGTCTACATCAATGGGACAATGGTCGAACTCGTTACTGCCTTCAAGTTCCTTGGGGATACACATTTCTGAGGACTTAACCTGGTTCACTAATACCTCCAGTCTCCTCAAGAAAGCTTCCCAGCGTCTCTTCTTCCTGAGACTACTGAGGAAGAATCACCTTTCTAAGGACATAATAAACAATTTCTATCGTTGTGCAGTAGAGAGCATCCTAACCAGCTGCATTACAGTCTGGTACGGTAACTGCTCTGTTTCGGACCGTAAATCCATCCAAAGGGTGGTAAAAACCGCCCAGCGCATCATTGGTACCCCTCTTCATGGCATTGAGGAGGTGTACAAGAAAAGGTGTCTGCATAGGGCCCGTAGCATCGTGAAAGACACCTCTCACCCTGCACATGAACTGTTTTTTCTCCTTCCCTCTGGAAAAAGGTTCAGATGCCTAAAAGCCAAGAGCAGCAGGATGAGAAACTGTTTTTACCCCACAGTGGTTACCTTATTGACCACGTCACCAACCACCTAACCCCTTTACATGCACGGCATCATCATCACTGATAACCCAACATCCCTGTATAATATTTCTGTAAATATTCCCTGTACATTCACTTGTATAATCTGCACATAGACAGTACACTAATATATGTATATTGATATATGTATGAATATATGTGTGTATAGATATACTCTCTGCATTCCCTTCCAGTTGTTAAGTTAAGTTATTCATATTTATTCGTATATATTTTCATACTATTGCACATCCTGTAAATTCAACCATATATAGTCTCTGTATATCTTTATCCCATATACTTATATTTAGACATATCTTTATATCTACACTTATTCAGTCAATTAATTTATCCATCTCTGCTCACTTTACACTGTATATTCATTTAAATATATACATCCTGTATATTCTTCTGTAAAGCCAATTCATACATAGCCTTTATTTTTATTTATGTATAGTATATATATAGATCTGTATATATGTTTATACCCCACTGCTAACTTATATTTCTGGTTAGATGCTAACTGCATTTCGTTGCCTTGTAACTATGTGCAATGACAAAGTTGAATCTAATCTAATCTACTCTAATCTTGTGTGTTGCTGTCATGCAGCTGTGCTGTATATTTGCATATAGAAAGGATTTTTAGTTCATTATTGACATTATCATTTAATGTGTTCATTTATTTATTTGTAGTTTCACTCCATACCCAAGACCATTAAACCGTATTGTCTTTAGTTTTGTGTGAGGGAGGGGAGTTTATCTGACTGTCAATACGAACACCAAAGCTTTGTTCAGACAGTACAGTCCTGAAGACTAGTTTATCCCATCAACACCTTTTTACCCCCCTGATGGCTCAAGCGTATTTCAGGACAACAATGGCAAGATTTATCAGGCTCAAATTATGAAAGAGTCGTTTTGAGAGTACGATTTTCAACCATTAACCTGACACCACTGAGTCTTGAACCCCTAACCCCACCTTTTAGTCTTGACCCCTTACCCCCCTGAAAGTCTTTAGGATGTGCTGGAGAAGACTAGCGATTTGATTTTTGCTTCATCAATTAAAGATCTGGGCAAAAAATTAATGGAACTCTAGATGGAAATTGTGGTGATATATAAGCTTGTTGAAACAATACCAAGCAAATGTGCAAGATTCCATAAATGTTCACTTAAAATGACAGCATCACCATTAACAATTAAATATTTTTCTTAAATAACCATATGCCACTAAATAATCATACATCTTTTTTTATGCAATTAGTCTTAGCACCCTCCCAAAGACGTCCCTGTAAATGACCTAGTAATTATACAAAAAAAAATTGGGACACCTAACCATCACACTTTATGGGGTTGCTGAAGATCAAAAAGACCTAGTTCATAGTCAGCAGTCCAGTCCATTCCAATGGCATCCTCTGAAGTGGTTCAGGCAAGTAAACTCTTTACAACACAAACTTTTCAAAAGTTTGGTAACTGCCAAGACACAATGATATGAAAAATGTCTATTTACATAACCCACTTCAACTCATCCGAAAGAAGTTAATTAACCTAACTATTCTCAACCATATTGCTCAACTCTCAACACAGTAAAGCATAGCCAAACCAGCTATAACATGAGGCAATACAAGTAAAAAATTTCAGGGCAAATGAAAATGACCTCCTCAACAAGTCATTCCATGGGCCTCAATTTCACATACTAGATTTTCTTTTACATACAATCTACCAACCATTAAGATGAATTGCCCTGTTGACTTGTCAGATGCCCTTATTAAGTACATCAGCATCTCTCAGAATATGTTTTGCTGATTCAAAATACTTTTCATTTACTTTGTGTATATTGCACAAAAGACCTCTCCACAAAATCTGTAAAAAAAAAATGTTCCCCACAAAAAGACAGCTAGGGACAAATAGAACGAACCCCGGACCTTAAAGGCCTTCAGGGAGGTCCTTTGTACAAGGCTGGCCAATTGTAAGGAACAAAAGGGAAATTGAAGTCATGTATGCACTCTTTTGGAGGAGCCAGTACAGGACACAGTGTGCCTCAGAGGTGTTTCCTGAACACCTTTCAAATCCAGGTCTTGTGATTTGCCACTCTGCATGGCTGCAGACACATGTACTTCATAGAGCGGCATGACCTAAACCTAAATGCAATACAGTGGAACCTCGGATTACGCGCATAATTCGTTCCGAAAGCGGGCTCGTATTCCAAAAACACTCGTAAATCAAAGCATATTCTGTAAAGTATATAAAGTAAAAATAAAACTAATTAACCTGCATGTTACCTTAAAAAATGGACAAATAAATCCCGACCAATAAGTGTTTCCATTTATGCGCACAGGCGCTGTGTGTGTGTTTTTCTTTCTCCTCCGCTGCTGAGTGTGTGTTATGTGTGTGCGTGAGCGTACTTTGACACCGTGCCGGTTGTGTGTGAGTGAAGGACCCCTCTCTATGAAGCGCCGTATAGGGCTTAAATCAAACTTTACTCATGCACACACATTTGAAACACTTGCATACACATATATGAAACACTCACACATACATATATACTACTAACTGCTCAAACAACTACATATGAAACACTTGCATACACATATATGAAACACTCACACATACATATATACTACTAACTGCTCAAACAACTACATATGAAATGCGCGCGCACATACATATATACTTTCCGCGCACATACATACATACTTTCCGCGCATATACATACATACTTTCCGCGCACATACATACAAACTCTTCTCGCACATACATACAAACTCTTCTCGCACATTCACCTATGAGATTCTCAGTGTAACCGGAAGGCATTTCAGTGTAAAAGGAAGGCATTTCAGTGTAACCGGAAGGCATTTCAGTGTAAAAAGAAGGCATTTCAGTGTAGACGGACTTGTCGCTTCATTCTCCCTGAATGGTAGTACTGGTTTGTATCGTCACTGCTCAATCACATGGCGTATTCAGAACTATCCACATAATGTCTGAATATTTCAGCGGCAGAAAACGCAGGTGATGATTTGCAAAAAGAAAATTGAAGCACGGAATCTGTGGCTAATATGTCAGATCCTACAACAGAAAGAAATACTGTTTCGTGAAATGTGTTTCCTTGCCTTCGCTAATATGAACAATAACTCATCGGAATCCTGCGGGACAAACATTGTTCCCACCCCCTATATCACCCACTTTTGTGGTGATAAATAAATCACTCGTTGTCTTCTAAACTGTCCATTAACGGTCTATTTAAGAAACGCTACTACTAATCAGGGAGAATGAAGTTCATATACATTGAAATTACTACTCCCTACACCCTACTCCCTGCGCAGGAAATGTCTGAAAAGGGAACTTCACTCTACAAAATTCCACCATTCAGAACACCATGCAACGTCACTTCCTCCTTGCGTTACCATGGTAACACAAGCACCTCGGATACCTGTCGCTGCTGCTGTGGAAATTTCACGCTACGGAAAACTGATACCATAAAAAATATAAAACGTATTATTTATTTATTTATTTTTACAGATTACTAGCCTATATAATACGAATGGTTTCTTTATTAAATCAAAATGTAAATTATTGTGTCCTATTTATATGATGTCCTCGCCTCGATAATAATTATAATAAAAATATAAATTATTTTTCGAGTAAAATTTTTTCACACTCCAGCGATATGTAATGACTTATAGGAAATTATCCATTCCCTTCCCTTTATCCATTCCGCTAAACTAAAGATCCGTTGTTCATTCGTTCCCTACACCGCTACAGTTGGCTTCGTGCGTGTGCACAGAAAGTATGTATGTGTGTGTGTGCGTGTGCGCGGAAAGTATGTATGTATATGCGCGGAAAGTATGTATGTATGTGCGCGCGCATTTCAAATGTAGTTGTTTGAGCAGTTAGTAGTATATATGTATGTGTGAGTGTTTCATATATGTGTATGCAAGTGTTTCATATGTGTGTGCATGAGTAAAGTTTGATTTAAGCCCTATACGGCGCCTCATACCTCTCTTTTTCCCCCACACACAAACACATTAAAGGCGAGAGAGAGAGAGAGAGAGAGAGAGAGAGAGAGAGAGAGAACCGGCAACGGTGTCAAATTACGCGCGCGCACACAACACACACTCTGCATGGTAAGAGAAAGAAAAACACACACACACTCAAACACTGACACACAGTAAAGGCGGGAGAGAAAGAGAGCGTGTGTGTTTGTGTTTAAACAGGCGCAGTGTCAAATTATGCGCACACACATACACATTCTGCAGCGCAAGAGAAAAAAAAAAAAAAAAAAACACACACACACAACACACACACTCAAACACTGACACACAGTTAGGGCGAGAGAGAAAGGAAGCGTGTGTGTGTGAACCGGCGGTGTCAAATTATGCGCGCACACACATAACACACACACTCTGCAGCGCAAGAGAAAGAAACACACACCCACACACACGGATTGATTATACCAGTAAGAGACGAGCACTAAGTCCCAGCAGGGGAGATGAATACCTGCAGCTCCAGAGAGAGAAAAAACGTTGGCTCAGTTGTGATGACGTGACGCTCGGTGTCAAAACAAGAAGCGCATGTGTTATACATGATACTCGGAGCTCGTAAACCACGACAACGCTCGTTTTTTAAGTCAAAATTTATTAAAAATCTTTGCTCGTCTTCCGGAACACTCGTAAACCACGGTACTCGTAATCCGAGGTTCCACTGTACAGATACCTGACCATCGTCTGTTTTAATTATATACTCAGCAAAAAAATAAACGTCCACTGACTTTCAACTGTTTTTACTTTCAGTAAACTTAATGTGTAAATATTTGTATGAACACTAAAAAAGAGTCAACACCATAAGACAAACTAAAAATGTTTCACAATGTGTCCCTAAATGAAGGGAGGCTTAAAATAACAGTCAGTATCTAGTGTGGCCACCAGCTGCTTGAAGTACTGCAGTGCATCTCCTCCTCATGGACTGCCTATTGAAAGACAGTCTGAGCACTGATGGAGGGATTGTGTGTTCCTGGTGTGACATTCGGATGTACTGATCCTGTGCAGGTGTTGTTACATGTGGTCTTCCACTGCGAGGATGATCAGCTGTCTTTCCTGTCTCCCTGTAGCGCTGTTTTAGGCGTCTCACAGTGCGGACATGGCAATTTATTGCCCTAGCCACATCAGCAGTCCTCATGCCTCCTTGCAGCATGCCTAATGCACGTTCACGCAGATAAGTAGGGACCCTGGGCATCTTTCTTTGGGTGTTTTTCACAGTCGGTGGACAAGTCTCTTTAGTGTCCTGCGTTTTTAGAACTGTGACCTTAAATGCCTTAACGACCATTCCACAGGTGCATGTTAATTAATTTATTATGGTTACTTGAACATGCATGGAAAACATTGTTTAAACACTTTACAATGAAGATCTGTAAAGTTATTTGGATTTTTACAACATTGTTGAAATACACAGTCCTAAAAAAAGGGACGTTTCTTTTTTTGCTGAGTATATAATTGCTGCAGTTTATGCTAAATATAATTTAATGCATTTTTATGTAGTGTCCATAACTTTTTTCTTAATTAAAATCTTCCAGTGATTTTAACTGTCATTCAGATGAAACATGGCAAATTTAGATTTTACATAAAAAAAGAAAGTGTATAATTCTAAAATACAAAATTAAGGAAAATGAAGGATACAGACACTAGAGATTGTTTGCTTTGTAAACTTTTACCAAAAACCAGAAGGCTTTAATTTAAGCAACAATTTTACAGTCCATGTGCTTCTAGAAGCTTACAATTTTAGTATCAACACTCAAAGAAATATAAATAATTTGCATTTTAAATTATTATTGATTAATAATGAGTGAGTACATTATGACGGTGGAAAATAGCCATTTTTGGGGTACATATAAAATCATCTCTCCAAATATGGCTGAAGTTAGTACATTTTTAAGGGAATCAAGATTGGTCACTTCCATGCTGCATAAACTTGAGTATCTTGTCTGGCACACACATTTTTTGTATTATATGCATAACATATTAAAAATATTCATGTGGAATTTATTTATGCAATGTGGATTTGCAGATTTTCTTTCAAACCTTGTCGTTTCGGTAGACAAAGCGTTAATTGCTGGAGATTTTAATATTCATTTTGAGAATCCAGAAGACCCTCTGAGAACAGCATTTATGTCCATACTGGACTCAGTAGGAGTAAATCAGTGTGTAGTAGGACCCACTCATAAAGCAGGTCACACTTTGGACTTAATATTATCATTCGGATTAAGTATAAGAAACATAATTACAATTCCACAGTCTGAAGTTATATCAGATCACTGTCTTGTCTCGATTAAAGTGTCTCATAGTAATGATGTACGCACAGCACCGCGCTACCGCCTTAAACGTACATTCACATCAAATACCACACAGAGCTTTATCGATAATCTTCCAGAGTTATCAACTTTGATTGGATCGCCATTTGATTCCACAGAACTCGATCAAGCGACTGAATATCTAGAGTCAACACTTCGTCATAGCTTAGATAATGTAGCTCCAGTTAAAAGAAAAATGATTAGAGATAATCGCTTCTTGGTATAACGATCACACACGCACTCTAAAACAAACCGCTCGGAAATTAGAACGCAAATGGCGTCAAACTAAATTGTTATTTTTCCAAATAGCATGGAAGGAGAGCATCCTAAACTATATAAGAGCTCTCAGTGCTGCTAGGTCAATGTATCTCTCCACTCTTATAGAAAATAACAAAAATAATCCTAGATTTTTATTTAATACCATAGATAAATTAACTAAAAACAAGACCACTGCAGAAATCTCCACAACAACAACATACAGTAGTGAGGATTTTATGAACTTTTTCAATAACAAAATCATAAATATTAGGCAAAAAATTCAGGCTTTAAAACCAGACAATTTAAGTGATACAGATGATAAATTAATCACATCACATCAGAACCTAGAATACTTTACTCCCCTTGAAGCGAGTGAACTAATTTCACTCATCTCCTCTTCAAAATCGTCAACCTGTGAATTAGATCCTATACCGACACATTTTCTCAAGCAAATAGTTTGAGCAATAACAGAACCCCTGTTAAAAGTAATTAACTGTTCACTCAGCAGTGGGTATGTTCCTAAATCCCTTAAATTAGCAGTTATTAAACCACTAATCAAAAAACATGACCTTGACCCCGTCAGCTTTCCAATTACAGGCCGATATCAAACCTCACGTTTATCTCTAAAATTCTGGAAAAGGTAGTATCACAACAGCTATGTTCATATCTACATAGGAATAGCATACATGAACTGTATCAGTCAGGATTTAGGCCTCATCACAGCACAGAGACAGCACTCGTTAAAGTAGTAAATGACCTAGTGGCCTCTGATCAGGGTTGTGTCACTATACTTGTGTTACTCGACCTTAGTGCAGCTTTTGACACTATTGATCATGGTATTCTCCTTCACAGATTAGAAAATGTAGTAGGAATTAAGGGAACGGCCCTCTTATGGCTCAGATCCTATTTGACTGATCGTTATCAGTTTGTAGATTTAGATGGTGACCATTCCTCATGTTCTCAAGTTGAGTTTGGTGTTCCACAGGGTTCTGTTTTAGGCCCACTGCTTTTTTCCCTTTACATGCTTCCTCTAGGCAACATAATTCGTAAACATGGTATTAGTTTTCATTGTTATGCTGATGACACACAAGTATACGTTTCAGCAAAACCAGATGAAAAAAACCAGCTTACTAAAGTTAAGCAATGTGTGCAGGACATAAGAGATTGGATGTTAATTAATTTCCTTCTGCTTAATCCTGATAAGACAGAAGTTCTAGTCATAAGACCACAAGCAGCTAGAAGTAAGCTTTCTGTTCACACTGTGATTTTAAATGGCCTTTCTGTTCCATCAAATGCAACAGTAAAAGACCTCGGTGTGATTATAGATTCAAGCCTTTCATTTAAAGCACATATAGATAATATTACCAGGATAGCATTCTTTCACCTCCGAAATATTGCCAAGATAAGAACTATATTGTCACTAAACGATGCAGAAAAACTAGTTCATGCTTTTATCACGTCTAGGGTGGATTATTGTAACGCCTCACTGTCTGGTTGTTCAACTAGGTGCTTAAACAAGCCTCAATTAGTCCAGAATGCAGCAGCGAGAGTCCTCACTCGAACCAGAAGATATGAGCACATCACCCCTATCTTATCCGCATTGCATTGGCTTCCTGTGAAATTTCGCATCGATTTTAAAATACTACTCTTGACGTATAAAGCATTAAATGGTCTCCCGCCGCAGTTTCCGAGTAAACTGCTAGTGTCTTACAATCCGCCACTTCGATCCAAGGATGCAGGCTGCTTGTCAGTACCGCGTATTATTAAAACTACAGCAGGGGGCAGAGCTTTTTCTTACAAAGCCCCAACGTTATGGAATAGTCTTCCAAATGGTGTTCGGGACTCAGACACAGTCTCAGTGTTTAAGTCCAGGCCAAAAACCTATTTATTTAGCCAAGCATTTTTATAAATAGATTAGCCTTAGGTAAAGGAGCAGATCTGGGGGACTCATGGACGTAGAGGTGAACTGGTATATTAGGTGAACTGGTATATTTGGATGCTGTCTTCCCCACTCTCATTGATCACTCAGGTTTGTTGACGGTGAGGTGATTGGTTGCCTTACATCTCTGGAAGCCCTCTCGTTTGTGTTTCCTTCTGGCTCTCCCTTTTTAGTTATGCTGTCATAGTTAGTTCTGCCGGAGTCTCTGCTTGCACTCTGCACTAAATATACATTCACTTTTTACATTGTTCGACTGTGACCATACCTAACTGTTATTTCTCCATCTCTTTGCTCTCTCCTTTTCTGCTCTCTCCTCTCTCTCTCCCTCTCTCCCTCTCTCCTTTTTGCTCTACCTATCTCTCTGTCGAGCTATACATGTCGCTCCTGAGCTGCCAGTGATCCAGACCCCCTCTGCCCGCTGGACCTCTCTAACACATCCTGGAGTCCTGCTTCTGGTTGGAGGTCTCATCACATGGATGTCCCCGTGTGGTCTGCCTGGAATGCGTGAGGTGACTGGGGTTGGTTCCACTTTTCCATGAAGGTGGTCCTGTCCTCGACTGATGCAGACAGCTGTTCTCTGAGGACCTGTGACTTCAGTCGCTCAATAGTTAAGGACTGGAATTTTTCACAGTCTACCTGAGACTCCAGGAACAAACTGGACTTTAATCTTACACATCTCCTCTTACACTGAACTTCCAGTCTCACATATTATTATGCACATCAATCCCTGCTATCCGTTTTCACCCAGATGAGGATGGGTTCCCTGTTGAGTCTGGTTCCTCTCAAGGTTTCTTCCTATTACCATCTCAGGGAGTTTTTCCTTGCCACTGTCGCCGTCGTCCCACTGTCGCTGTCGCCCACATTTCATACAAACTTAATTCTTTTGATTGTGTAAAGCTGCTTTGTGATGATGTAAATCGTTAAAAGCGCTATAAAAATAAAATTGAATTGAATGTCGGCAATATGCGCATCATCTTTATAAAGAGTGGTTGAAACCCCCTGGGGGGCTTTAAAAGATGGGAGAGGCCTGTAATTTTCATCATACGTATACACCAACTATGAGAGACAAAAAAGAGAAAAAATATCCAAAAAAAATCACATTATAGGATTTTTTATGAATTAATTGGTAAATTCCTTGGTAAAATAAGTATTTGGTCACCTACAAACAAGCCAGGTTTCTGGCTCTAACAAACCTGTAACAACTTCTTTAGGAGGCTCCTTTGTCCTCCACTCGTTACCTGTAGTAATGGCAACTGTTCTGTGTGAAGAAATCAACTGTGGGAGCAATTACTAGAAAATGGAAGACATACAAGACAACTGATAATCTCCCTAAGATCTGGTGCTCCACGCAGGTCTCACAACTTGGGGTCAAAATGATCACAAGAACTGTAAGCAAAAATCCCAGAACCACATGGGGAAACCTAGTAAATGACCTGCAGAGAGTTGGGTCCAAAGTAACGAAGGCTACCTTCAGTAACCCACTGCGCCGCCAGGGACTCAAAT
The DNA here is from genome assembly GCF_024256425.1 of Clarias gariepinus. Classification (NCBI taxonomy): domain Eukaryota; kingdom Metazoa; phylum Chordata; class Actinopteri; order Siluriformes; family Clariidae; genus Clarias; species Clarias gariepinus. The sequence continues at coordinate 12,482,825 of NC_071123.1, read as the reverse complement.
CCTGCAGAAGTTTCCCCCTGCTTATGCCAGTACATGTCCAGGTCCGTCTGAAGTTTGCTAGAGAGCATTTGGATAATTCAGAAGAGAATTGGGAGAATATCATATGGTCAGATTAAACCAAAACAGAACTTTGTGTTTGGAGGAGAAAGAATGCTGAGTTGCATCCCAAGAACACTATACCTACTGTGAAGCATGGGGGTGGAAACATCATGCTTTGGGGCTGTTTTTCTGCAAAGGGACCAGGACGACTGATCCATGTAAAGGAAAGAATAAATGGGGCCATGTATCATGAGATTTTGAGTGAAAACCTCCTCCCATTAGCAAGGGCACTGAAGATGAAACGTGGCTGGGTCTTTCAGCATGACAATGATCCCAAACATACCGCTCAGGCAATGAGGGAGTGGCTTCGTAAGAAGCATTTCAAGGTCCTGAAGTGGCCTAGCCAGTGTCCAGATCTCAACCCCATGGAAAATCTTTGGAGGGAGTTGAAATCCATGTTGCCCAGCGACAGCCCCAAAACATCCCTGTTCTAGAGGAGATCTGCATGGAGGAATGGGTCAAAATACCAGCAACATTGTGTGAAAACCTCGTGAAGACTTGCAGAAGACGTTTAACCTCTGTCATTGCCAGAGGTATAAAACAAAGTATTGAGATTAAATTCTGTTATTGACCAATTACTTGTTTTCCACCATAATAACATATGAATTCTTTAAAAATCCTATAATGTGATTTTCTTTTTCTTATTTTGTCTCTCATAGTTGAGGTATACATGTCGCTGATGAAAATTACAGGCCTGTCTCTCATCTTTTTAAGTGGGAGAACTTGCAAAATTTGTGGCTGACTAAATAATTTACTACTCTATACAGTATGTATTATTGTGGATTGATAATGAAATAAAATCAGTCAAAAGTGACCGGGACAATCTATGGGTGTGAGCCACAAATGAACGCAACATGAGGGTTAAAATGCCCAACTTTACAACAGAAAGAAACGTTTGCAGGATGGAACAAAAACAGCTTTGGTCTTAATAGCTAAAAACTGTACAGCATTATTATTATTTTGTAATTCATTAGATACAATTATATAAAATAAATTATGCATAATTAATTAAGTCGATCAAATTGATGTGGCCAATTTGAGTGACAGCTGCCCTTACCACAAGAGGCGTATGAGATGATATGGGGCGACATGTAGGGTATGAATGACTTCAATCAAGTGTATTAATATTACCTAAGCTAAAGCTTGTGGGTGGTAACTGAATTAAGTACCCAGGTTCAAAACAACAGCCAGGCTAACATTTGCCTTTTAATGATTAACCAGCATTTATGCTGAGCCAACTCCTACAAAGATGGCAATGATCAGAACTTCAAAACTGCTATTCAAAACACCTTATGGGTGAGGTCATGGAGGGATTATTCAGTCCTTCTTATACATACAGTAGGTGGACAACCAGAATGCCTATTACCGTCGCGCTCACCGCCGTCGGAAAACGACAGCAGCCAAAATAAATCAGTTGCATTTTAAAGTCATTCGTGAAATGACCGCCAGGTGGCGCAAAGTGACATCTTTTACTCTACGCAGTTTAAAATATAATTAAGTCAATAAAAAAGTCTTAACAATATGTTGTATAGAAGAAATTCTACAGTGATTGTAATTTCTACATCTGAACTTTATACAACAAAAATTAAAAATCTGAACCAGATATATTGATATTTATTGTATAATAATGAGTCAAAAAACAAACATTGGTTAAATGTTGTTTTGACAGACGATCAAGTTCACTAGCTGATAATTTTATTTGTACAAAGAATGAACTGTTATATCTTTGTTTGTAACTGTTTATTGTTATGTTAAAAAAACTTTAAATATAGAAATAACTGGTAAAATAGACTTTCAGAATAAAACATTACAATAACTCAAAAAAGACGCACTTAAAATGCTGTGTTTTTCTGTAAACACATCGTTGGGTGGTTTATGCTGGGTCAAAATTCTGGGTTATTTTGGGTACTTTAAACACATTGTTGTGTTGCTCATGTTGGGTCAGATGTAGTGAGTCATTTACAAATGAACACCTGGTTGGGTTATTTTGACCCAACAACTGGTTTATTCTTTATTCTCTGGTTTCTCCAAACGTCAGCCTGCAAAATGTTTAAAATATTACTGTTATTGTGTCACAGGTGTATTTTTCGGAAATTTGAGCTTCAGTAGGCTACATCCCCCGGCGCTCTGCGCATAACACCGGTCCAACGCAGCCTTGTAAAGAATTTCTAAACGTGGGCTATTGTTGTTTACTTACAATATTTGTTAATTTAATTTGGTGGCAGTGGGCAGAGTGGCAGAACGGAGCATGCGGAGGCAGCCCGCCTGCACGGAGTGAAGGCGCCGCAAGAGCGCGAGGATCAAAAGGGGGACTTCAGTGTCCTGTTTGAAGTCCCTGGACCGCGTCACATTGCCCCGCTCGCATGCACTTTGTCCTGCTCCACCGCATCACGTACTTCCCGGACTTAACTCTGCGCCTTGCTTTTATAATGCGGAGCCTGAGATCTTAACGTTAATTATCGCCAGCCGGCCCGAATAGGTGGCTCCGTCCTTTACACACCTGCCGCCTATCTAGGGAGCCTACGGAGTGAGCGAGAAGTGATAGCATATTTGGGCACACGCCCATCATAGGCGCAAGCCGTGACATATCGTGATCCACATCTTTAACTTCGTGATCTAATCAGCGCTCAGCTGCAGGCATAAAGTTAAAAAAAATGCGTTGGGGAAAAAACAGCAAGGAGACTCACCCTGACCATTTTAATAATTCACGTATACACAGAGTTTCGGTTCATTTTCTGACACGCTAAACGTGGGCCATTGTTGTTTATCTCCTCCTCTCGCACGCATAGTTTTTTGTTGTAATATTTAATAATATCTATGCCGTTATTTATCAGGGGCTCTTATTCCTATTTGTCCTGGGATGTTAGTGTTACTGTGTGTGCTTAACAATGGCAGGCAACGTTCAAATGCAAATTATTCACCCTCCCCAGGTGTGAATCAGCTGTTCTCACCTATACATTCAGATAAATGAAATGCACCACTCCCCACTTTAAGACCTGGCTTTTGAAGACCTGCAGTGATTCAGGCCTCTTTTTAAATTTCTGCAAATTTTATCTTCTGGATTTTAGATTCTAAAATTGACATTACTACTGTTTTACTGGAATAAAAGAAATGGAGATTTTCTTTATCATAACATAAATTGTATTGGTTGTAATCACTCTATACACAATCATTTTCGTCATTGTGAGCGCACCTAAATAAAATTAGAGTCTTATAAAGGCTGTGTAGCTTATATAGTTTTACTATATAGTTTTTGCACATTAATCTGACAACGTTTTAATTTTATGGTCGTTTAATTTTCATTTTTTTCAGTTAATAAATCTACAACAAATTTAAAGAACACAAAATATAAGATGACACAAGACCCTACACGTGTAGCTTTTCTAATTACACATAAAATCTAAAGGCTCAGTGTGTTAACGTTTACGTTGCTTAAATTCAATCCTAAAAATATTTTTAAAATAATTGTAATTATAAATTTGTACTGTAATGTTAATACTGTGATTATGAATTCGTTTAATTACAATGGTTCACTTGATTTTATCTGCAACTACATGCGACTATAGCCGAGCTGCGACTCATTAATCCTGGAGAGAACAAACTAAGGCCTGAGGAGTCAGTTGGTAGTTATATAGCGCCACTCAGCAGTAAAAGCCAGCAAACGCACAAACCCAAATGCAGTTGCCGTGCGCCGCGACAGTAAAAGTTGCATACTGCCTGTCCACCTACTGTATGTTACATCTCACTGTACATTCTATATGCACACTCTTTATGGGGGGAAAAGCAATAAATTCCCTTGTGATATCCATGGACAACAACCAAATCACTCCTTCTGCCACTCCTTCTGCCACAATCTTGGGGTAACCGTGGACAATCATCTGTCATTTTCCCCACACATCCCTTACTCTTGTAGATTTCTTCTTTACAAAATCTGAAGAAATCGCCTATTTATTTCTTCACAGGCTACTCAGGTGCTTGTTTAGTCCCTTGTTATTTCAAGACTGGACAACTGCAACTCACTCCTGGCAGGCCCGCCTCTGTCCATGATTCGTCCTCTGCAACTGATCCAGAATGCAGCAGCACGTCTGGTTTTTAACTTTCCCAAGTTCTCCCACACCACACCACTCCTCCGCTCCCTGCACTGGCTTCCTGTAGCTGCCCGCATCAAATTCAAAATGCTGATGCTTGCCTACAAAGCTAAAAACTTTTGCACAAGACTGTATATAAAAAACCTTGGATTGCGATTAACACTGTTTGCAAATGTTCCGCAAGACGAGCAAAGATTTTTTATAAATTGTCACTTGGAAAACTGAGTATCATTTATCATGCATACGCTTCTTGTTTTGATGCCGAGCGTCATTTGATCACAAATAAACCAACAGTTTTTCTCTCTTGTGCTGCGGAATTGTGGGTAATCATCTTCCCTGCTAGGTCTAAGTGCATCTTTTACTTGTATAATCAACATCCGTGAACGCATGTACTGTTTACTACAACACTGTGACCATGTGTGTGCACGTAAAACATTTTATTTTGTGTCCGTATGCGAGTGTGTAAAGCACGCGCGTAAAGCAAAAGGAAGTCTCATTAGGGAGGTTAAAAATAAATTTTCTCTCTCTTCTCAATGCCTGCTCTTTGCCTCCTGTGTGTGTCTGTATGCGTCATTGGACACCATGCCCCGCGCGCGCACACAAACACACACAGACAAACACCTCCTACGTTTGCCTTTACACACACACTTTCTCCCTGCTCTACAAAAAACATTGCACTGAATTCTTTTTATGTATTTATTTTTGGGGGGGCTTTGGAATTAATTATTTGAGTTTCCATTATGTCTTATGGAAAAAATCAATTTGGTTTACGAGAATACGAGCCTGCTGCCAGAATAAATTATGCTCATAATCCAAGGTTCCACCGTATTTAAACACACATGAATAGAGGATGCCATCCTGGGAGGATGCCAAGTAGCAGCCAGTAGATAGCATAATGATAGCATTATGTTGTAATTTATGTTAGGTCTCTCTGTCCTGTCTCTGCTAGCCAGCTAACTAGGCCTCTTGGTTAGCTAGTTTAGTGTCTATGGTAATTTATGTTGTAAATTTATGTTGCATGTAGCACCTTGGTCCTGGAGGAACGTTGTTTCGTTTCACTGTGTACTAACTGTATATGGTTGTAATGACAATAAAGCCTACTTGAACTTGAACTAATGATAAAAATATTGTTCATCATGGGAAACAAGCCCACTGATAAACATCTTAATAAACATTCTTGGTGCTTGAAGCAAGTCAAAGGAAAAAAAGAACTGGCTGTTGATGTTGCCATCTCCCGTACTCCCCCATACTGAATGTACCCCCAAACCATGGTTTTTCTTTCCCCAAACTTGACTGTTTTCTATGTGAATCTTGGTTCCATGCGGATTCCAATAGGTCTTTCTGCAGTATTTGCGACGATTGGAATGCGGATCAAATAGATGATTCATCAGAAAACTCAATCAGCCACTTTTCCACAGTCCATCCTTCCCGCAAGCTGTGGGCCTTGTCATGAGTCATGAACTTCACCAGTTTCTTCAAATCTTTTTTCTTATCCTTTTCACTTGACGTTTAGATACATTAAAGATGTCTGCCACCTCAGCAGGAGACTTGATGATCAGCACGTTGGTCTGTGGTTTAAATTTCAAGTGAAGGTTGGGTGTGGTGTGGTTCTTCTACACATCAGGGAACGCTCTAAAATGGTGGTAAAATAAGCGTAATCTAGAGGCTTTTGCCTTTCAAATAAGCCACTTCTGATTCTAAATAATCTACTAGAAGTCTTATTATTTTTGTTGTTTCTACAATTTGGATAGGTGACAAGACTTTTGTCAGAGTGTGTGTATATATATATATATATATATATATATATATATATATATATATATATATATAGAGAGAGAGAGAGAGAGAGAGAGAGATAGTTGGCCGCGAACTCCATTCGCAGGTAATGGTCAGGATCTGCACATGAGCGGAGGCACAGGTTAACCATATGTACGCGCTTTAAACATTTTTCATGTAAACACGCTTTAGCATCAAACTGTTTTTAAATCCAGCTTTCATATTTTTAAAAAGTGGTTAGCACTGTGGCTGTATTTTATATATGAAGGAGTAATTTCTACTCTCTTGCTCTCTCTCATAGATCTGATATTAACGTGTTAAATCTTTCCTGCTGCTATCTTCCTATCTTCTCTTACATCTGCTCTTTAAGGTGTGAACGCTCCCACGCTCACCTTCCCATTTTTCTCTTTATGTCTCTCTCTCTCTCTCCCTCCCTCTCTCTCTCTCCCACTCTGTCTCCTTCCCCCTCTCCCCCTAACTCGAGCCAACATCTTGTGACCTGTCTCTGGACGGATACCTCTCTATCTTCCTCTCCTTTGATTCTTCAGGATCTCACCAGGACATTTACAATGGTTCATGTTCTTTGTAGTAACATATGTCTATGGCACAGGCGTTTGGTCAAACATATATAAACCCCATCTTTTGCTGTTAATAAACAGAGACCTTTCTGACAGACGTGTGTGTGTGTGTGTGTGTGTGTGTGTGTGTGTGTGTGTGTGTGTGTGTGTGTGTGTGTTTGACTGAGTCTCTCCTGGCGCCAGAAAAGCTTACCGAAGCACAGCGGACAGACCGAGCAACTCGCCTCTCCTACTACGTAACTTTAGAAAAACTTTACAGTGGCCTTGCACCTAAGGGTCAGTGTTCAAATTTGCTGATTATGCAGATGCAGATTAAGCTAATTGGCTTAGCAGGGCAAGGGGTAGCACAGTGGCTAAGGTGTTGGTCAGAAGGTCCCATGTTCAAACCCCAGCACCATGTTGCCCTTGAGCAAGGCCCTTAACCCTCAACTGCTCAGATATAATATAAGATTAAAAAATGTAAGTCGGTTTGGATAAGGGTATCTGCCAAATGCGTTAAATATAAATGTATGTAAATGGCTTTCCTTAATTGCCTAGTGTGTGAATGTGCGTGTCCTTTTCAAGGAATGAATCATGCTTTGAACAATTTTAAAAGTGTATATATATATATATATATAATAAAACCTACTTTTGATACATTTGTCAACACTGTCACAAAGTAAGTTACCACCGACAAATGAATTTCCTGATGGTGTTGACGTCTGATAGCATTGACAAAATTCTTTAAAAAAAAATTCATAATTTGTGCTTGAAATTATTCAATTATACTAAAAATTACTTAAAATGTAAGACCTTTGGTGTCAACGTGTTATGGTGTGACTAGAGCAGCATCAATGTCAAATCTTTAAAATATAAAAAGTTATCAAACTTACAAGAACCTGAGCAGTTGAACACTTTATAGAACAAACAGAGAGTCATGCAGGGCTTTTTGGGGTTCTGGTTAACCCCAAGATTGCCAATTTTTTATTTATTTATTTTTTTTTTATGTCTGACAGTGTTGACAGAAACTCAGGACACAAATTCAGCTAATGAAAAATTTGTGTTTAAAAAAAATCTAATGAATTATTGTTTAACATTAATTAATTAAAAGTAAGTTGTTTCTTTCTTTCTTTTTTTTTTTTTTTTTACACATTTTAATCATAATTTTTCGCTATTTGAAAATGTGAACCCTTGTTCTGGACAAGAATCTTTTCAGGTCTAGTGGGGACATTTATCAAGTTAAATAAAAATAATTTTAAGTAGGATTAAATAAAACTATTTTGTTATGCAGAGTTGACACAGTACTGTATATAAAATTGATCATAATTAAAACATTAAATAATTCCTGAATTTTACAGATATATAATATTATTTAAACATCATTCAATCTTTGAAGTATGGACAAACTTCTTCTGAAAAAGTAAGCTAGTTGAATAGAATCTCATATTGAAACATGAAAGTCTACTTTTTTTCTAACATATATCTGCCCAAGAAAGAACAAAAACCATTGTTGGAGTCAAATATTGATGAGGTCCTATAACAAACTAAGGTGTATTGGGGAGTTAACATACCACCTCATTCAGCTCCTGCACTTGAGGAGCATGTTTCTTGGAACTTACGCATAAGAGGGCTGCTGATTGCAGCTTGTTCCACAAGAGCATTTAAACACCTGCCTGAAACCTACAACTGTGACTCTTCAAGTCTGAAGTTTTGTGTGGTGCAGGAAAGACATGTAGCAAGAAATGTAGAAATGTAAAATTCATTCCTGTTATTCTTGTAGACAGATGCTTGAAAAGGATTAGTAATTAAGACAAAGATATTTACCATAATTAAGTGCTTCCGGTGCGGTCCACTTGATAGGAATTTGCTTGAGGCCAGAAGATGAATAAATCCCATCATCTTCTTGACGTGACATGCCAAAATCGCTAATTTTCAACAAGTTGTTCTCCCCCACCAGACAGTTCCGGGCCGCTAGATCCCTGTAACAGACACATGAGTCAGATAATGCTGTGTGGTTTTTAAATTTTTATTTTTACTAACCAATATTTCATGTAGCTTTATTTATTGCGTAGCTGGGCATTTAGGACAGGATAACCAATAAAGCATCCCATGAATCACCTCCATTGGCCCTATTGGCTCTTACTCAAACCATTACTTCCATTGGCCCTAATGGCTTTTACGGACAAGTTTGCATGAGGTACGGGCATGCTTCAAATATTACCTGATAAATCCTCAACTGGCCTGATCAAGATCCCCTTTGAAAGATATAGCATTTGGCCATTAGAATGGATTGCATAACAACACTGCTTTGTGTAATATTTAGTTGTCTGTGACATTTCTTGCCTTCTTAATATTCTTAAGACCATAAGCTGTCTTATGCATAGGAGGTGAGTATAGCGTAAACAGTCCTATTAGTGCTACCACAAATGACATATTTCAACATCCACTGTTCCGAGAAGACTACATGAGTCAGGACTTCATGGTCAAACTGAGACATAGAAACCATTACTTCGGAAGAACAACAAGCAGAAGAAGAATGATTGGGCTAAGAAACACTTAAATTTGTTGAAAACTTTTTATTTTTTTCCTGGAATGATGGATCCAAACTTAAGACTTTTGTTTTTAACTTCTATGTCTATGTCTTTGTTAAACATAGAGAGGGTGAAACAGGCAGGGCCAGAATGTGTAGTTTCCACTGTAAAGCATGGAGGAGGAAGTGTGGCGTGTTGGGGTGCTTTGCTGACACTGTTGGGTGACTTAGTTTTTAAAAATTGAGGGCACACTTAACTAGCACCCATCCCATCTGGTTTGCACTTAGTGGAACCATCATTTGTTTTCCAACCATTCTTTTGCCATACGACCCAACTCTAGACTGGGACGTAACAGAAGTGGGGACTTGTCCGGGATTATAAAAAAAAAGCCTATATCAATTGTAGCATTAGAGTTTCAGCTGGTGTGAGTAATTTCTCATTTAAAAATGTGCAATGTTTGATTTGACCATGTTCACGAGTAAACCACTTTTAAGCAAAAAGAACATTAAGGCTCGTCTCAATTTTGCTAAAAAACATCTCAATGATTGCCAAGACTTTTGGGAAAATACCTTGTAGACCGACGAGACAAAAGTTGAACTTTTTGGAAGGTGCGTGTCCCGTTACATCTGGCGTAAAAGTAACAGCATTGCAGAAAAAGTACATCATACCAACAGTAAAATATGGTGGTGGTAGTGTGATGGTCTGGGGTTGTTTTGCTGCTTCAGGACCTGAATGGCTTGATGTGATAGATGGAACCATGAATTCTACTGTCTACCAAAAAATCCTGAAGGAGAATGTCCGGCCATCTGTTCGTCAACTTAAGCTGAAGCGATCTTGGGTGCTGCAGCAGGACAATGACCCAAAACACACCAGCAAATCCACCTCTGAATGGCTGAAGAAAAACAAAATGAAGACTTTGGAGTGGCCTAGTTAAAGTCCTGACCTGAATCCTATTAGGATGTTGTGGCATGACCTTAAAAAGGCGGTTCATGCTAGAAAACCCTCAAATAAAGCTGAATTACAATAATTCTGCAAAGATGAGTGGGCCAAAATTCCTCCAGAGCGCTGTAAAAGACTCGTTGCAAGTTATCGCAAACGCTTGATTGCAGTTATTGCTGCTAAGGGTGGCCCAACCAGTTATTAGGTTCAGAGGGCAATTACTTTTTCACACAGGGCCATGTAGGTTTAGATTTTTTTTCTCCCTAAATAATAAAAACACTCATTTAAAAACTGCATTTTGTGTTTACTTCTGTTATCTTTGACTAATAGTTAAATGTGTTTGATGATCAGAAACATTTTGTGTGACAAACATGCAAAAGAATAAGAAATCAGGAAGGGGGCAAATAGTTTTTCACACCACTATATATTTAGATAAGAGGAAGTCTTAGGATTCCTATTTTGCTATATTTGAGAGAATTGCAAAAGTTTGTGGACACTGTTACTGCAGTGTAAATTAACAGAAAAAGCCCAAGAAACATGCTCTGCTCTTTCTTTAGAACAAAGCTTTATGACATAGTTATACTGCAGTTTTGCGTGCTTATGAGCGTGTGCCTGAAGCATACACGCAAAGTTTTAGGAATGTAGACAAACCAAATAGCCAAACATCTGTTGAATTTGCTCATCTTGTCTTCCACAGCAACTAGTGGTGTATTTAAATGAACAGAAGATTGATGTGTTGACTAGAGCTGCTGTTTTAGCTAATGAATTTGTTTCGACCCATAAGACTGTGTTTAACATGCCCATGTCACATACTAACTCTTCCTTGTGCCAATTGAAGTCACATAACAAAACAGCCGCTCAGGCACCCTCTACGGTTAGTTCTTCATTTGAAACCCGTGACTGTTATAATTGCCACAAACAAGGTCACTTAATTGCTTCCTTTTCTGTGTTAAAGAGTAAGGGTGCTCTTCAGCAAACTGCTAGTAAAAAGGTAAATGCTGCAGAGCTGTTGGATAAGTCAGTTTCACAGTCTACTGGTGAATCTGTGTTTGAGTCCTTCATATTTGCTGGATATGTATATTTAGAGGCTGGTCAAACGAGAAGCCCCATTAAAATTCGAGGGATACAGGTTCTGCTCAATTGTGGGAGCGATGTGATAATTCTTGGTATTGGTATGACTGTAATTCGGGCACCTTCGCATAAGGTATATTTAGAAACCAAAGGTTTTTCTGGTTTTGTTAATGTTCAGCGTTGCTAGTTGATGGCGTTTCATTCATGTTAGGGAATGATATTGCAGGTCCCCAAGTTTTCTCACTTCCAGAGGTTGTGTCTAAACCTTTTACTGATTGTCCAGTACGCGAGCCTTGAAGTATTTTGTATGGCCTGGTATGAAAGGAGATGTAGCTCAATACCATAGATCTTGTCACCCATGTCAAGTCATGGGTAAGCCAAATTAAACCATTACTCCTGCACCCTTGAAGCCCATTTCAATTAAAACTGAACCCTTCGAGTGGGTTATCGTTGATTGTGTTGGTTGATCATCCTATTTGTTATTTCTCCAAGAAATTTTTGAAACATCAACTTAACTATAGTATGATCGAAAAAAAAGCCCTAGTGTTATTAATGGCTATACAGCACTAATATAATATTAAAAAGGTGATAGCTCAGTTCCTGTACAATTTTTTACGGATCACAACCCCCTAATTTTCCTTCAGCACATGTGTAACATCAACCAACAACTTATGTTGGTCTCTCATTGTTTAGGATTTCAATTTGACTATTTCTCATAAAAACAAGGCAGCGCTGAAAATACTTTAATGATAACTTTTCTTAACAACAAGACAAGGTTTTTTGTTAAATGAAATGAGTTCACATTTTTGTCGGGGGAATGTTACAACTTACAACATGTTGGTGGTCACCGTATGTGTTTGATATGTGTCTGTGTCGCTGTGCTTAGGGTTAGGGTTTAGGTATCCAGGTCGCGCTCCACTCCATACTCCACTCTAGGTTTTCTGACTCGCCCTACATCGGCATCTACCTGACCTTACGCAAGTTCACTTCCACCCTGAGAGTGACGTTACCAACAAGCTTCATAAACTGAAGAGATGCTGGAAAGGGGAGGCGTGTAAGCGAGGTGTTGGTTGTGTTAAAGAGAGATTTTGGCGTTTTGATATTTTATTGTGTATTCTGGTTTTGACTTTTGCCTTCCTTTGACTTTGATTATTGCTTTGTCCCTTTGACTTGGTTGCTAGCTAACGACTGGTCTGGTTCTTTCTGCCACATTCCACCATTTCCATAGTTTAAAATAGAACCCTAAGCCATTCTTTTGCTGTACGGCCCAACCCTAGACTGGGTCTCGACAGCTATTTGTCCAAGAAAAAGTAATGAGATGCTGCACCAGATAACCTGGTTTCCACAATCACCCAATGTAAATCTGATTGAGATAGTCTGGGATTAGTTGTACCAGAAAAGCAGCAAACAAGTATTCAACACCGTTGGGAACTCCTTTAAGATCGTTGGAAAACCATTCCAGGTGACTGATGACAGCTTTGCACACACTCGGCATTAAAGTAAAAGGTGGCTACTAATAAAAAAAATTTAAATACAAAAAAGGAAACTGAAGACCAAACTGCAGCAGATTACAAGGATGCAGTAATTTCAAGGAGTGTAGGGTGGTATTAAGACAAGCAATTTACTAATGCAGTAATCAAAATAGGGGGGTGGGCTACAGACTGTAGCAACATGTACCAACCACTATATTTGACAACAGGGATGGTTTTAATAAGGTGATAGAGAGTGCCTGATTTCCTGATTCCAAATGTTTGTTTTATCAAACCAGGGGATTTTGTTTTTCATGGTAAGGGTGTCCTCATATGCTTTTTGGCAAACACCCTGCAATCTGTCATGTGCCTTTTTGTACAGAATGGCCATTCTACCATAGAAGCCTGATTAGTGGAGTGCTGCAGTGATGATTGTCCTTCTTTGTCACATTTTTCTTGTATCCTTCCACTCTTCTTAACACAATCCTGTCTCAAATGTCTACAAATAATTCTCTCAACCTTATGGCTTTGTTTTCACTCTGACATACATTATTTACATTAACACCTTACAAAGACAGGTGTGTGCATGTTTCCTTATTATGTCCAATAATTTTAATGCGGCACAGGTGGATTTTAATCAAGTTGTAGAAGCATCTCACAGACCAATAGGAAAAGCAAGATGCACCAGAGCTCAATTGCAAGTGGGTAAATGGGATAATTTTGCCTTTATTTGTCCATTTATATATCTACATTTATATACCGTGAGGTCAATAAGTATTTGACCACCCTGTGATTTTGCAAGTTCTCTTATTAAGAAATCATGGGGGGGGGTCTACTATTTTCAGCATAGGTGAATTTCCACTGTGAGAGACACAAAAAAATCTGGAAATCACATTGTATTGATTTTTTTTTAACAATTTATTTGTAAATTACTGTGTCAAATAAATATTTGATCACTTGCTTATCAGCCAGATTTCTGACCCTCAAAGACCTGTTATTTTGCTTTTAAATAGTCCATATGCTTCTTACGGAGCCACTCTTTGGTTTTCCTGACTGTGTGCTTTAGGTCATTTTCATGTTAGAAGACCCAGCCACGACCCATCTTTAATGCTTTGACTGAGGAAAGAGCTTCCCCTGTGAAGAAAAACACCCCCAGAGCATGATGCTTCCAGCCATGCTTCACTGTAGGTATGATAATATTGGGATGATACTCATCATTCTTCTTCCTCCAAACATGGCGAATGGAGTTAAGACCAAAAAGTTCTACTTTGGTCTCATCTGACCACAGGACTTTCTCCCATGACTCCTCTGGATCATCCAGATGGTCCCTAGCAAACTTCAGATGGGCCTGGACATGGGCTGATCTAAGCAGGGGAACCTTCCGTGCGATGAAAGATTTTAAACCATGACGTCTTAGTGTATTACTGATATTAGCCATGGAAACGATGGTACCAGATTTCTTCACAGCATTGACCAGCTCCTGCTGTGTAGTTCTGGGCTGATTCTTCACCATTCTTAGCATCATTGACAATCAGCCAAAGTCTAAGTAGATACATGGGTGTGGTGAGCACAGGTGTCTTTATGACAGCTAACAACCTCAAACAGGTGCTACTAATTTAGAATCATGAGCAGAGTGTAGCTGGACTATTTAAAAGCAAAATAACAGGTCTTTGAGGGTCAGAAATCTGGCTGATAAGCGATCAAATACTTGTTTGACACAGTAATTCACGCATAAATCTGTTAAAAAATCATACAATGTAAATTCTGGATTTTTCTTTCTTGTCTCTCACAGTTGAAATGCACCTATGCTGAAAATTGTAGACCCCCCCATGATTTCTAATTAGAAGAACTTGCAAAATCACTGGGTGATCAAATACTTATTGACCTCACTGTACACAGTGTTTAAAATTTTTGACTTATGAACTAGAATTTTGGCTGGATTTTGCTTCACCATCTGAAGCAGTTTGAACATACAGACAATCAAGCAGGTCGCGCGTACTTCCGGTTTCGTGCATTCCTGTAGCTGGTCTAAAAAACAACACTCATTATAGAAAATAAAATGTGCATTATACAAATACAACTATTTATATGTAAAATATTTTGGTGTGCATGTGTGGTGTGTATGAATGGATAATCCCAAATCCTAAAGGCTGTGTGAGCGTGTGCCTGTGGTGGTAGGGAGTATTGTATCGACCTTACCGGCTTTAAGTCAATCTGGAAGCATGATCATGAAATGCATCATCATGGTTTGTGATACAATCCCACTAGTGAGTAATCAAATTTCAATGTATCCGCAAAGAGGGACTTAATGGATGAAATGGATTAAATTTGTATGGAAAATTTAGGGTCCACTGAATGTATGTGTATAACATACACATGTGGAAAACATGGGTTCGATACCCACCCAAATCCTTCATTTGTTCACTCACAACTACTGGGTGGGCTAATTAAATTTTTCAAAGGTTCAGAGTAGAATAATTTCAGTCTGACTAACATGTTTACATTTTTAAAAATGTATTTAATAAATGTATTTAATAAATACATTTAAATACATTTATTTATTGATTACATTTATTTATATTTTAAATGTCCACTCTGACCTCCTTTGTTTCTGGCATGCTTACACAGAGGTCTGTCCCTACTTCTGCAGGCATCCTCTATGGCCTCAAGTAGTTGTTTTAGTCTGGCTGTAAACCACTGTTTGTTGTTATTGTATGTTACAGAAAATTTTGGTCAGTAGGTAAGGATATCTCAGCCATTTTTCAATTTGAAAATTGAAGCTTCAAAAACACTCCAATCAGTGCAGTCCAAGTGATCTTGCAGTTCCTGCTTTGCCTCATTTGTCAATTTGTTTACTGTTTGGACCACAGGCTTTGCAGATTTAAGTGTTTTTTTGTGTGTTTTTTTTGCCAGATTTAATCATAGCACCAAGACATAGCCCCAAAAATCTTAGCAAGGGACGATAGTATGAACAAAAGGAAGCAAGAAGAAGGCAGCCTGTGCCAAGAGCAATAATACAGTAAATTTATATTAAGTGAAGTTTAAAGGTCCACTTATTTATTATTTTACTTAATTTACATGTCTTTTCTAAATGTTTAGTTTTTATATGCAAAAATAGGCTTATAACGTTGGAAATTTGTAATATTGGCAATATTCTTGGGTGGTTGGAAAGGAGTATCAGCATTTACATTACTTCGTTTGTAAAAATGCGTTTGAAATCAATAATGAAATTTCCTCAAGAACTCGCATCCAGAACAGATTAAATCTGTATGCTGAGGTAACACTGTAAATAAACTGAATACATGCACCATCAACACCGCATTCTATTAATCAAGCTGTGCATGGCGCTCAATCGTGGTCTGCAATTTTTATCGAATGATACATCAATCACATATACAGTATATTACTTTAAATCAGTAAATACAGTATAAAAGACAATATCTGTCTTTATGACTAAGCTCATAAAAATACCATTTACAACTCACAAAACATGACATAAAATGAGCTAGATGATGAGCCATGATAAATGCTTAACCTTGATGGCTCCAACCTATGGACAGACTTCTTAGTAATCAGTATGGTAATTCTTACCTGTGGATACAGTTTTTAAGCTCTAGGTAGGCCATTCCAGCAGCTGCATCTAGAGCAAACTTTAGTAGCTGCTTTGTCTTGAGGTCTTCCTTCTTCTTTCTCAAGAAGGACAAAAAGTCACCTCCTATGGAGGAAGACAAGTGCAAAAAAGACAAAAAGCCACCAAATTATAAATTTAAACTCGTGTGATCAAACGATAATCAAGACAGATTGATAAATATTTGACGCTGGCAAAGTTATTATTTTATTATATATGTCTGTATCTGAAAAAAAAAAAAATTATAATATAGGGTCATACACTTAGAATTCACCCCAATTTTCTTTCTCAGCAGTCATATCAATGCAAGGTAATGCAAAGTTACCAGTTCCAACAGCCACACATTGCTATGATAGATTTTAGTAGCATCTAGATAGGTCTATAGGTAATGAGTGATGAGGCATGAAAATTGTCAGGAAAGTTTGGCATGGCTTCCATGTCTTAGGTATGCATGGGATTATTCAGTCAATTATGAAAACTAATCAATTATAACTAAAAAAAAAAAAAAAAGACTGCTTTTCAGTGCAGTAAAATTACAAAGCCAGGATGCCGTGCCCAGAGCTGAGAACTCTCTATTTCTCTCATTATTATTTTGTGATAATGCAGAGTAAGGTTAGAGCTTTTTGAGTTTAGTGAGGGTCGGTTTAAAAGAATTGTCTGCTTTTTTTGTGGATAACTTTTCATATTCAAACTGTTTACAGTCCGTTGTTCTTAAGTGGCAAATAAGTTTGATGTGTTAAAACTTTGCATATTCAGCAAATCTGTTGTCTTGCCCACTGAACATATTACTTCTAAAACTGAAATGGCTAGTGCACATCTATGATTTCTACTAAAGGTTCTGTGAAGGTGTGGTCAAATTTCAATGAATGGTTTCCAGGAATAGCTACGCCTAAAAGAAAAGTGTGACGACAACGGAAGACGGTCGGCGATGAGGCCAGATAATGGTCCCCAATTATCGCTTATGCTTTAGTCAAGTCAGGCAACAATAAAAATCATCTCTACGGTTAAACAGTGACTATACAAACCATTAGTCATAAAGTGTAGAATATAGTAACAGATTGAACTGCTCATTGCTAAGAAGAATAAGGTCAGAGTGGTAGGTAATAAGCACAGAATCCCAGCAAAACTTCTCTAGTCTTTTACAACAAAAATTTACAGTTCTGTAAAAAAGTATTTGCTCCAGTCCTGACTTATTTATGTTTCCCCACTACCTCTACACCATATTTTATGTTCTGTTATGTCGTGGTTGTCGCACTGTCACTTTGTTGTTGCTCTTGTTTGCACATTTGCACATGCACTTTATGTTGTCTATAAAACCTGTAGTTATACTTAGCTAGTTAGTTTTTGTTAATTTATGTTGTAATTTATGTTAGGTCTTTCTGTCCTGTCTCTGCTAGCCAGCTATCTAGGCCTCTTGGTTAGCTAGTTTAGTGTTTCTGTTAATTTATGTTGCAAATTTACGTTGCATGTAGCACCTTGGTCCTGGAGGAACGTTGTTTCGTTTCACTGTGTACTAACTGTATATGGTTGAAATGACAAAGTACTTGAACTTTTTTTTGTCTATTTGTCAAGGAGGTAATCAAACTAATTTACATATTACACAAAGATAATCCAAATAATTACAAAATGCAGTTTTTAAAATGATGTAATATATTAAGGGAAAGAAGCTGTCTAAACCTACCTGGCCCTTACTTATTCATGAATGAACTGTAATAAACACATTTTTGGAACGGTGAGTTAAATTTCACTTGCCACACCCAGGCCTCGTTACTGCCAGACCTGTTGAATCAAGAAATCACTTAAATAGAACCTGTCTAACAACATGAAGCACGCTAAATAATCTTAAAAAGCAACAAAAAATGCAACACATTAGAAACAAAGAACAGATGAGAAACAAAGTAATGTATAAGTCTGAAAGAAGATAGATCTTGGGGACTCATGGACGTAGAGTATTAAGGTGAACTGGTATTTTTAGATGCTGTCTTTCCCACTCTCATTGATCCCTCAGGTTTGTTGACAATGAGGTGATTGGTTGCTTTCATCTCAGGGAGCCCTCATGTCTGTGTTTCCTTCTGGCTCTCCCTTTTAGTTATGCTGTTATAGTTAGTCCTGCCGGAGTCTCTGCTTGCACTCTACACTAAATATACATTCACATTATACATTATGTGACTGTGACCATACCTAACTTATCTCTCCTCTTTTGCTCTCTCCCCCTCTTTTTCTTCCCTATCTCCCGCTCTTTTTCTTCCCTCTCTCTGTCGAGCTACACATGTCGTTCCTGAGCTGCCAGTGATCCAGACTCCCTCTGCCTTCCGGACCTGTCTGACCCTTCCTGGTGCCCCGCTTCTGGTTGGAGATCTCGTTGCATGGATGCCCCGTGTGTCTCTTTGGGATGCGTCTGGTGTCTGGGGATGGTTCTCGCTACCTAGAAGACGGTTCTGGCCTCGACTGGTGTTGGCAGCTGTTTCTCTGAGGACTTGGCAGTTCGATAGTTCATACAAGTCTACCTAAGTTTTCAATAACTAACTGGACTCCATATTAACATCAATTAACATCAACTGTTATGCTGAACTGCCTGCCAACTAACACACAGTATGAATGCAGATTCCTGTTCTCTGTTTCACCCAGATGAGGATGGATTCCCTGTTGAGTCTGGTTCCTCTCAAGGTTTCTTTCTACTACCATCAGGAGTTTTTCCTTGCCACTGTCGCCCTCGGCTTGCTCACCAGGGACTATCTGACCATTTTGATTCATACACATTCAAATTCCATACAAACTTAAATAATTATTTTGATTGTGTAAAGCTGCTTTGGGACAATGCCAATTGTTAAAAGCGCTATACAAATAAAATTTAACTGAATTGAAAAGAGTTGCAAAGCCAATTTTAAGCCCTTTCAAATGCAAACCGGTATTCACAAATGGAGAAAACTTGAAACAGTGTTTAAACCTTCCAAAGAGTGGCCAGCCTACCAAAATTACTCTAAGAGCACAATGACGACTCATTCAAGAGCTCTTAAAAGACCTCAAAACAACATCCAAAGAATTGCAGGCCTCCCTTGCCTCAGTTAAGGTCATGATTCATGATTCAAACAATATGAAAAAAATAAAAATGGCATCCGTTTGTGTTCCAAGGCACAAGCCACTGCTGACACCAGTTACCCCCCAAAAAAATCTAATAAAAAAAAAAAAAAAAAAAAAAAACTGACACAGCCTATTCTCACATTTGCCAAAAAAGCATCTTGATTATCCCCAAGGCTTTTCGCTAAATATTCTGTGGACTAACTTCTAAGACAAAAGTTGAGCTTTTGGTCTGTGCGTTCTGTTTATCTGGTGTACTGATACGGCATTTCATATAAAAAAGACTATACCAATAATTAAACATTGTGGTGGTAGTGCATTGGTCTGGGGTTACTTGGCATCATCAGGACCTGGACAACTTGCCATCATTGATAAAACCATAAATTCTGCTCTCTACCAGAAACTCCTGAAGGAGAATGTCCGGCCATCATTCCCTGACCTTGTGCCCAAGTGCACTTGAGTTACATACAGGACAATGACCTGAAACACACCAACAAGTTCACCTCCGAATGGCTCCAAAAAAATAAAAAAAAATGAAATAACATAAAAAAAAAAAAATCATCAATATATTAAGGTTTTGGAGCATCAACGTTTTTGAAGGGCTTAGTCAAAGTCTGTGCTTAAATCAGATTGAGATGATATGGCATGACTTTAAACAGACCACTCACACTCAAAAACCCTAGAATGTGGCTGACTTAAAACAATTCTGCAAAAAGAGTAAGCTAAAATTTCTCAACAGTGAAGTGAAAGAAATTACTACCAGTTATCGCAAATCCTTTATTGCAGTTGTTGTCGGCAATACTTTAACAGAATAGAAATCTAAATGTATTGTATTCCTTTAAAGACAATCAATATTTGGTGTGACTTGCCTTTAGCTTTAAACTAGCATCAATTCTTACACTTGCACAAAATCAGGGATTTTGCTGGAACAAAGTCAGGTGTATGTTTAGCCTTTTATACCAAGTAGGTGCTAATGATATTCCATATGTAGGTTGAAAAACAGCCAGTAAGTAAAACAAACAGCTCAACAACCTTTCCGGCGAGTTCCTTTAAAAATTGTGTGCAAAAAAAAAAAACCTAGAAGAATTCAAGGCAATTGTGGTTTTGCACTGATTTATATCATTATAATTATTATTATATATAATATAATTTATATTTCTCTTCTGTTTACTTAATTTACATTTTGTCAAGTGATAAACTAGTAACAGTTTTATTTCTGAAACCATTATTACGTTACAGCATTTTTTTTTTCACACCTGCCTAAAACATTTGCACAGGATGTCACAGCGTGCGTGTAAGTAATATCCATAGATTCATACGTGTGCGCAAAACCGTGCAAAATTTTAAGGCAGTTGTGAAGAAATGCTCTAAAGTAAGAATGCTTTCAAAACTATATATTTTAAATATTAATTTATAAAATGCAAAGTGAGAATATGTTTTATATTTTTGATTTTTTAAAGAAGCTCCTTTTGCTTTGATGACAGCTTTGCGCACACTAGGCATTCTCAGTCAGACTCATTTCCAACAATCCTGACAGAGTTTGCAGAGGTGTGCAGTGCTTCACTTTCCAGTTAAACTCATCTCAAACCCAAATCATTTTACCTGGATTTAGATTGCGAAGGCCAGCTAATTAACAGCTTTGTATCTAAATAGAAATGGGTGTAGTAGAGCTGGGAAAACACTAAACTGTTCAGGGCAGGGGGTACTCCAGGACCAGGGTCAGAAGACACTGCACTAAAATCCTTTAAACACCAGTGTGATCTGCAGTGTTGGGTGTAACGCGTTACAAAGTTACAGTAACGCGTACGCGAGTACTTGGATTACTTTTTTGATCTAACATGTTAGGTCAACCATTTAAGAACTCAGTTATTTAGGCTAGTTATTTTTTCAAAAATGTAATTTGTTATTTAGACAATTTTATGTAATCCGTGAACCAGACAGCAGTCATTCCCAATTTCTTTGTGTTTGCCAAAGTCGTCCGACTAACCCCGATCCGACTAACTCCGCTGAGTGATAAGGGTAGAATAATTATAAAAGGTCTTGACCAAAACAACATGCATGAGGAATCACAAAGGAGTTTTCATTTTCTGCAATAAAAAAGTACCCCAACTAGTTATTTTTACGAGAAAGTAACGTGTAATGTAACTAATTACTGTCACCTAACACTGGTGACCTGGCAAGCAGCGGTTACAATCAATCATCAGACAGCACAGATGACAGAATAAATGTCAATTTAGGGAGAAATATAGGTCACAAACTGATGCAGTTAATAACAATTTAATTTTAAATAAACAGTTAAACAATTTAACAATTTATTCTGATTAAACAATGCTGCAGTTTTTAGTAGATGATTAAATATTAATCTGATGAGGTAGCTGTAAATCTGGCCTTTCATCATGTGGCTAGTAAAATCCATGGGGGTAAATTTAGAGTGGACTTGACAGTATTATATCTAGGGTAGGCATGACTATCAGACACAACGTTAGGTGTTCTGGATCACATGACTGCAAGAGCTCTACATAATGTGGTAGGCACCCAAAACAATAACTTTGCCAATGTCCTATCTATATCCTAGATGTATTATATAGAGAGAACTCTATATACACATACACACACACGCACTATAAATACATACATACACACACCGGTCCTTTTAAAAAAATTAGCATATTGTGATAAAGTTCATTATTTTATGTAATGTACTGATAAACATTAGACTTTCATATATTTTAGATTCATTACACACAACTGAAGTAGTTCAAGCCTTTTAATTATTTTAATATTGATGATTTTGGCATACAGCTCATGAAAACCCAAAATTCCTATCTAAAAAAATTAGCATATTATGAAAAGGTTCACTAAACGAGCTATTAACCTAATCATCTGAATCAACTTATTAACTCTAAACACCTGCAAAAGATTCCTAAGGCTTTTAAAAACTCCCAGCCTGGTTCATTACTTAAAACCGCAATCATGAGTAAGACTGCCGACCTGACTGCTGTCCAGAAGGCCATCATTGACACCCTCAAGCAAGAGGGTAAGACAAATAGGCTTTTCCCAGAGTGCTGCATCAAGGCACCTCAGTGGGAAGTCTGTGGGAAGGAAAAAGTGTGGCAGAAAACGCAGCACAACAAGAAGAGGTGACCGGACCCTGAGGAAGATTGTGGAGAAGGACCGATTCCAGACCTTGGGGGACCGGCGGAAGCAGTGGACTGAGTCTGGAGTAGAAACATGCAGAGCCACCGTGTACAGGCATGTGCAGGAAATGAGCTACAGGTGTTGCATTCCCCAGGTCAAGCCACTTTTGAACCAGAAACAGCGGCAGAAGCGCCTGACCTGAGGAGTCTACTCTCTCGGTAAAAGAGAAAGTGTGTGTGTGAAGGGGCAAGGTGTCAAATTACCCGTGCACACCACACACGTTATAACAAACACTACACGTGCACTGTACACACGCTTACAAATACAAAATAAAATATTTTTTACGCGCACACAAGGTCATAGTGTTATAGTAACCAGTACACACGTGCAGTGCAGGAATGTTGATTATACCAGTAAGAGACGCGCACTAAGACCTAGCAGGAGAGACAATTACCCACAATTCCGCAGCACAAGAAAAAAATGTTCAGCTCAGTTGTGATCACGTAACTCTCGGAATCAAAACAAGAAGCGTGTGCGTGCTACATGATACATGGTACTCGTAAACCAAAACTTGCTTGCTTTTCAAGTCAAAATTTATTAAAAATCTTAATCTTGCTTGCTCTTCTTGAAAAATGCTCGCAAACCGCGTTACTCGCAAGGCTCCACTGTATATATATACATATATATATATATATATATATATATCCTGTCTCTCTCATATTGTGTGCATGTGTGTTATGTAGTTACTGTGATGTTTAAGTTATATGGCAGACTATAGGAGCATACCTGGCACAAGCTCCATCACTATATAAATGGGCTGTCTTTGAGTACAGACTCCTATTAGCTTCACAATGTTGGGATGATCATACTGCTTAAGAATCCTTAAGGACAAAATAAAACACACCATTAAAAGAATCAATCACATGAATAACAAAATAATGTTATGGAGTAGAATGACAAAATAATAAAGCAAATAAATTAAACACAATAAAAACCAGTTCCAATATACATAATGCTGGTAGTACAAGTGTTTTTTATTATTATTATTATTATTATTATTATTATTAACAGCAGTGTTTTTAATATAATTATTTAACAAGCTCTATTTACCTCGCCTCTGAAAGAAATTTAATTTTGAGGTCCTGTGGGAGATCTTCCTTACAAGTCTTCACAGCCACAGGTTTCTTATCCCTTAACATTCCTTTGAACACCTCACCAAAATTGCCCTAAATTACAAATTCATGCCATGGTGACTTTTTATATTTAGACCAAAAAACAAACAAACATGTAGAGCTATTTAACATCCAAGTCATTTAAAAGATATTAATTTTAAAAAGACCACTTGCCTTTCCTAGAAGTTCTCCTAGAATGACATCCTCATGATTAAGAATCCATTTTTTGTCCTTAAAACACACACACACACACAGTCGAAAAAATTTACAAGTCATTAGTTAGCATGTCTAACATTATGTGACAACAATTTTAAAATAGTGGATATATTAAACTATATTTACTTTTACCTTCAAAAAATAAATTTTTAAGTCTCACAGAAAAATTTAAACTGAGAAAGACATTTGACTCAATTTAACTTATTTCAAGTAAGTACTCTATTAAACGATGACACTTTTTTATAGATACAATTTTCAAACTTATTTTAATAATATCAACAATCAGGTGTAATACCTTTAGGACAGGATTCAAAAGCATGACTCCAGACTTTTTAGTAATGACTTGTTTTGTAGAGTAATGGTGCTCAATCAGCTGAGGAATAGTGGGAAATCCAGTGCCTTCAAATCGATACTGATTCTGAGAAACACCACACAACTATGTCAAATTCAAAAATTCAAATTTTATTTGTCACATATAGTAGGTGGACAACCAGAATGCCTATTACCGTCGGAAAACGGCAGCGGCCAAAATAAATCAGTTGCATTTTAAAGTCATTCGTGAAATGACCGCCAGGTGGCGCAAAGTGACATTTTTTACTCTACGCAGTTTAAAATATAATTAAGTCAATAAAAAAAGTCTTAACAATATGTTGTATAGAAGAAATACAGTGATTGTAATTTCCACATCTGAGAACTTTATACAACAAAAATGAAAAATCTGAACCAGATATATTGATATTTATTGTATAATAATGAGTCAAAAAAACAAACATTGGTTAAATGTTGTTTTGACAGACGATCAAGTTCACTAGCAGTTCACCAACAGTTCATTTTATTTGTACAAAGAATGAACTGTTATATCTTTGTTTGTAACTGTTTATTGTTATGTTAAAAAAAACTTTAATCGGAAATTTGAGCTTCAGTAGGCTATATCCCCCGGCGCTCTGCGCATACCACCGGTCCAACGCAGCCTTGTAAAGAATTTCTAAACGTGGGCTATTGTTGTTTACTTACAATATTTGTTAATTTAATTTGGTGGCAGTGGGCAGAGTGGCAGAACGGAGCATGCGGAGGCAGCCCGCCTGCACGGAGTGAAGGCGCCGCAAGAGCGCGAGGATCAAAGGGCGGACTTCCAGTGTCCTGTTTGAAGTCCCTGGACCGCGTCACATTGCCCCGCTCGCATGCACTTTGTCCTGCTCCACCGCATCACGTACTTCCCGGACTCAACTCTGCGCCTTGCTTTTATAATGCGGAGCCTGAGATCTTAACGTTAATTATCACCAGCCGGCCCGAATAGGTGGCTCCGTCCCTTTAAACGCCTATCTAGGGAGCCTATCTAGGGAGCCTACGGAGTGAGCGAGAAGCGATAGTATATTTCACGCCCATCATAGGCGCAAGCCGTGACATATCGTGATCCACGTCTTTAACTTCGTGATCTAATCAGCGCTCAGCTGCAGGCATAAAGTTAAAAAAAATGCGTTGGGGAAAAAACAGCAAGGAGACTCACCCTGACCATTTTAATAATCCACATATACACAGAGTTTCGGTTCATTTTCTGACACGCTAAACATGGGCCATTGTTGTTTATCTCCTCCTCTCGCACGCATAAAGTTTTTTGTTGTAATATTTAATAATATCTATGCCGTTATTTATTAGGGGCTCTTATTCCTATTTGTCCTGGGATGTTAGTGTTACTGTGTGTGCTTAACAATGGCAGGCAACGTTCAAATGCAAATTATTCACCCTCCCCAGGTGTGAATCAGCTGTTCTCACCTATACATTCAGATAAATGAAATGCACCACTCCCCACTTTAAGACCTGGCTTTTGAAGACCTGCAGTGATTCAGGCCTCTTTTTAAATTTCTGCAAATTTTATCTTCTGGATTTTAGATTCTAAAATTGACATTACTACTGTTTTACTGGAATAGAAGAAATGGAGAAAGCGTATGAAAGGGTGCCAAGAGAGGAGCTGTGGTATTGTATGAGGAAGTCTGGAGTGGCAGAGAAGTATGTTAGAGTGGTGCAGGACATGTATGAGAGCTGTAAGACAGTGGTAAGATGTGCTGTAGGTGTGACAGAAGAGTTTAAGGTGGAGGTGGGTCTGCATCAAGGATCAGCTCTAAGCCCCTTTGTGTTTGCTCTGGTGATGGACAGGATGACAGATGAGGTAAGACAGGAGTCCCCATGGACTATGATGTTTGCAGATGACATTGTGCTCTGTAGCGAGAGCAGGGAACAGGTGGAGGAAAATTTGGAGAGGTGGAGGTATGCTCTGGAAAGCAGAGGAATGAAGGTTAGCCGCAGCAAGACGGAATACATGTGTGTAAATGAGAGTGAACCAGGAGGATCGGTGAGGCTACAGGGAGCAGAGGTAAAGAAGGTGCAGGATTTTAAGTACTTGGGTTCAACGGTCCAGAGCAACGGGGAGTGTGGAAAGGAGGTGAAGAGGCGGGTACAGGCAGGTTGGAATGGGTGGAGAAAAGTGTCAGGTGTGTTGTGCGATAAAAGAGTATCAGCGAGAATGAAAGGAAAGGTGTACAGGACAGTGGTGAGACCAGGGATGCTCTACGGCTTAGAGACAGTGGCGCTGAAGAAAAGACAGAAGGCAGAGTTGGAGGTAGCAGAGCTAAAGATGTTGAGGTTCTCTTTGGGAGTGACAAGGATGGATAGGATTAAGAACGAGTTTATCAGAGGGACAACCCACGTTAGATGTTTTGGAGATAAAGTCAGAGAGGCCAGATTGAGGTGGTTTGGGCATGTTCAGAGGAGAGATTGTGAATATATTGGTAGAAGGATGCTGAGGTTGGAACTGCCAGGCAGGAGGTCTAGAGGAAGACCAAAGAGGAGATTTATGGATGCAGTGAGAGAGGACATGAAGTTAGTTGGTGTGAGAAAAGAGTATGCAGAGGATAGGGTTAGATGGAGGCAGATGATTCGCTGTGGGAACAGTCGAAAGACAAAGAAGAAGAAGAAATGGAGATTTTCTTTATTATAACATAAATTGTATTGGTTGTAATCACTCTATACACAATCATTTTCGTCATTGTGAGCGCACCTAAATAAAATTAGAGTCTTATAAAGGCTATGTAGCTTATATAGTTTTACTAAATAGTTTTTGCACATTAATCTGACAACGTTTTAATTTTATGGTCGTTTATTTTCATTTTTTTCAGTTAATAAATCTACTACAAATTTAAAGAACACAAAATAAAAATCATAAAAATCACAGGTTGTGTATAGAGTGATTAAAAACAATACAAGGCATGTTATGATGAGGAAACTTTCTATCTCTTCCATTCCAGCGATTAAAAAACGGTAACAATGTCAATTTTAGAATCTGCAGGAGCTGAGTGGTCTGAGCACAACCTCTCGCAGGGGCGCTTTTCTCTGAATACGCTGTGTTCACGGTGGTGGGGCTAAGAAACACGCATCTCGGTTTATTCATTTTACCTCCTTTTACATTTAGGCATTTGGTAGACGCTCTTACTCAGAGCCACTTAGATTTTTATTTGGGGTAAAGTGACTGATGTGCCTAACGTTTTTCAGCAGAGCCTACAGTATGTTTCAGTGAATAATCCATGACTTTTCATGAGTATGTAAGACCTCTCGACACCTCTCTCTCTCTCACACACACACACACACACACACACGACACATTCAAATGCAAACAAATCACCCTTCCCAGGTGTGAAACAGCTGTTCTCACCTTTACACATTTGGAGAAACTATATAAAACAATATAAGGCTTGTTATGATAAGGAAACTTTCTATCTCTTCCATTCCAGTGATTAGAAAAACGGTAAAAATGTCAATTTTGGAATCCACAGACGCTTATGGTCCGAGCACAACGTAATAATGTTTGTATGATAAAATGACTCGTGGCATGAATCTACACGAAGCTGAACTCAAACAGCAAAGAGAACATGGCGCGCGTGCGCTCTTTCACGTCGAATTAAACGTAGAGATTTATAAGAGATTTCTCTTTCCCAGAAATACGACAAACACACATTTATACGTGTTAAATAAGCGCTGTCTTTGCGGAGCTGTGCAAAACGCATGCTGATGTGAGCTGCTTTATTATATATTACCATATGTTTGCTTTGTAGTGGACCGCGCGCGCACAACCTCTTGCTGGCGAGCGTCTGAATACGACGTTTTAACGGGGTGGGGATAAGAAAACACCACACTGGCAGAAGTAGACTAATGATTATGAATGCGTCGGGGAAAACAGCAAGGAAACTGACTGGCCATTTTAATAATTCATTGATAAGTTGACACACACAAACACACACTCACTCTCTCTCTCTCTTTCACACACACACACACACACACACACACACACACATAGCGTACCAAATCGTTATTAGCACATCCCTCCCCAAACAGCACAGCAATAAGATACATACATTTAAACAATTTATTCATACAGACGTACCTGTATGTGTATATATGTGTGTGTGTGTATGTATGTGCATGTGTATGTGATCCTGCATCAGCGCGCGTAAAGTTTTCCAGAGCGCACCGGCAGAAGTAGAGCAATGATTATGAATGCTTCAGGAAAAACAGCAATGAAACTCACTCTGACCATTTTAATAATTAATTAATGAATTAGTGATTTCTTTGGTTTCGGCTGTGCTGATGGTGATAATGTCATCTCGTCGTCTCTGCACAAGTGAACGCGCCTACAATTCACTTTACATACAAATTACATAATCTAATAATTTGTTTTTCATTAGTTTATATAAAAGCAGACATTTCGGTTTCTATAAGTATATATTTTTCACGTCTGTGAGGCAAGTATACACGGAGTCTCGGCTCATTTTCTGACGCTCTCAAGTTCACTGAAAACAATACAGAACAGCGCGCTTTGTTTACTTTCTTTATTTAACAAAATCATAAAGTTTTTTTGTCATTGTGAGCGCACCTAAATAAAATTAGAGTCTTATAAAGGTTGTGTAGCTTATATAGTTTTACTATATAGTTTTTGCACATTAATCTGACAGTGTTTTAATTTTATGGGCGTTTAGTTTAATTTATTTCAGTTAATAAATCTACTACAAATTTAAAGAACACAAAATAAAAGATGACGCAAGACCCTACACGTGTAGCTTTTCTAATTACACATAAAATCTAAAGGCTCAGTGTGTTAACGTTTACGTTGCTTAAATTCAATCCTAAAAATATTTTTAAAATAATTGTAATTATAAATTTGTACTGTAATGTTAATACTGTGATTATGAATTCGTTTAATTACAATGGTTCACTTGATTTTATCGGCAACTACATGCGACTATAGCCGAGCTGCGACTCATTAATCCTGGAGAGAACGAACTAAGGCCTGAGGAGTCACTCTGTAGTTATATAGCGCCACTTAGCGATAAAAGCCAGCAAACGCACAAACCCAAATGCAGTTGCCGTGCGCGGCGACGGTAAAAGTCGCATATTGCCTGTCCACCTACTGTACACAGTTATACACAGTACGATATGCAGTGAAATGCATATACGACCGCCGGTGACCTTAAAAAGAAAGAAAAAATATATATATAAGGAATAAATATTAATAAAAAGAAATAAAATACAAAGGAAAATAAATAGTCGCATGTAGTTGCCGATAAAATCAAGTGAACCATTGTAATTAAACAAATTCATAATCACAGTATTAACATTACAGTACAAATGTATAATTACAATTATTTTAAAAATATTTTTATAATAAACAAACTGTACAAATAAGGGCATGTAAAAAATCACAATATAGAATATAGGAATATGGGGGGAAATATAAATTATATAAATATTAGGGATGCACCGAAATGAAATTTCTGGGCCGAAAACGAAACCGAAATTTTTGGATGCACTTGGCCGAAAACTGATACCGAAACCGAAAATGGCTTCATTAAAAAACATGTTTAAAATATTTTCTTTTTGTTTGTATTAAAAAATCTACAAATTAATTAAAATTATTGCAACTTTGCTGTCCTCATCTGAAACTTTGAAGTGCTTCCAAACCGCCGACATACTCCGTGTTTGATGCGTAATGACAGCGCGAACGAGACGGGAGGATGGGAGAGGCGTCGCGACAATTTCGGCTTTTATTTTCGGCGCTTTCTTACGTTTCGGCCGAAACCGATAATGCTATTTCGGCCGAAAATTTTCGGCGGCCGAAATTTCGGTGCATCCCTAATAAATATATAAATATAAATGTTTTAAAGTGGCATTAAAATGTTTTAAAGTGGCAAAGTGTCATGTGCAATGGCAGATAAACATGTATTGTATAAAGTGACTTATGAAATGTAAAACAAATACTCAATAAAAAAATTAAAAAAAATCAAAGGAACATGAATTTAACTATCTTTACAGGTGCTATCAGAAATGTTTATATTGCTGACATGTTAAAATACTTAAGCAGACCAAATAACATTCTAAAATTAAGTCTACACCTGACATGATGTATTTCACACCAAGTGTTTATCAGTACTCACGTCTGCAAACTGAATGATGAAGTGTCTACGCTGGGCATCTGAGAAGACAGAGAGTACATACTCGCCAGGCTTGCCATGGCTCTCACGAACCAGAAAGTCTCCCTGCTGCTTAAGCAGCTCTTGGGCCTCTGTGCGGGGAATTGCCCCATGATACCACTCCTGTTCCCCTAAAGGCTTTTCACTGATGGGGATCACATCAATGTACTCAAATTTGGAGAGGGGAAGTAAAGTGAGTAAATTAA
Organism: Clarias gariepinus; assembly: GCF_024256425.1. Lineage (NCBI taxonomy): Eukaryota > Metazoa > Chordata > Actinopteri > Siluriformes > Clariidae > Clarias > Clarias gariepinus. The sequence goes on along the minus strand of NC_071123.1, from coordinate 12,452,339 downwards.
TTTTGCTAGAACTGTCAATCTTGTTAATTTTACTTTTAAATACTACATAAAAAGAGCAATAATGACATTTATTATGTAATGGGTGATGTTAATTTGACTGTATTCAACTTGCAGTTGGAAACTGAAATTAAAGCTAAACTACAAATCAAATCATAGTACTTACTGAGGATGAGCCCAGCACAGACTTTGGTGAACGGATGATGCCAGCAATAGAGTGGCGGAGGGTGTCAAACTTTGATATTTTGTCTTTACTTTTGTCCTGTTACATTACAAAAAAATGAAAAAATTGAAAACTCTCTGATGTGTTGTCCTGCAGTAGCACACAGTACCACAATTTGACACAATACTAGTTCACAATACACTGAAACTTCAGAAAGGAGAATTACATTACTAACAGTGCATACATAGAGAGCAAAGAATGTTATACTGACTAGTGGGAATACAGGAATTAGTAGTCATTCCTAGATATTTTAAGTAATTATTAGATAATATTTGCTCCAAAACTTAAGAATGAAATAAACAAAGAAGTATAAACAGATAGACCATTGAATTGACAGAATGTGCATCCTCTTCATAATTAATGACAGATGGTGGTTCCTGGCCTTCATTCTCCTGCATCTTATGCTCCAGCATCTCTTTTTGGGAGCTCAGTTTGGCTTCTGAGCAGCGCAGAAGTTGCACCATCTGTTTTAGTTCCTCTAGAGACTGCTTCTGACTCAGCAACAGCACCTTACTAAAAGTGATAACAGTTAAACAAGCAAGACTTATTCCTTTTACTTTTATTTATTTGCCATTTTTTTGTAAGGTGATTTCAGAATAATTTTTTTGGAGAATATGAGAGAGTCACAACTAAGTGTTGAAGTCTATACTAACTTTTATCAAAAAGCAGACCAAGTGTAATGACAATACAAGTGCAGTCTCATCACAATGGAACTTTCCATACAGCTGAATGAAAATCTTTAGTTTAAACCAAGCAATTTATTCCACTGTTTTGAAATTACCAGTAAAAAAATTGGCTAGTTTTATTAGATTAAGTACTATGTTGTGGTGGTATCACTCGAAGAATAGGGAAAGAGAAAAAAATTGGCATAGAATATATAATCCAAATTCTGGAAAATTTGGGGGATTTTTTTATTTATTTATTTTATTAAAATGAAAACTAAAAGACTTTCAAATTGCAAGAGCAAATATTTTATTCACATTAAAACAGAGAACATATATGTTTAAGATGAGAAATATTACACTTTTATCCACTAAATGAGCCAATTTCTAATTTAATGCCTGCCACAGTCTCAAACAAGTTGGGACAACCAAAAGCTGAAAAAGCAAGAAATTTTGAATAGATTCAGCTGGGAGAACATCTAGCATCAGGTCTATAACACACAAGCACATGCGAGCGGAAGGAGTGGATAGCACCATCCTCCGAGTGTGTCACGCCGCCCCCAACGGTGCATGAGCGAGCAGTTCGAAAAGATGCGGTCGGCTGACAATATGTAGTTCGGAAGAACACGCGATTGTCTTCGGCCCTCCCAACTGAGTGGTAGTAGTAGCTTAATGTGAGAGCGCGGGAAAATGGGGAGGAATTGGACACAATTAAATTAGGGAGAAAATCTGGGAAAAAAAAAAAAAGACGACTTTACGAAAAGAGTGCATAAAAAGATTGTGGAATACATTACAAACAACATTCCTCAACATCAAATTGCAAAGACTTTGCAAATCTCATAATTTATACTGCATAACATTAAAAGATTCAGAGAAACTAAAGAAATGCCTGTGTTCTTCAGGCCCTCAGACGACACTGCATCACTTATCGGCATGATTGTGTCATTGACATTACTAAATGGGCCGAGGAATACTTCCAGAAACCACCGTTGGTAAACACAACCCGCTTTGTCATCTGCAGATGACAACTAAAACTTTACCATGTAAAAAGGAACCCATATGTAAAAATGGCCCAGAAGCACTATCATGTCCTGTGAGCCAAGGGTCATTTTCAAAGTGGAAAAGTGATCTATAGTCAAATTTGACAGACATTCTTGTTGGTAATTACATACGCCGTAACGACATTCAGCAGCTGGAAACCTATATCAGGCAAGAATAGGACCAAATTTTAAAACACAAATCTTCAATCTGTTTAAAAAGAAAAGGAGATGCTACACCATGGTAAACATGTAGCAGGCATCAAATTTAAATATCCACTCATTTTGTGCATCAAGTTGTAAAATTTCTTAGCTTAAACATCTGTTATATTCTCTATGTTCTATTATGAATAAAATATTGGCTTATGCAATTTAAAAGTCTTTTAGTTTTCATTTTATTCAAATTTAAAAAACGTCCCAAATTTTCCAAAATTCAGGTTGTAGTTGTTGACTTCTAATGTCTTGCAGGTGTATGATAAATAATCTGATCATAACTGGTTGCTAAAAGCAAGTGAGAAAGGGTAAGAAAAAAGTGCATATCCATATACCCTTGTGACCGGTTTACCTACATACCTAATGAACTCACTTTTTCTGTATTATAAGTTACAGGAGACACTGTAAAAATGCAGTAAAATGCATTGTTCCCCAGAAAGCTGAAGGAAAATGTGGTCAAAATTGCAGGTGTGAGGCATGGTGCGCTACGTACTCAGACTTCTTCTCACAACTTTTAGCATACTCTTCAATTTTGCTCTGCAAGTCTGCCATAAGGTCCTCTTTACTATGTAGACTTTTTTGGGTCAGGACAAGCTCATCTGTTGTAGATTTTAGCCTTGAAAATATCACAATACAAATCTACATTAATAATCCACTCCAACAAAGGATTAAACATTAACAATGGTTAAGTTAAGAACACACAGTTCTATTCATTAATTTCTGCTTTCCCTTGCCCAAATGGTGCATGATCATCAGTTTGAAGGGATGCGATCACAGTCGATTTTACAGGTTTCAGAGGAAGCACATGAATCCAATGTTTTTAAAACATTATTATTTCAATTGTTTTTTTTTATTTATACAAAAATCCCTTCTCCAGTAACCTGGAGCACATTGTGAGCTGTGTTTGGGTTAAAGAAAGCCAATTATCCTTGTGCAGTCTGAGAAAATGTTATGGTTAACGGTCCATGTATTATTATGAACACACAGTTGAATTTTCCATTAAAGCAAAGGTTCAAAAACGCTTATGTAGACTGTCAATTCTAGCTCTTAGAAAAAAGAAAATCAAAATGCGACTAAAATCAACCAAAAAAAAAAATCTTAATATACTGTAACTAGGCAGTATTAATCACTAGGGAGCAGTGTCATACTTAAGATCAGTGCCGAATATATCACAACCATGCTGATATTCAGTACAACAGCATTACCTCTGCCATTATCAACAGATTATGATTTGTTAGTTTATTAAACCAGTTATTTTGCTCCAATAACACATATCCTTTCATGTCGGGCAGAACCAGTGTTGTGCTGGCTAATGACCATGTAATTGATGGGTTGAAAGTAGTTTTAAATTCTTACCAGTAATATATAGCCAAAAAGGTGGGAAGTATAAATCATCGAGGAGGTAAACAGTTCCAGAGTGGAATCCCAAATAGCGTAAAATAAAAAGGCAGTGTCATATTTAGGATGTACAATCCCTTGGTATTTTTTTTTGGCAGGCAGCTGATCTTCCCTCTTTCCATTATTGCGGACCGTACAAGACTACTTAAACCTATGCCAACGACCAACAATTAGCGTAATTAAGGATTGTTGGAACACCTATGACGAGGAGTTTAATATTCTAGTGGTGTTATGCTCTATTTCACCCCTTGTGGAATGCCTCTTATCCAACCAGATTACTCAGTTGGAACTGCTGTAAAATGATCTGGCATAAAAAGATAGATGCAAACAAATACTTTTATTAAAGATGCATTTATATTAGCACTAGCGAATTTTCTGGTTTGTCTAAATAAAATTAAAATGGTTCCACCTCCTAAATTTTAGTTTATTAGGTCACTATTTCTCATGGAATTGCAAGTCATATCTATAGCAATCTCCCCTTAAACAAACCCTTTAATGACATAATGGATTTTTTTAGGAAAAGAAAAAGTATTTATTTGCTTAAAATAGTCCTTGTCTAAAATTAATTCGTTACACCGTTTTCATCTGAAAATCAGAAAACACCTGAACTCACATGGCTTGTAAACTGTCCGCTGTCAAATTATTCCATAGAATCTCATTGGCTTGAAGATTTTCTGTTTCCTCTAATAGTGACACATCAAATTCTACATTAGGTTCTTTGCATTCTGGTGACCTAGAAAAAAATAGTAATGATAAGTTCTTGAGCATGAGCTAAGCTTTGTATTCATAAGTTCTTTCACATACCTGTACACATCAATAAAGCTGTCATACTCAGATGCAGGATCGATTTGATCAATAGAAGTGTGTATTTCTTTGTGGACCTTCACTATTTCATCTGTTAAGAGACTAGTGATTTCACTGTACTCCTCGAATATCCCCTTTCTAAAAAGAGAGATGACAAGCACAACCATAAATATAATTTTTTTTCTTAAACATGTAAATTCTAAAAATGGAACAGATTACAGTATGTGCATTTACATTATTTCTAAAAGGGAAAATGCGTTTCTTAAGATGTAATTTTGCCTTAAGAACTCACCCTTGGAATGAATTAAATTTGTATGCCAAGTTACCATTGTATAACCATGTATAACTGTATAAGCATCTTATTGCTGTGCACAAACTTGACATGGTGTATGACCTGGAACATGAATAGTTCCATGTCTTCCACAAGCAGGGTTAATAAAAGGAGAGTTTGGCTGTCCAGTTTTAAACCTCCTACACAGCTGTTTCGTTTTCAGTTATTGACCGTGTGTATAAACCCACACATGAAATTGATAATCATTAGCACTTGCTTGGTATAATTGGTTAATATCAGGTAAGAACTGATGATCGTATAAAGCCAAAGGGTAGCCACACCGAACACTGACTTGATTTAATTTTACCATTTTGTAAATAAAAAATAAAAAAAATTCTAAATATATTTTTCTAAACACATTCTTACTTTACATTTTTCTGACATGGTGGTGTTAAACTTTTCACTTGGATGTTAAAAAGTTGCACTATGTAAATTCAGCTGGATAAACGAAAACTGTCTTCATTTCAGATGGCAAAGCATATCATATACGAATATCTGGAGTACCTATAACTCACAACAAAACTTTTTAATGTAAATTGTAAATAACTGCAAAACTGAAAGTAATTTTTTTCAATATTCTTACCATAAGAAACTTTACACATCTGAAAACAAGATTAAATAAATACCCATTATAGTCCTGTTAAAATTATACCGTAATATCTGCAAACTATTAGCATTCTTATCCATGTAACATTCAAACTAAAAGCAAGTTTGACAGCACATGACTACAGTGAAGGAAATCTTGTAAGTGTGTGAGCTTGACAAGAAAAGAAAAAAGAAATCTTGTAAGATGTGCAAGACTTACAAGGCGCCAACCATCTCTTCTTGCATTTTTTGTAGAGAATCGAGCAGCACAGGAAGTGTATTTTCATGATAGTGCTCGTGGTGCAGCTGTGCACTACGCACTGCCAGCACATACTGGTTGTGAAGATTGTGTAGTTTCATGGTGGCTTTGTCATAGCGCTCACGGGCCTTCTCTGGTTCCTTACCTGAAAAAAGCAACTGTGAGGTTAATCCAATGGTACGTTACAATATTTTAGCACTCACTGACCAACTTTAGGGTCAAGGGTCAAATTAAGTACCTTTCAGACATGCACCCCTTTCCTTTAATTAACTGACATTTAAGTGGTTGGCTGGATGTCTGAATGCATTCATTCCATATAGCTTGAGTCAGAAATTGTACTAGGTTAGCCTTAGTAACTTTTACAGATAACTTTCAACCTAGAAGTCTGAAATGCAGGGGGAAGAAATGTTTATGGATAGGCACATGCACACAATTACAATACACGTAAAAGGAGTCAATCAATCACAAAACTCTGAAGGAGAAGCTGTCAATTGTGTTGCCAGATTGGGCATGTCTTTTGCAAGTAATGAAAGAAAATCAGGCTTGAAAATCAGGTTTTGAAACACTGCAGTTTTTTTTAGGTGAGTCATCAAAAAGAGCATGCCTTGAAAAAGAACAAAGCTCGCTGTGCACACAGTGTTAATGAGCCAAAAACACTATATAAAGCTGTAAAAGAATTACATACAAGGCAAACAAAAACATTTTGAAATAAAGAAAGCTGTGTATCCAACATCAATATCACTAACGATGTCAAGGACTTTTGAGACATTTTGCAAGATAAAATGAGTGTGTTTAAAATGCACATGTATGTCTTAATTTAGTGATTGCTAGAGTAATTTTAAAAGGCTCAGAGAGCATAACCAAAGCATTGCAACTTTGTGCGTGTGTGCGTGTGCTCGTGCGTGAGTGTATATACCCATGGCCAAAACACTTATTAAAGCCTTTGACACTTATGAAATGCTTGTAATACTTTGGCATAATAGTAACATCTGACAAAAATATCTAAAAACACTAAAGCAACAGACTTTGTGAAAATTTATGTGTCATTCTCAAAACTTTTGGCCATTACTCTGTGTCTGTGTGTGTGTGTGTGTGTGTGTGTGTGTGTGTGAGCGAGCATGAGATGCACACAGTCATGTGCATGTCTGAATGAACCTGATAGGAACATTTACATAAAAATGAGGAAGGTCTTATCATCCGGAGATCGCTGGTTCGATCCTTGGGTAATGCTGTAACCTCTCGCAGCAGGAGGTCTAGAGAGAGCTGATTGGCCGAGCTCTCTCTCAGAGGAAAGGGATAAGAGGTACTTTGTGTTCCCACATTAATAACGACTCTACAGCCAATCAGGGGCGTCTGTGAGCTTGTGCAAGCGGAAGGAGCGGATAGCGCTGTCCTCCTAGTGTATTACGCCACCCCCAACGAGCGAGCAGTTCGAAAAAATAAAGTCGGCTGGCGTCACGCAGACCGGAGGAAACGTGATAGTATTCGGCCCTCTCGACTGAGTGATAGTAGCCCTAATGTGGGAGCCCCCTAGTGACGGGGAGAAATTAGACATGACTAAATTAGGGAGAAAATCTGGGGAATTTTTTTTTTTTTTTTTTAGGTAGGTCTGAATACAGAAATAGGACTTTTTAATGCCTTGGTAAAACTCAAGGGTACATATCCTATGGCCAAAAAGGCCTTTTTGTTGTACTGCATCAAAAAAATAAAAAACAACTAGGAAAATTACTGAAATTGGGTAGAGAACTATCCAAAGCATTGTTAAAATCTGTTTGAAAAAAAAAAAAATTATATATTTAAAATAATATAATGATATAAATAAATAAAAATTAACCATCAACAGAAATCAGAGCTCTAGTAAATACTAAAAATGTCTGCATGCACAAAGCTATGGGAAGTCACAATAGAAAAAAGTTATCATGTAGTGTATTGAATCCAGATTTACTTTTTTATAAAAGCTGCTGTTTTAAGGAATGTTTAATGTTTACCCACTACCTCAACACCATCATCCCCCAACAACTGATTGGAAAGCTGAACCTGTTGGGCCTGAACACCTCCCTCTGCAACTGGATCCTGGACTTTCGGAAACTGCACCTCCAGCACCACCACACTGAGCACTGGGGCCCCACAAGGCTGTGTGCTCAGTCCCCTGCTGTTCACACTGCTGACTCACGACTGTGTAGCAACACACAGTTCGAACCACATCATTAAGTTCGCTGATGACACGACCGTGGTGTGTCTCATTAGCAAGAACGACGAGTCAGCGTACAGAGAGAAAGTGCAGAGGCTAACGGGCTGGTGTAAAGACAACAACCTGTCTCTAAATGTTGACAAGACAAAGGAGATGGTTGTCGACTTTAGGAGGACACGAGGCAACCATTCTCCGCTGAGCATCAACGGCTCCTCTGTGGGAATCGTCGAAAGCACCAAATTCCTGGGGGTCTACCTAGAGAAGGACCTCAGCTGGTCCCTCAACACCAGCTCCCTACACAAGAAAGCCCAACAGCGTCTCTTCTTTCTGAGAAGACTAAGAAAGGCCCAGCTTCCACCACCGATCCTGACCACCTTCTATAGGGGAACTATCGAGAGCATTCTGAGCGGCTGCATCACTGTCTGGTTTGGGAATTGTGCCATATCGGACCGCAAAACCCTACAGCGGATAGTGAGGACAGCGGAGAAGATCATCGGGGTCTCTCTCCCCTCTATTGAAGACATCTACACCACACGCTGCATCCGCAAAGCCACCAGCATTGTGGCTGATCGGACACATCCCTCTCACACACACTTCACACTCCTGCCATCTGGAAAAAAGGACCGAAGCATTCGGGCACACACATCCAGACTGTGGAACAGCTTTTTTCCACAAGCCATCCGTCTCCTCAACAAAAAGGGACTGGACTGATAAACACAAACACACACACACACACACACACACACACACACACAAACATTATCACTCAGCTTAACTCAACTACCTCAAAATATTGGGACTGGACTGACTAATCAACACAAGTGCAGACACACTGACCTACACCACCAAATTATCGTACACACCAACCTGTAAATTCTTCACTGTTTATCTTTTGCACAATGATCATTACTGGACTAATTTTTGCACTAATTCCTCAATTCTTGCTGCTGTTTTTAAATAATGTTTATGTTTACCCACTACCTCAACACCATATTTTATGTTCTGTTTATGTCGTGGTTGCGCACTGTCACTTTGTTGTTGCTCTTGTCTGCACATTTGCACGTGCACTTTATGTTGTCTGTAAAATAGTTATACTTAGCTAGTTAGTTTTTGTTAATTTATGTTGTAATTTATGTTAGGTCTCTCTGTCCTGTCTCTGCTAGCCAGCTAACTAGGCCTCTTGGTTAGCTAGTTTAGTGTCTATGGTAATTTATGTTGTAAATTTATGTTACATGTAGCACCTTGGTCCTGGAGGAACGTTGTTTCGTTTCACTGTGTACTAACTGTATATGGTTGTAATGACAATAAAGCCTACTTGAACTTGAACCATATTTTATGTTCTGTTTATGTCCTGGTTGCGCACTATGACTTTGTTGTTGCTCTTGTTTGCACATTTGCACGTGCACTTTATGTTGTCTGTAAAATAGTTATACTTAGCTAATTAGTTTTTGTTAATTTATGTTGTAATTTATGTTGGGTCTCTCTGTCCTGTCTCTGCTAGCCAGCTAACTAGGCCTCTTGGTTAGCTAGTTTAGTGTCTATGTTAATTTATGTTGCATGTAGCACCTTGGTCCTGGAGGAACGTTGTTTCGTTTCACTGTGTACTAACTGTATATGGTTGTAATGACAATAAAGCCTACTTGAACTACATTACAAAGCCAAGGGCATGTCAGGGTAAGTGCATGAACTGATCAATTTCCACTAGGCTCAGCTATAATAATAATAATAATAATAATACAAAAATTAAATTAATTTAGCTGATTTCCTGAATAAACTGGGTTAATACATGAAGGCATTTTTGTCCTTGTTGGCACGGGCATGTTCCAGGACAAAAACATCCAGATTTACTGGCCTCAAATAGTGAAACAGGTTCTGTGAGCATGAGGAACCATTTTTACCCATGTAATGGCAACCACAGACTTCCAACCTTAACACTGAAAGTTTTTGTAATGTGCTGATGAGAGAGAAAATTAAGTGTTTTAACTTCCCTACTATCAATAAAGAGCCCTGGGGGGCTGTGGATTGAGAATGCATGTTTGTAGGTCTGCATGACTAATCTTAAAATAAAAAAATAATAATAATAAATAAAAATCACAATCTCTATATACATAAATGTGATCTCAATTCACGTATGTGTAGTTCCATGCATTCAAATTATGTTGCTTTCACACATTATTTGGTGACACACAATATTAAAACACTTATCAGAATCAGCTTTATTCTTTAATATTTCACCAATTAATTAAAAATCTCTATCACTTGTCTCCTCTCCCTCATTGGCCACGTTCACTCACGTGACATGTAACAAGCAGGCAGACCTGATCAATTGGAACTGTTCAGAGTGAGGATGTACCAGTATTTGTATAGAAAAAAAAAAAGTAGCACATTTCACCGTGTAAAACTTTCAGGTAGAAGTCACTTAAGACTGCCTCTCCCAGCCGTTTCCCATGCAGTTTCCATCCAGATGCCAGCTAAATGGCGTGAACCCCTCTCTCTTCTATTCCCAGGAGGGCGTGTCTAGTAAACATGCCCATTAAGTCCCCATGTTTTTTATTTGCAGAATGCCACTATTAGATGGTGCTTTGTTCTTAAGAGCGCATTAACCCATAAATCACAATGTGACATTTTTGATATGAAAGAATAGAAGGAGCAAGGATCATGACTAACATTATATATAAAAATGCTGGCCCCGATAATTAAGATTATAACTTAAATTTATAATCTTATAATTTTAGTTTTTTTTTTTATCCCAAATTTTTTCTTCACCAGCCAATATACAGTAGAACCTTGGATTTCGAGCATAATTGGTTCCAGAAATGGGTGCGTATTCCAAAATACTCGCAAACCACTCGTAATAAAGCAAAGTTTAAAAAAGGCGAGCGAATGTGTGTCAAATTATGCGTGCGTGCACAAGTGACAGAGAGGGAGAAAATGGATCTTTAACCTCTCTAATGAGACTTTATTTTTCTTTTGTAGAAATAGTACACACGCAATGCAACCACGGGGGGGCGCAATCCAGTGTCTTCTTGTGCCAGTCCCAAGTCTGAATAAATGCAGAGGGTTGTGTCAGGAAGGGCATTCGACGTAAAACTTTTGCCAAATCAATGATGCGAATCACAAATATAATTTCCAGACAGGATCGGTTGCGGCCTGGGTTAACAACGATCGCCACCGGTGCTGTTGACCTACAGGGTGCCGGTGGGAATTGGGCTACTGTTGGTTGAAAAAGGAGGGGAGGAAGGCGTGTTCAAAAGCAGAGAGAGAAAAGGAAAGGCAAGAGTTTAGGAGTGATAGTAGGGACTTTGAATGTTGGGACTATGACAGGGAAGGCAAGAGAGTTGGTTGATATGATGCAGAGAAGGAAGGTGGATATACTGTGCGTCCAGGAGACCAGGTGGAAAGGTGGCAAGGCTAGAGGCTTAGGATCAGGGTTCAAATTGTTTTACCATGGGGTGGGTAGCAAAAGAAATGAAGTAGGAGTTTTCCTAAAAAAGGAGTTTGTAAGGAACGTTCTAGAGGTAAAGAGAGTATCAGATGGGGTGATGAGTCTGAAGCTGGAAATTGAGGGGAAGTGAGGCAGAGCATCCCCAGAAGTGAGAGAGTGGTGATTGGTGCAGACTTCAGACATGTTGGGGAAGGGAACAGAGGTGATGAAAATGTGATGGGCAGGTTTGGTCTTTAGGACAGGAATGTAAAAGGACAGATGGTGGTGGACTTTGCAAAGAGGATGGAAATGGCAGTAGTAAATACTTTCTTCCAGAAGAGGCAGGAACATAGGGTGACATATAAGAGTGGAGGCAGAAGCA